>NW_023597055.1:15477373-15495216 GCF_011947565.3 Pollicipes pollicipes
AGAGCGATCACTGGCGCATGCAGGGAGGGGGGGGGGGGGGAGCGGGGGACGGGCGACGGGTTGTGGGCATACGCGCTTCGTCAATATTTGTAGGAGCTTGTGCTACTTGCGTCCAGGCGGATGCCTCATGGAAAATCCAGCAGCGTATCTACCTTCTAGTTATCAGACAGTGAGTGGGCATGTGCTCAGAAGATAGCAGGTACGCATGCGCCATCCGCGCGAGACAGCGATAATCTCGACAAAGCATTGCATGGACTTCTGCGTTACAGAGGGACAGCGAATGCGTCTCTGCTGTATTAATGACACATTTCCCATGTTTTATATTCATACAGGGTGTGATAGCCGGAAGCCAATAGCGGAATACCTGAACCCCACTCTGATTCACCGTGTTTCGTGACGCGTACTGATAGGACAGAGGGGGGGGGGGGGGGCGATGTGACTCCCCTGCCGTTTCCAAACTAAGAAAGATAAAGCCTCGTAAAAATTACTGAACTCACTTCATCGTCTCAACATGATCTCGCAACTGTGCAACGGATTAACTTCGCATTTGCCAGATCAATGATCACCCCACAAGGTCCAGGTCAAAGGCCAATTTTTCGTGTAAACATGAGCTATTTCAGTTCAACATGTCCACTATTACGAAACCATGCCACGTGGCAGCATGCACCTTACACAGACGTGTAATTCACTTAACTCTAAGATAGCGCTACACGGTTTTGTGAGCTTTGGCAACACATTTATGATTTAGGGCTTCGTTCATGTGGTTGTCGTTTCCGCTGCGCCCATCCGCAGTCGTCGTCGCTGCCCGCCGCCCTTGTCGGTCGTACAAATTACAGCGTAGTGTATCTAAAAAAACAAAACAAAAAACGCTACGGATCAGGAATAAAATGCTTGAGAAATGCACCAAAAATGCTAAAGTCACGTTTTATGTGAAAACGAGTGATAAATGCCCGGGTGCTATGTGTCTAAAAAAAACGCTGCTGATCAGAAATGAAATGCCTAAAAATGCGCCAGAAATGCTAACGATGCGTTTCATGTGAAACAGGCGATGAATGGCCGAAGGCTACGGATATTTTGGGCAATATTACACGACATGCCGGAGAGATATCAAAACGCATGAAGTGTGGGGGTGGAGGGAAAGGAGGTCACATCGACCCCCTTCCCTATTGTGGCGAGTGTTAATAAAATTATGCATCTGTATCTATATCCATGGAATTCGGAAAGATAGATGATGCAGGAAAGAGATATGGAGGCTCGTTCGATCACAGGAATTTCGTGTTTGGATAGCATCTAGCGCGGCTGGCTGTCAGGTGTTGACTATCGCATAGTGCGTTAGCTGCGAACTGTGGCAACGGTCCTTGCCAGCTTCGGACTGTGGGCAACGGTCCTTGCCAGCTGCGGACGGTGGGCAACGGATCCTTGCCAGCTGCGGACTTGCGGACTGAGGGCGTTCCTATCAGAATCCGGTCAGCACTGAGGTGTCCCCGATCAGAATCCGGTGAGCACTGAGGCGTCACCGAACAGAATCCGGTCAGCACTGAGGCGTCCCGATCAAAATACGGTCAGCACAGAGGCGTCCCGATCAGAATCCGGTAAGCACTGAGGCGTCCCAATCAGGATCCGCTCAGTGACTGAGGTGTCCCGATTAGCATCCGGTGAGCACTGACAGCTCAAAGATAGCAAGTATGTCTCGCAACTGTTGACTGTTGCGCACAAATACAACGCAGCCATGGACGATTCGGCGGCTCGTCGCTCTGCTGATCGACAGCTCTCTGTCACACGCCACCGGACGGCGCTTTTTTAGCGACCCCGACTGACCCTCACGTCCGTCAGCATGTTGAGGAAAGCTCGACTAAGAACTGAGTGGGGCACATCTCGCGTCCAGACAGGCCTCCCTTGCTCGGAGCGCCCCAGCCGTCAGCCGGAGAACGTTCGTGGTGGGCCAGGCACGGCCTCCAGGCACTTAGCGCGGGTACCTCCGCGTGCAGCTGTCTCGGGGTGCGAGGACATTGGCGGGAGAGTGCTCTGCACGGGCTCAGACGAGGCCTCGGCGTGACCGACCTGTCTCAGGCGGTCAGCATGTAAGCAGCCGAATGCAGACCACGGCCACAGCTGCCGTGGCCTTTGCTCGACGTTCGTCATCAGGAGATGGTGAGAGCGGGGGTGTAGTTTCATACTGAGATGGGGAAAGTGGGGCACCAGCTCCTTCCCCAGCACCATGATCCGACGTCCAGGCCCCCCCCCCCCCCCTCTCGTGTCTTCGTCAGTAGGTCGAGCATTGACAACAGCCTAATATGGCTCCCATTTCCACGGAAAATCTCAAAATATCCGGGAGGTGAATGATACCAAGCTCCAACACCGAGAGATTGTCCTTCCCTCCCCGTGGTGCCCAACCTTCCTGCCAGGGTGGGAGACAGGCGACGCCATATAGCCTCAGCAGCTGAGTGCGTCATAAGGCCCCAGTGACGACGATTATTCTTTCCGATTAGCCAGTCAGTAGAGAGCTGGATTGGCAAACAGACGATCCTGGCTCAAATCCAAGCGATTCCAAGGACATAACTCGAGCTGTGCCGCGCCCATGGCTGAAAGCCAAAGTCACCCAGTCCTTCTCAGGACTCCATAGCACCTGGCGACGACCGTGAGGCTACCTGGCCGAAACATTGTACACTTACGTACTAACGCCTCTCGTGTCCACGATAGTCCGAGCATTTATTTTCTCCACGGTCACAACAAGATACTCCTGACATGAAAGGTCGTAAATCGCCACCTTGTGACCCCATTGTCCAATACACGACCCTTTTTGCAGTGCGTCGGGAGAAGGCGCGAGCGCGGTGCAGCCCGTCCGCGGTCGAGATGAGCTGGGGATCGAATAAAAACGTGGCCGTATTCTGGTTTGCCGCTAGCGCTGCAGGGCCTGCATTTGTCGTGAAAGCACGTGGAGTCGGCGGCCCGTTTGCCCAGGGCTTTGCAGTGCACGCCACTCGCGTCTCGACGCGCACAGCTAATTCGTGACCTCCGAGCCAGGCAGCACTGACAGATTCCATACCTTACACGTACACCTGGCTGGCGCAAGGTCTTGTGGTTAGGCGCTGGACAACATCAAGGCGTCCCCGCCTTTTCCTTTGAGCAGGGAACGAAAAGCTCTTCAATGCGCAGCTTTGTATAAAGCTCCAGCGAATACAGCGTCCATATTAGTGCTCAGGGACTAAGAAACATCCATAATTCAAACCCCGGTCCTATGCGGGGGAAGAAGGCCCCAACCGCTCGGCCACTACGCCCTTCCTATTAGTTTAATGCCAGACCCTCATGAGATCACGAGTACGAGTATACGACCACTTGCACGTACCACCAGCGTAACACACTTAGAGAACGACGTAGCTGAGACCCATTAATTTCCTCGTGACATGGCACGTGGCTTCCGAGTGCAGCTGCGCTCTAAATGCGAGCACACATCGTTTAATGGTCATGCGTGTGGGCTCCTGAAGCCTATTTGGTCCGCCGAGCCCCTGCCCAGCGCGCCTGGTGTTTGCGTGACCCCAATCCGGCGCCGTCTCCGGCCGGTCGTCTCTGTCCTCCCCGGTGTAGGGCGCTCGGGGCGGAACTGCCCGGGGGGCGTGGGTAGGGGGAGGGGAAGAGGAGCCGACCCTGGCGTTAGGTCTCACTTGGTGAACAGGAGCGACCGGCAGCTTCTGCGTCCCGACTGCTGCCCACACAGGTGACTAATTACGTCTGGTTCTCACGTCTGACGGGTAACCAACCACGTCTGGTTCTCACGTTTGACAGGTAACCAACCACGTCTGGTTCTCACGTCTGACAGGTAACCAACCACGTCTGGTTCTCACGTCTCAGGCAGGTAACTAACCACATCTGGTTCTCACGTCTCAAACAGGTAACCAACCACGTCTGGTTCTCACGCCTGGACTGCTGCTCGCAAACAGGTAACCAGGCAACTAAACAAAATGGCCGTGCGGCGTGGCCCTAAACTCTAACCAGGCAACTAGCCACGCCTGGTGCTGACGTCTAGCCTGCTGCCGCAGAGAGCAACTGACCGGGCCTGAACCTCTGTGCCTGACTTTATGGACTGGCAATCAGCGCCTAGGCTTCGTGTCCGGGCCTTCCACAGAGGCAGCCGGCAGGCACACACGCTGTCCCTGCGGCGGGCAGTAATACGAGCCGTCTGCTCCTGCATGATCTCCCATGTCTTGACTTGTGCCATAAACTTACTGGGTTGTAAGTACGCTAAAGAGCTAGTGTACGCTTTTGGGAATATCGCGCATTTTCATTGCTCTCGAAGGGGGTGGAAATTGATATATGATAAGTACATTTTGAGCCACAGCAAGTGCAGAGGAGCAGAAATGTTGACAATATTGCAGCGCTTGTGTTTGAGACTCAGCGCAACGGTACGGCTAAAAGTGTTGTCATGTTGTGATAACTGCGTTGCTGAATCCTAACATTTTTAAACACTCAAAGCATTACTAAATTCTAAAGGATATGCACAAGGCTCGTGGTAGATGCGCGTGGATTGAATGATTGGTGGATGAATTTGGCGCGCCGTAACCGCGCCAAATTTTGCATAGTTGTGGAAAATTGAATAGCGGACCGTTTGGTATTGACAATTCGCATGTACCTTATAAGGTCGCTGACATACGGCAGGTCGAAGTCAGGCCATGGACTTAGCGAAGTTAATTTCTCGGGAATCGTTTAATATGCCGCAACAACGGAGCATTCAATAAAGCCATACATCTTTGAAATGCCTTCTTAGGCAACACGACAAGAGAAGGAACAAATTCCATGGACCGAGGGCCAGTTATAAGGTTAGACCAGGGTCAAAACCAACCCGCTTTATTACTCCAGGGCTTGCGGTAAGGTGTAGCTTCTGGTATTCATTTCGAATTTATTGACAACAAGAACTATGTTATACTTTTCCATGGACTTCTTTAAGGCCAGAAAGGTCAGAAAAGGTCATTGACCTAAAATGAGTCAGGTCAACATTTATTGTCAGTGAACATACTGCCCAGCCTAATCTTTGTCACTTTTCAAGTGCAAAACTCAAAACAGTCTGGTATGAATTTGGTCACCATGGCCTTCGGAGGATCAAACAAGATCACGGATCTTAAAGAGCATTTGATCTTCTGCTTGGAACAGCTATCTAGGTTCTGGGAGCACGTTAGACACCACCCTGAAGTTTGACCTTGTATGACCTGATTTGCCCCAAAGGTCACTACCTAGGAATATAAGAATTTGTAAGTGAGTTCACGTGCAGACCAGCACACTCTGTGAATTTGGTGTCTTTAGCTGTCTTAGTTTCTGAGATCTCAGAGTCATTTAGGGTCATGATCTCAGGTTGATCTCAAACTGACCGTCCACCCGAGTGAAGGGTATCCAAACGGCCACCCGGGCGCGTGTTAATATTGAGCAAGCCGTGCAAGTTTCAATCACGAGAAATGTTTCGCACTACGCTATGCACGAAGTCGGACATGATTGATAGTTATTATGCAAATGAGCCTTATAATCGAAAGTGTACATTATAGGGCACCGTCACCGGATTTTTACACTTTTCCACCACGAAAACCCGCTTGACAAATTTACATCTTCAATACCATTTCTCATTTATCAGGTATCTCAACTTTCGGAATCATTTTTCGAACTTCGAAAATCGAATCCTAAATCTGACATCATCAATACAAAAGTGGAGACTAGCTACACCCCACCGCATTAAGGGCGTGATCGTCGATGGACGGACCCGGACAAAGGTGGAGACTAGCTAGACTAGCCCGAGACTAGCCCGTTTAAATTTAAATATAAAGCGGCCAATGCAATACAGTGATGTGGACTATTACCAAAAGGCTTATGAGATGTTACCGTTCGCTTCTGGGTCTTGTATCAGTCGGTGAGAAGCATACGAACTAAACGACGCTCCGGTGGATTTCCCCGATTGGCTGCCTCACGGCCTCGTGCCACGCACGTGCAGAGGCCAGTGTCACTCATTCATTGTGTGTTTGTATTCATCACCAAAATTAGAGGTTTGTGGCGAAATCAATCGGCCACGACGTCACAATCGTGGGCCTGGATCACACGAAACGTATGTCCATTAAACAATGGCTTGCGTTTGCGTGGAAAATGCGACAGCGCTCCTTTACCATCAACTCTGAGAAAATGATTGGAAAGCTTAAAAAATAGTTGATGTAATTTATTTAAACAGGTAGCCCCCCCCCCCCCCCCGATCCTGCCCAATCACCGTCAGTCAGAGTGCTGCCGAGTTTATTACTACCGTGACGAAATCCATCATGGCAATGCGAAAGCACCACTATATTGCACGGATTCCAAACAAAGCTATAAAGACATAATGACATAAAGACATAAAGACATAAAGATGCCCGACCACCAAAGAGCCCCAAGAACCCCATCAAGGTTGGCCTATCTCAGGTTCCATACACATTCTCAAACCTAATCACCTGACTTACGTAAACTGAGCTATAGATGAGATCTTTAGACCGATAGAACTTATCCAAACGGTTTTTGAATGTTATTAGAGCGGACTTTCTACAACTCCGTTTGTCAGTCCATTCCAATGGTTCACTTCTTTTTGACCACATGATGCTGATGATGACTGAATGACAGTTATTTTGGGAAAATTCTCCAAAATTATTACCTAGTCATCCGAGATGAAGCTTCGAGATACGACGGGAAATTTGAAAAATGTCTTCATTTCAGCCACTCAGGAATGCATAACGGTGACGAGAAATGCAATTTATTTTATGTCAAGTTCTGTTTGGTGCACCGACCAACAAAAGAGGACAGTTTAACGTCTTATGACCAAGAGATACGATGCGTGCAGCCGCCTTCGAAACATCACCAGAAACATCTTTCAAGAGCTTTAAGAACATGCCAGATGACAAATAAGGCCGGAGGCTAGCTGATTGCGGTGTGTGTTTTGGGTGTGTGTTTCCATGGAAACTTGCTTTCAATAACGCGTTACTCGACAGCGCGTGCACGCGTCCCGTTGACTCGCACACTCAGTAAACTGAAGCAGCAGCTTACAAACCGCTTCTGTGCTTCGTCGCATGGCCCAGGGGCCTCCGATTACGTTAAAATGCCCGCGCCACTCGTCGCTGCAATGCAGAAGCAGGTGATCTCCATGGCCTTGCCCGCGTCATTGCGTTCCATTCACACATTGCGGTGATAGTGCGTTTCACCAATCTACAAAATATGCACCACTTTTTCATATGCCTTCCCTGTGGATTCATCACACATTATTAACGATATCAAACCCCATTATGTAACCAACTGCTGGCCCCCGCTGCGTTGACAGCCCCACTTACAAACGGCTGTCTGCTTTGGATGAAATGACCTTGCTATGGTCAGTGGAAAATAGTTTTAAAAGATTTCGAGACATAGGCAATATTCATCACCGTCATAGCTCCGAACAGCGTCGTTTACAATGACCGATTACTGGTCCAGAGGTCTTGCTGGCCTTACCGGTCGCTTCCAATGAGCACTTACCGGTCTAGAGATAAACCAACCGTATTCACGTACGCTTTTGTCCCATGTGCTTTACGATCCCAGCGCAGCACTCACATGGAGAGCAAATGGAGTGAGGAGGAGTCGAACCAGTGGAGCCATGCCGGGCGGAAGAGGACTGGGAGGTTCGAGGGTCCCACCCAGCGGAAGCGTTGCTCCATGCCACCCTGACCGGATGTGATCGTATCCGCGCCGCGCGAGTGACAAGCGAGTCACCAATTTGTAGTGACGGCTTTCGACGCATATTTCAATGAAAATATCGAAAATAGGGGTCCGTAATTCTTGGAAGGCGTCTTGAGTTTTGTAATTTTAATTTTTGTGGTGAAAAGGTATACCAATCCAGTATTGGTGCCATCTTTCTCATACCCTTGCTACCTCACCACTAAGAGCATGACATTAACTACTCAAATTACAATTTTTCCGGTAACGAAGTATGCCCTTGTTGCTGGAGTTATGTCGTTTCTACAGGGCGCATTTTCATCGCTATGCCACTTCCTGAAATCACCAGCGAACGGACAACGCAGAGTTGTCCGTTGATGGCCGCAGAGTTCTAAAAGCTTAAAAGTGATGATCAGAGCACGAGATAATCTCACTTTGAAAATTTGGTCTAGATTGGAGATGGTAGCATGCAGTCGTCTGGTTCAGATAGCGAGAATGACCCTGCGAAAACCCTGCCTGGTGATCGACTGCGACAGCCGGGACCACCGTGCGTTGATCCCCGCCGGACAAACTTTTTTTTCCCACCATCACCGAAAAACAGAGCCTTACAGGTTTCTGTTGTAAGCAAAACGTCCTTGAAACGAGCGGAGAATGGTACTGAAAACTGCATGAAATGGCTAGTTAAATGACCTAGCGTTTCCAATCACATCTGGAAGCGTCGATGCTCCCGGAAACATTTTGACATTTCAAACATTTTTACATGCTTGATCGGGCTTGACCTTGGACACCTAATCTTATAGCATTTTACAGGGTTACATCATCATGAGGTAAAATAACACGCGGGGAATGGATATGGAAGAGCCTCTGAGGATGAACTCTGCTACAGACTTTATCTGGTGGCTGAGCGTAAATGGCTGTAATGCTCGTGTTGTTACGTTACGAACTGGTTACGTGAAGTTTCTCTATTACCCTTAAAACATTCGAGGCAATAAAACAAAAAAGGAACAAAGCAATGCAAAGCTGGCTGATTATATACAATCCGATGAACGGACGTAGTGATCAGACACTGTCACGTGGTGTTCAGAAAAAGCAAACCAAACCATGGAGACAAAACTTTTTTCACGTGCTAACGCAACCACTTTAAGGGCGCCTCCCAATTGGGAAGTCATCACGACGGGAGGAAATGTCGTCGGGAGTGAATGATGACATACTCTCTGAGGCTCCTCGTCGGGGGTGAATGATGACATACTCCCAGAGGCTCCTCGTCGGAGTGTGAATGATGATATACTCTCTGAGGCATCCCGTCGGGGGTGAATGATGACATACTATCTGAGGCCCCTCGTCTGGGGTGAATGATGACATACTCTCTGATGCTCCTCGTCGAGGGTGAATGATGACATACTCTCTGAGGCTCCTCGTCGGGGGTGAATGATGACATACTCTCTGAGGCTCCTCGTCGGGGGTGAATGATGACATACTCTCTGAGGCTCCTCGTCGGGGGTGAATGATGACATACTCTCTGAGGCTCCTCGTCGAGGGTGAATGATGACATACTCTCTGAGGCCCCTCGTGGGAGTAAGTGCTGACATACTCCCTGCGCGCGGACATGCTTGCAGACCGTGCGACCAGGCCGACATGGGCGTGCTGCTGGTGTTCTGTTTGGCCTGGCTGGCCTGTTCGGAAGCTTCCGGTGGAGCGGCGGCGGCCGGGACCGAGTCGCAGGGCAGGTCGCTGGCTACGGCGCTCCTACCAAGCCTTATCGACGCTGGTGAGCCGGGAACTGAACCTTACCGTTCAGGAGCGGAGGTGGCTCCGGGGAGTTGGGATGGGGGAAAACGGGCCTTATCCAATTTCTGTCCATGCAACGTCGGAGGGTGGATGTTATATTTTACCCGAGGGAGGGATGAGATGGAGGGAAGGCTGAACCTCTGCCTCCGAAATCAGCCACATTTGCACAATGCACTGTACCCATGTCTGCTGTTTTTGTGCTTTTTTATGCACCGCGAACCCTGGCACTAACAGTGCATTACTAACACGACTCCATCAGCCCAGATCACGCTGGAGCGGACACGGGAGCTCCGTCCAGGTATATGGACCCGAGGCCGGGTTGTGCGAGTGGGCGCAAGTACAGTCAACTGCTACGCCACACTAAAGCACCTTGTCTGCCGCTAATGCAGGCTTTCTCGCCCGCGACCCCTGACAATGGATAGCGTCAGCGCAGACTGACAGCGCTCGGGTGAAGGCTGATCAAGATTGCGCATTTTGCGGTGGAGCCTTTTATGTTTCGTGCGATAGGCGAGCGCCACCAAGCTTGTTGTTGGATGAGGATGGCGCGGTCGGTGCTGGGTCCGCTCACAAGGACGGGATCTGTTGGCATCAGCCGTGATTCTTCAACGTCACTCTCAGTTCAAATGTAAATGCTTAGCTTATTGTTTTCAGCGGCGCGATCTCCCCCCCCCCCCCCGCCTCTCGTTGTCTCCCGACCTCCCTCGTGACCCTCGGTCGTCTGTCGACCCATGCGTGATTTACCGCTGTTTCCGACTCCCTCGCGACCCTTCGATCCATCCGTCCACCCATGCGTGATTTCCCGCTGTTTCCGACTCCCTCACGACACTCCGATACGTCCGTCGACTCATGCGTGATTTCCCGCTGTTTCCGACTCCCTCGTGACCCTTCGATCCATCCGTCCACCCATGCGTGATTTCCCGCTGTTTCCGATTCCCTCGTGACACTTCGATCCATCCGTCCACCCATGTGTGATTTCCCACTGTCTCCGACCCCCTTGTGACCCTTCGATCCGTCTGTCGACCCATGCGTGATTTACCGCTGTTTCCGACTCCCTCGTGACCCTTCGATCCATCCGTCGACCCATGCGTGATTCCCCGCTGCCTGTGCCAACCGAGCTGCTGCGTGACCGTCGGGTCTGGTTCCAGCCGTGACTCGCGCTCCAGCCTGCCGCGACCCCGTCGGGACCACGGGCTACTGCCTGAGCCGGGCTGGCTGCCGGGCCCAGAGGGGCACGGCCGGCGCCCCCTGCCGCAAGTCGGGCTCGACGCGGGGTCTCTGCTGTCTAGGTCAGCGGCTCGCGCGCTGCCGCCGGGTCGATGGCGCCGCCTTCGCTGCCAGGCTGGTTGTTGTTTGCAGCCCTGGCAACGTTCGTGTGGGTTGAGGCGGGAACACGCGGCAGCGCGCAAAAACAGCATGTATTGCGATATTCTGGGCATGGCTGGTGCTGGATATCATTGTCGCTGTCAGCGGCGGGCGTCTGGGGTCAGCGGCGGACGTCTGGGGTCAGCGGTGGACGTCTGGGGTCGACGGCGGGCGTCTGGGGTCAGTGGCGGACGTCTGGGGTCGACGGCGGACGTCTGGGGTCAGCGGTGGACGTCTGGGGTCAGCGGCGGACGTCTGGGGTCAGGATGATGCAGGCGGTGACTGGCATAACAACTCAGCGGCCCACGCCGCCTCACGCATGACACCACGCGCCAGGGTCTTTCTGGTGGTTGTTTTGATAGAATGTGACCTGAAACGAAGAGATCATTACATATGATCAGCACCACACAGGCTCACCCCGTCGATGGTCCAGTGTCCTTCCGAAATTTTCGGAAATAATGCTCGGCACTCATCTCGGGTCGAAAAGTGGTGTCATATCATGCCTGCTGCGCCTGAGAAGAGCCAGCCGCACGCGAGCACCGTGCCCAGCGCGCTGACCGCTCTGGCTCGTCATTCCAGTGGACAGATGCCCGGTGGAGCCCCCAGTGGCGCCGTTCGGCACCGTGCGGGACCTCGTCACCAGGTGAGTCGCCTGACTAACAATCCTTACATCCTGGAATGGGCTTGGCCGGCAATTACAGGTCGCTGCCAAAAAAGTGAAGCGACCGAAACACTGAAGTTTTGGCTGCTTTCCGCTTCAGGCACTTCTGCAACTTATTATACAATTCTACACGTCAGGCTCATATGGTCCAAAGTCGAACGGCACCTTGTGGCAGCATGTATGCCGCAGTCCGTGGTCGGTATTTTGCTTGCTTCACATGTTCTAAACCCGGCGCATCAGTGGCAGGATTACGGGAGTCCGGAGAAGGCCTGATCTGAGGCAAAGTAGCAGTCAATTATGCATGGACAAGCCCCTGAGCCAGCTTAACCCCGGCCCCACCCGGGTATTAGGACCAGCCTGGCCCAAGCCCTACCCGAGTACAAGAGCCAGCTTAACCCCGGCCTCACCCGGGCATTAGAGCCAGCTTGACCCAAGCCCTACCCGAGTACAAGAGCCAGCTTAACCCCGGCCTTACCCGGGCATTAGAGCCAGCTTGCCCAAGCCCTACCCGAGTACAAGAGCCAGCTTAACCCCGGCCTTACCCGGGTATTAGAGCCAGCTTGGCCCAAGCCCTACCCGAGTACAAGAGCCAGCTTAACCCCGGCCCCACCCGGGTATTCGAACCAGCCTGGCCCAAGCCCTACCCGAGTACAGGAGCCAGCTTAACCCCGGCCCCACCCGTTGGCTGCAACGCGAGCGCAAATGGGCGTGTTGGGTGTCAATATCGTGATTTTGTGCGGTTGAGTTAACCGACGCCCGGCTCTGCCCTGTCCCGCATTTGGCCCGGCGCGGCCGGAGCAGGTCTCTGATTGGTTTGAAACCCAACCGCCACGCGAATACGTGGAGCGTGGTGATTGGTTGGGCCGGCTGAGGTCAACGCGGCGTAACCTGTGCCGAGGTCGGCCCGCGCGAGGGCCGGGGGCGAGAGTGTGTGAGGTGATGATACGGGTATGTGGTTTTTGGGTAATAGTGACATATGAGCTTCGAACATTTACGAACACAGCTTGTAATATGAGTTGGGACTAGCGAAATACGGATGACCCGTTGGAGAATCGGTGTGGTCTTTTTATCTTGATTATATCGCCAGCAAAGATCTAACTTTACGTATTGCGAAGCAAGAAAAGAATGTTTGATAGATGACAGCATTTCATAGATTTAAAGTTCACCATAGGCGTGAGGTCATTCTTAGATATGATGGTTTTCACCTAAGCCATGTTTTTTATGTTTTAGTCGATTACTTATGCATCTGGCTTCAAACAACACTAGAAATGATTACCAACCGGCAATTACGAGACTGGCTAGGACCCGAAACATTTTACAAACACCGTATTTATGTTTTTGGTGTATTGGACCGACGCGGTCAAGAAACATGAAGTGATTTCCAGAAGATCGCGATCAATTTTCGGTTTGATAGCGAGCGGCGGTTGCCACAACCGTAGTAGTAAAACTGCAAGTGAAAAATGACGTGGGTCGATGGCACGGCATTGGTCACAGAAACATCGATGAGCTAGGTCTTGCTTCCAATTTGCTGTTTCTCACTGCTTAAGGCACGCAAATACTGCGGTTGCAGCGCCATACTCTGAGCCGTTATGTGGCATGGCAAGGCCTAGCTTTGCTTACCGTTTGCCAGAGACGGATGCACGAACTCCCACCGCTGTCGTCGTCATCAACTCGTTTCCCCCACTCGCAACGCCCGTGGGCGAAACCCACTTGTGCGGCGCTGGCATCGGACAAGAGTCCGACCTTGAGGTGTCCCAACTTTGAACAGCGTTAGATGAATGATTTATTTCATGGATGATACGCAGCTCTAAATAAAAACTCAACTGTTTTTCACGCTCGCACCGCGATTTAGCACTGACGGGGGTTTCACATCGCTCAGTGGTAACCCCTCGCGCTGAGCGTTTGGCTTCATTTTGACGGCGTAGCTGTTCTTCCTCCGTTAGACAGCGGCGTCTCAGCGGATCGCCGCTCCTGTTCGTGGGGAGTCAATAATGGTGTTAGACTACACCTCATAACTACAGTCTGTAGCACAAACAGGGATGATGTGTATGGCTACAACTTTATAACCATATAAGGGCAATCCGCAGCGTAGACGGGGACGGCGTTTATAGCCGCGACTGTACAACCATGTAACGACACTCTGCAGCACAGGCAGGGATGGCGCTTATAACCGCGACTGTACAGCCATGTAACGACACTCTGCAGCACAGGCAGGGATGGCGTCTATAGCCGCGACTGTACAACCATGTAACGACACTCTGCAGCACGGCAGGGATGGCGCTTATAACCGCGACTGTACAGCCATGTAACGACACTCTGCAGCACAGGCAGGGATGGCGTCTATAGCCGCAACTGTACAACCATATAACGACACTCTGCAGCACAGGCAGGGGTGGCGTTTATAACCGCGACTGTACAACCATGTAACGACACTGTGTAGCACAGGCAGGGATGGCGTTTATAACTGCAACTGTATAACTACATAACGGCACTCTGTAGCACAGACAGTGATGGCGTGTATAACCGCAACTGTATTACGACATAGCGGCACTCTGTAGCATAGACAGGAATGGCGTTCATAACCGCAACTGCATAGCCATATAACAACGCTCTGTATCACAGACAGGTTAAATATGCACAGGTTAGCGTGCATCGTTTCACTTTTGACAACAGCAAAACTCCCGAATGGAAGCGCCGTCGTGCTGCCGTGGGCGAATGCACGTTGCACGTGTTTTAGTCCCGTGTCCCGTAACCGTTATTCGCTGTGTTGCAGGCAGCGGAAGCCGAGTGGGGACGGAGGTGACCTATGTCTGCCTGCCCGGCTACAGTTTCGGCAATGGCCTTGACGCCGTGACCTCCACCTGTGACCCTCGCGGAAACTGGTCCCCGCAGGAGATCCCGGACTGCCTTCCGCTCCCAGGTAACGGGCCACGCCCCAGGGCAGGTGAGGTCAGCTCAGTGAACTGCTAATGTCACATCGCGGGTAAAGCTCGTTTGTTTTACGGTTGCAAGCCTTCGCGAGCTGAGGGCTCAATAACTAAAGCAGTCCAGTTTTTAAGGCAAGAAATGTAAGATAAATTAGTCCTGTAGCCCGGTGAATGCTCGCCGAAGAAGCATGATAACATGAAATCTTCTGAAGGCCAAAATAAGCCGGTAACAGCCCTGGCCAAATAAAATAATTTCTCAAATCGGGCGATATTCCACCGCGGGAAAATCAGTGCTGCATATCGGATGCATCTCGTAAACTGATAAACATCCGAAAAGCTAGTAAAAACCCCTTAAAATAGACTCAGTGTCGATCCGCCGTTGGAAGCTGAACAGAGCTGAAAAACTCCATGCTTTAGATATGTAAAGCCAGACCTGCAGCGCAGGTGGCTGATCGCTAAATGACTGATTGAATCAAACTTTCACCCCCGATGCCATTTCGATGCAGATGAAGTCAGTCCTAGAAACTGTCAACGTCATATGGCAGGTTATGTCACGAGCCAAGAAGCCTGTTAAATGGAATAAAATATCTTTATTATATATCTTTATTATATTATATTACCCCATCTATAAAATATTGAAGCAAGCATCAGATATGATGAAACAAGCTCACTTATGATTATTGGTGTACTTCGAAGTAGAACATGCTGCTCTGGACAGCATAATTTCCCTGTTTTGTAAATACGCTATTCGTTACGTCATTGTTTGATGACGTCATCTTGCTGTGCAAACACGGTTTGAGCGCCAATTGACATTCGTTACATCTGAAAATCGTGCTCACGAACGCCGGCTATGAACAACTCGACCATTATATTTTTGTTGACCTTGATCGCTGCATGGCTTATGGAATGGCGGAATTTGAATGATGTTATTATGACGCCATGAATGCCAGTGATGATCTTGAAATACTCCCCTATACTTACACTCCCACATCTTTGTGGCCTCTAAGTTCAGGAAGCATTGGATTTATGTTTAAAAAGGACATGGCTGTGAGCTGCATCAAAAGGTCTTCAATATGGCCATTTCAGTTCAAAACCCCATACCAATGTCGGAAAGCTCCTATAAGGCACACGACGAATAGAGTACTCCCATTGAACAACAACAGCCGGCTGCATTTGAGCCGGTGCCATAAGCTGACAAACATTGTGCGGCACACCATGTTGTTAATGGCCTGCGTTAGAAGCCGACGAGCCACTGGGACAGGAGTTAATCAAATCAGTGTCGACTTAGGCATCACGGCCGCCCCTGCCAAAAGAAGACACCGCTATCACTGCTTCCGGCCCGCGGTCTCCCTTGGAATTTGGCTCTTGCCTGGTACCTCGCTCGCGGATCGCAGACACCATCGAGGGACTCGCGGGCGAGCACTCGGGCCCGCCGAGGAGGAGCACTTTAGTGCGCCGGCCTGGATGAGTTGTGTGATAGTGCACTTGTCCTTCAGCGGAGAGCCAGCTGAGGTCCTGGGGAAGACTCTTCAAATATCTGTAAAATGTCCGGAAAGGTGGGCGTTCCAACGCATAGACGAAAGCCGCTAGTGCAGATCGTCAAAATTGTCCAGTTTGTTAGTTCGTACTGGGAATAAACATGCTCCGTTCTTGGCGCTACTTAACAACTGGCAGCTCACACACTGGTTGCCTTGGTTGTCACACACCGCACTTGGCGACTTACTGGTCTTTTTACTGAAAGATTCCTATTCTGTTAGTTTTGCTGCGCGAAATTTTTTTAAAAACACTTTCCAGCCTGAGTAATTTTTGTTCTGGCTAGTGCGATGATAGCCGCTTATGTCATGTTATTTCTAATTGATACGAACTGTACTACCTTAATGGTAGGGTTCAATGTCAATGATCAATTCGCTACTTCTGTGACCCATCCCGGATGTCAGCATTTTTCCATTTCGAGTTAGGTGGAAAATCCAACAAACATCTGTCTGCGGCCTGAGCACTAATCTCTTCATGTTTGATGCCTCTGTGGGTTTTCATTTTCACCTAAGAAATAGATGTAACAAGCTCCTTCTTCGAGCAGTATTGCAACAACATGAGTAATCCATACCATCGCTAGAACATTTTTGAAAACCTTTTGTTTTTCTAGTCTGACGTTTTGTCGATCCTGGATCCATATTGCATTATGCCGTACTATGCACGTGAACAAAACGATCATTGCATCGTGCCTACATGGGAAATCAGCTTGTCGTTGTCACGAGCTGCGTTTTAATCAAACCAAATATCCAGCTGTACTCCAGTAGAAAAGAACCCATGTTTCTTTCAAGTTGGTTAACGAACCGGGCGTGACCTTGCTCCTGTTCCATGTAAACAAGCGGGCCCGTGCTCGGTCGGGACTCCATGTCCACGGGCCTAGACCGGGCCGAGTTGATCCTGCTGAGCGTGTGAAGGATTCTGCTGCATGGGCGGCACTTCCCCATCGGCGAACGGCGCGATGTTCGGAGGTCAACCAGTGGCAGCTCGCCAGTCTGTCCGCCTGCGCGCCTGTTAAGACAACGCTGCCCCTCTGCGCCGCCCCTCTACGCCCCGCTCCCCGTACCGCCCCTCCGCAGTGCCCCTCTGCGCCGCCCCTCCGCGTAGTCCCTCGGCGATACCCCTCTTCGCTGCCCTACCGTGCCGCCCTTCCGTGCTGCCCCTCTGCGCAGTCCCTCTTCGCTACCCCTCTGCGCCGCCCCTCCGCCCAGTCTCTGCGCTACCCCCCCCCCCCCCCCCCGCGCCGCCCTATCGTGCTGCCTCTCTGCGCCGCCTTATCGCGCTGCCCCTCTGCACTGCCCCTCTGTGACGCCCTACCGCGCCGCCCTCCGCGCTGTCCCTCTGCGCAGTCCCTCTGCGCTGCGGCGCCTTACAGCACTCCTCTGTGCCGCTCCCGCATCGCTGCCCCTTGCGTTGTACCTCTTCGTTGCCCACGTGCGCTCCCCTCTATGTTGCCCATCTGCGCTGCTCTCTGGACCGCTTCTCTGCGTTGCCCCTCTAATCTACTCGTTTGCGTTGCCCCTCTGCGTGGCCTCTCGCGTAGCGCTCGCGAACGCACACACACGCCGCGCTGGCTACCGAACGCATGGTGTCATCACTGGTCCATACTCTGACAGCTACTGTACTCTGGCAGCAACTCGTCTGGAGGCAGCCGAAGAGCAGCAGCAGCAGCAACAGCCAGGCCACCAGCAGCAGCACTACCAGCAGCAGCAGCAGCAGCAGCAACAGTACCAGCAAATGGGGCAGCAGCAGCAGCAGTATCAACAGCATGAGCAGCAGTACCAGCAACTGGAGCAACAGCAGCAGCACGACCCGGAGCAGCAACAGCAGCACCAGCAGCAGCAGGAGCAGCAGTACGAGCGACAGCGGCAGCAGCAGCAGCACGTCTCGGAGCAGCA
>NW_023597055.1:15496086-15563351 GCF_011947565.3 Pollicipes pollicipes
GAACCAGGAATGTTACGGATTATGTCAATATCCGTTGGTCCTTCTCTGCGACCTATGGTTCCTATTCGCATTTTAAGCGTGCGATCCGTTTGTTGTTCTGCACACGCAAAATTGACGGCTTCCAGAAGCGTGTAAAAGTGTTTCTTGATGGCACCACGAGCTAACCTATTGTCAATCTCTCCTTTTGGAAACACATTCACCAGAAAACTAGACGCATCATCAAAAGCCTCGGTTGCCATCGCATGAAGCCTCTATGAAACATTTTGCCGAGTTCACCAGAATGTCGTTTGACCTGACGCAACTTTATTTCAGGGCAGTAAGGACCCTGTTGCTCACTGGACCGCTAACAAAGTCTCCTTTGGAGATCTTTCCAGCCTACCTGGGGATTTAAGTCATACGTTACGGAAATGATGTGATAATTAACCAATAAGAATCGAGTGCGACATCGAACGATTGTCGGCTAAACCTGTGACAGAGCGTTCTGGAATCGCCCTGCGATCCCAGACCTCCGCGATCGACAACGTGGCTCAGACTGGGTGATCGGCGGTCAGGTAACGGGGCTGTGGTTCGGGATGACAACCTCGTTACCACACCGCCATGGGATATTTGGTCGAAACTCTTCAAAGCCTCAAAGCGTAAGGTGTGGGATACCATTGCGCAGCTTGAATTAAGTTCCATCAGCTCATCTCCTTGTCCTTCTTTGCTCGTCTCTGGCACGCCGTTTTCGCCTCCAGTCATTTTCCTTTGTGTGGGCTCCCGCCAGGAGATTAACCGGCAGTGCGTCAGATGAGCCTATTGAGCACACTTCTTGGTTCGTATCAGGATCTGAGTTATGCTTGACTGTACCGCACCTATGTATGATGCACGTTACGCTTGATTGCCCTGGGAGTTTCTGGCCGCGTCATGACCGCTATTTATCTGCGTTTATGGTTTGTTGTACTGTTGCGAAAACCGGCACGATGATGCATGAGGATCATTGGCATGAATACGGCTTGGCGTGGTGCTATTGCTGTTGCTATTGCTATAGCTATTGCTACTGCTATTTGATGCACGCACATGCCAGGAGCTGCTTCTTCGCCGTGTTGTAAGCCAGAAATTGGGTGTGGCCGCTACACAGACATGGATGATTACATATAAATGATGCGAGGTTTTCCCTGCCAAACTGGAAACATGCAAGTTTTCGTCTTTGCCAAAGGTTTCCCAAGCACAATTCGGCCAAAACGTGCTGGTTTTCTCATGAGCTCAGGAACCCGACTTTTTCTAGTGAGGACTTTCCGGGATTAACATAGCGCACGACACAAAGTCGCGTCGGGCCGCTGACCCGGCTCCTTAGTCGCTGGCAGGACCGCAGAGCCAGGGGACTCCCTTTTGCGGTAATGATGTCGGCCTGATATACCGGTTGAGCCAAAGTAAAAACAGGTTGTGGTGATGAAGGGGTCCTGGCTTCCACAGCGTGCTGTCCTATGGTGTGCATTGTGTATGTATGGGCCTGTATGTACTGAATACATGGACATGTGACCTCGCTGAGTTTTGATTTGCTTGCCTTGGTATATGAAAAAAATTAGCCGTTTAACTTACCGTAGCTTCTCCTTTCCCTGGTTTGCGCCGGATGGCATAAGCCGGCAGAACGAAGCATCACAGCCGCTGTAATGACACCAAACTGCCGCATCACAGCCGCTTAATGACACCATAACTGCCGCATCACAGCCGCTGTAATGACACCATAACTGCCGCATCACAGCCGCTGTAATGACACCATAACTGCCGCATCACAGCCGCTGTAATGACACCATAACTGCCGCATCACAGCCGCGGGACGGACACCATAACTGCCGCATCACAGCCGCTGTAATGACACCATAACTGTCGCATTACAGCCACGGGACGGACACCATAACTGCTGCATCATAGCCGCGGGACGGACACCATAACTGCTGCATCATAGCCGCGGGACGGACACCATAACCGCCGCATCACAGCCGCGGGACGGACACCATAACTGCTGCATCATAGCCGCGGGACGGACACCATAACTGCTGCATCATAGCCGCGGGACGGACACCATAACTGCCGCATCACAGCCGCGGGACGGACACCATAACTGCTGCATCATAGCCGTGGGACGGACGCCATAACTGCTGCATCACAACCGTGGTACAGGCATTATAACTGCCGTGTCACAGTCCCGGGACGAACACCATAACTGCTGCAATAAAGCCGCAGCACAGACACCATACCTGACCGCCCAGCAGGCCTGGTCAAACCTAATTTTTTAACGGAATTTTGGTGACGGGGTGTTCATGTTGCGGATGAAATAGTTGTTCAGGCTATCGCTCTCAACTAATGAGTTGGGACTCACGCAACGTTTCCGGCAGTCAGATCACCAGTTGTTGCCGGTGGCTATTTAATCATGGGAAGAATTGGTTGATGTTTGCCGTTCATCTATAAGTGTCACAGCTCGAATGTTATCCGTGAAGCTGCTATAATTCGAATGGGAGTCTTTTGACTACGAGTAGAGCCACTAACCACTGAGCTACCTGGATGGAAAATCTGCTTGCGTTAGAACTACCTCTTATTCACCTGACTGATAAGGGTTGCTCCACAGAATTGGAAGTCACATCGGGCTGATGTGTGGGCTCGGACAAACTTAGCGAACTTGTGGCCTGTATTACCAGCTGCTGTTGCCAACCTACCGACCCGCACCGGGTCGACATCCGTCCTTAACACCCTTTGCGCACGAGGGCCCGGGCCACAGATCGCCAACCAAGTGGCCGACACGTCGCGAACCCATCGCCAGCCGGGTTACAGCGCCCCGGGCACCGCGACCTCTGACCTCCGAGCGGACAGGGCAAACCGCGCCGCCGGGGGCGGGCGGCCAACACAGGGAACAGCTGTTACAGATGTTTATAAATGGCCAACCAATGAAAGGGGAGTGCCATGCGTGCTGCCTCCTCGCTTTCCAGTGCTGCTTGCTGTCGATGGCGGCTGTCTCATCCCATGATCCCGCAGGGGCGGAGCACTCTGGGACGAGAATCTACGCCTGGTGTGGAAGGCAACGCATGATCGGAAGGTGTTTCCAACCAGCATGAAATGATATATTGAATATTACTACTGCGAGAGCCTGTGCGATGATGTTCATATCGGGGAGACACATCAAGTCGATCTTGTCGAAAACCAGACCGTCTGCCATGCGATCAATGCACTGCGGCGGGCCAGTACCGAGCCACTTAGGCACTCACCATTTGTCCCTGATTGGGATGTCTTGCCACAGTTAGCAGCCGCCGAGCAGGTCAGGCCCCGTCAAAGGGAAGGACAGACCGTGACGACCAGTGTGACGCGTTAGATTGCGACACAGAATTCTTCTGTTAACCCGGGATGACGAGTCTAATTAGGCGGGTGGATCAAAGCTCAGGCAAGAAGCAGTGCTTGGCGTGAAGCAGTGAGGGCTGATTCCAAAAACATACAGTCAAAATGCTTGGACTGATACTTGCAAGGCTGCAATCAATAATGAAAATAACAAAATTGCTCCCTTGATCGAAGCGTTTGCTCGACTCACTGGACCGTTTTTGCTCGGAGCACTGGAACCCCAGCAGGCCGTCGCCTCTTGGCTCGAACTGCAACGCCTTGCTGCGCCTCTCCGCACCGGATGTGTGATCGCACGTGTCTAGATCGGCCTGCCCCGGTCAGCTGAGGATCCAGGATCCAGTAAAATTCCGATGTACTTCAACGCTTTTCGGCATTAACACGCACTCGGGTAGAGGTCAAGTTGACATCAGAAGGTTTTTTCCGAAACCATTTCCAAACGGCGGGGCGTACCTGCGCCAAATTTTGCATAGCTGTATACAATTCAATAGCGGATCTTTCGGTATAAAAACTTAACATGTGTCTTGGAAGGTCACCGACCTAGACAGACCGGGGCCAGGCTACGGATTCAGCAAAAGCACTCTCTGGGACACTGGCAAATTTGATGCAACAATTAAGTGTTAGATGAAACCGTACATCTTCGAGATAGTTTTCCTTTTGCAGCACAACAATTAAATTAAAAATTCCATTCACCAATGGTTTTCTACGAAGGTCAGGCCAAGGTCAGACCTATCTGTTTTTTGCTGGAGAGCGTGCTGTATCAAATAGATCCCGGTGCTTATTTCGAATTTATCAACAACAGTGACCACGTCATGCATCCTTCATGACATTCACAAAGGTCAGAATAGGTCACTGACCCAACATGAGCCAAGTCAATATTTTGTTTTTAAGAACATACCGCATAGCGCAATCCTTGATGCCCAATCAAATCCAAAAAATCAAAGCAGTCTTGAATGATTTTTGGTCACCATGACCTTCTAAAGGTCAAACAAAGTTACTGAAATCAAATGAGCACCAGTGAGCTCATGCTTAGTGCAAGTATCTAGGTTCACGGCGGTTGCATGATAAGGTCTGAAGGTGAGAAGACGGGATTTCGAATTGTATACCTATACATAAAACGTGCATGAAATATGTCATCAGTGGCATGTCGGGCAAAACCTAGCTGGCGTATATCAACGGCGGGGCTAAAACGGCGGGAACACAGGCATCTGGATTGTGACATCACTCTAGCAAGACATAACATCTTTAACATATTTATGGCAAAGATACAAAGATCACAAAAATTGCCGTCTGAAATGGACTTCTTCAACTGGTGGCTTTGAGCCACCAAAGAGAAAAAGTTAGATATTCAAAATGGTCACCTCAGTTCATTACGCCACACACGAGTTCCCAAAACACACCATCATAGGAAAGTGCAGACATTTCTATGCACTGTGGCGCTTGAATTGGAAATATCCAGTCTGTGCACCTCACAGACGGTGACTGGATTTTACCAGCGTCAACTACAGTGGTTATTTGCGATGCGTCACAACAGCGCGGAACCAATACCTGAATATAAACCGGAACTTGGCTCCCATCTTGTGTCTGCTGTTCTCAAGTGGGTCCGTCATGCAACATCACGAAAGAAATCCTGCACGGACAGCTTTGAAATGGTCCATGCCTCTCGTCGCTGGGGAGAAGACACTCCATCCAGGTATCGCTAATAAATTCAACAAGTTCAAAAAATTCATCCGAGGTATGCATGCAGCTGCAATGCAAATACAGGTTGTAAGGTCATAGATCATTCACTCACCGTGCGCCTTACGTTAGTCGCATTGCGACGATGGAAATGCATCGTTGCGGCCTGGACATTGCCATACCTAGATCATTTTCGGTATTTTGTTCTATTGTGGGTTGACCTCTCACCCATGTGAGCGTCCAACAAAAACTTAGAGGACATTTTTTGTCGCAGAGTTGGGATGCAGCCTAAAACGAATACTATGGTGCCGTAGGGTCCGGTAAATGGTCTTTCTGCCAAGATCTGCTGGCGTTCTGCGCTGGATACATTGCTATGGAGGTCTCATGTTAGGTTGTGCACTGCGCGCTTTAATATGCTGTGGCCGTCGTCAAGCTTCCCGTCAAAAGTATTTGTGCCAACAGGCGTCCGGTGAGAGTGTGCATTTTTGTCGCTGACTTTATCCGCCAGGTCGGAGTGTCTCGGCACCCCTGTCTATTGATGACAATCACTCTAAATATCTTGTTTGAATCTGAGAATGCCGCAGCAGGGAAGGCGCACGGAAAAAGGGGAAACAACGGAATCCCAACGCAACCCTGTATTTAAAGTCTGACGACTGAACTGACTACTGGACTGACTACTGGACTGACTACTGGCCTGACTACTTGACTGACTACTGAACAGGCTACTAAACTGACTACTGGACTGACTTCTGGTCTGACTGCTGGACTGACTACTGATCTGACTACAGGCCTGACTACTGGACTGACTACTGAACGGGCTGCTAAACTGACTACTGGTCTGACTACTGGACTCCCTACTGAATTGACTCCGTATCTGAACTCTCGATGACGTCATTAAGCGAGCATCATGCGCAGCAGGAATCCCATGCATCCTGGAACCCACTGGCCGGGAGCAGTAAAAGGCGATCATAGTCCCGTGACCACGTCATAACAACATAAACACTCCATGGATAGCCTTATTCCCGTTTGTCCGCGATAGAACCCTAGCATCGGATGCCACATGCATCAGTACGTTTGTCGCCTCAAGCATTGTTCTTTTTGCGAAAGCGGTTGGCGCAGCAGCTAAAGAAGCCGAATGCAGAAAGAACAGAAAATACACGAGCCACACTCACTGGCTTCGGTTCCAACCATTCGCCTCTGAGACCGGCACAGCCCGTGGCCCATCGACCAGAGATTTCGTCAAAACTCTTGTGGCTGGGCTGATTTCATCCTTGGGCAACAGACGGGAGAGTGCTTGGCTATGGCAGAGTCTGGTTGTTGCCACAGTCCGAAGAAACGCAGCCTCAGTGGCATTCACTTTACCCAGCCTGGAAAAGGAAGAGCCTGTGCACGCCCATAACAAAGACGGTATGTCGCGCCAGCCTGCAGCGTTGCCAGAAGAAGGAACCACGAACGCCAGGCCTCCCAAGAACGAGACTGCCGGGAGAGCGCGGCCTGCGACACGGCCACACGACCTCACGGGTCACCAAAACGTGACCTGGTGCTGACCTGAGCGCTATAACTTGGAGGAGGATATCGCTCCGCCATACCCATCCCACCTGTAGTTACTCCAGCTTATCGCCTCCGCACTTGTTAATGTTAGAGGTGTTTTCCTAACCGAATAAATTGCCAAGGGCACAAAAAGGAGAACAAATCAAACTCAGTGTGCATCCAACAACACAAACCCAGTACGCTCTGCTTCACATCCCGTGGGACTGCACCGCTCAGATGGTCAGGCCGCTGATAAGGCACCATCTTATTCTCAGAGGCAGTCAGGAGTCTGAGACGAGCTATATATACACCTCACAGACGGTCGGAGTGCTTGAATGAACTTCAGCAACAACTCAGAGAGGGTAGGGCCGCTCAAGTGGGCCCTAACAGCATGCCAGAAACGTCGTGCGCCTCGGGCGAATTCCAGCAACATCTCAGACGCGGAAGGGCGGCTGCGATAAATTCTAGCCACACCTCAGAGATAGCGACTCGGGGATCTCTGACAACCACTCAGAGGCTATGAACAGGCTCAGATGAGCTCCAAGCACAACATGCGGACGGCCAGGGGGCTCAGATGAGCTCCAGCGCCATCCCATTGACTGTCGGGCGGCTTGTGTGAGCTCCAGCCGTAACTCAGAGACGATCAGATGGCTTAGACGAGCTCCAGCCACACCTAAAAGTAGATCAGGTGGCCCAGACGAGCTCTATCCGCACATCAGAGACGGTCAGGTGGCTCATACGAGCTCTGTCCACACATCAGAGACGGTCAAATGGTTCAGACAAGCTCTGTCCACATATCAGAGACGGTGTGGTGGCTCATACGAGCCCTGTCCACACATCAGAGACGGTCAGGTGGCTCATACGAGCTCTGTCCACACATCAGAGACGGTCAAATGGCTCAGACAAGCTCTGTCCACATATCAGAGACGGTCAGGTGGCTCATACGAGCTCTGTCCACACATCAGAGACGGTCAGGTGGCTCATACGAGCTCTGTCCACACATCAGAGACGGTCAAATGGTTCAGACAAGCTCTGTCCACATATCAGAGACGGTCTGGTGGCTCATACGAGCCCTGTCCACACATCAGAGACGGTCAAATGGCTCAGACAAGCTCTGTCCACATATCAGAGACGGTCAGGTGGCTCATACGAGCTCTGTCCACACATCAGAGACGGTCAAGTGGCTCAGACAAGCTCTGTCCACATATCAGAGACGGTCAAATGGCTCAGACAAGCTCTGTCCACATATCAGAGACGGTCTGGTGGCTCATACGAGCCCTGTCCACACATCAGAGACGGTCAGGTGGCTCAGACAAGCTCTGTCCACACATCAGAGACGGTCTGGTGGCTCAGACAAGCTCTGTCCACATATCAGAGACGGTCAGGTGGCTCATACGAGCTCTGTCCACACATCAGAGACGGTCAGGTAGCTCAGACGAGTTCTGTCCACACCTCAGAGGCGGTCGAGATGATCAGATGGCTCAGACAAACTCTATCCAAACATCAGATATGGCGAGGTGGCTCAGCCGAGCTCAGCACACATCAAACGGTCATTTGGCTCAGCCGAGATCCAGCCAGTCCTCATGTCCAGTCCCACGGGGCCAAGGAGCTCAGATGAGTTCCAAATGGATAACAGGCAACGGCGCCACCTGGCGGAGGCGTCGCACCGACCGAAGGCGCGGCAGATACCGGCCCAGCACACACCGCCTGAGCTGGGACGAGAGTAGCGCCAGACCCAGCGTGTCGACGAGCCCAGCTTGGCCGATAGCCAGCACGCGGAGCAGCAGCACCCGCGCCAGGCCGTCTGTGGAAGCGGCCACCGGGCCCCAAAGCAGCAGCAGCAGCTGCTCACACAACGACAGCAGTGCGAACGAGCGCGCGTCGATCACGTTGTGCATGCGAGGCGGGACGGCCTTCGACGGCGCCTTGGAGTCGGCGTAAAGCATCAGCGTGTTGGTAGCCATGGTGACAATGAACAGCATGCCAATGATGCTGCTGTTGCTGTTTGTGGGCTCGGCGGGTGGCTGGCCGGTGCAGAGGTAGAACGAGAGGGCTTGTTCCCGCTGCAGGCGTGACACGAAGTAGGCAGCGCAGGGCGCGTACAGCAGCGCTAGCAGCAGGTAGAAGGACGTGTTGGTGAGGCGCCAGCCGAGGTGAGGTGCCCAGCGTGAGACGCCTATGTAGACGAGCCGCACCAGCGGCAGACAGGCAGTCAGATAGGTGATGGACAGGGCGCAGAGACCCGAGAGCAGAGCCAGCGTGCCGCAGGCGGCGGGCACCGGCGCGCGCCACATCCGCGCCATCACCAGCGCCATCAGCGTCATCTCCAAGCAGATGTTGAACAGGACCGCATGCACGCGCACCAGCAGCACCCTATTGAAGACAGTGCGCAGACTGTTACAGCGGCGCACGACGTGGCTGAACAGCCAGCACGCCGCCAGGCTGACCGCTGACACGCTGAAGAACAGCACCAGCAAGCCCCGCTCCGCGTCGGTCAGGGTCAGGCTCGACTGCGGCCAGTTCGTGCCGTCGGCCGACGTCGGCAGCGGCGTCTCCAGCGGAGCGCCGTGCGTCTCCGGCGTCGGCTTCGGCAGCCGCTGAGACGGCGCCAGCTGCATTCAGCTCTTAGTGGCACGCGCCGGTCTCAGCACCTTTCGTCCTCGGCGGCACGCTGTCTTCTCAGCAGCGCGTTCTCCTCTCAGCAGCGCACCCTTGTCCCAGCAGCGCGCATTTGCCTCAACACCACGTCCTCAGGACAACGTCACGTCCGTGGCTGAGATGCGCGCCCGTATTTCACGTCTGCATGTCATCGTTTAAATGGTAAGTCCTTATCTCAGCGGTGTGTCATTGTCTCAGAAGGACGCCCACGCATCAGAAGAAAGTTCTTCTCCCAGCAGGCCACCTTTGCTTGAGAAGCACGCCCTGGTCCAGGAGTGTTCCGCCTTCTCAGCAGCACGCTGTTGTCGCAGTGTCACACCGTGGTTTCAGCAAAACATTTGTTACCTGTCTTCCAGCGACCACTGTGCCGATCATTTTTAATGTTATGGAGCCGCTCTTTCTTGGTTGTGACCAACGCCGGCCAGTTCAATAATACTGGTGTGCAAGAAACGACACATGACACGACGCACGGGAAGCGTTTGATTGAGTTTGCTTCCTGCGGTCTCGTTTGCTTAAACCCAGTTCTTGTAATGAACGTCCATTAAATTTGACCGAGATATCACCAGTGAAAATGAAGCTGAAATTGCGAATAATGACAAGATCGATCAAGCTGGATGGCGCTTTACATAGGCTGAGCCTAACCCGCACTGGTGAAAGACTGGGGCGATGCATCAAAACAACATTGTCATCACATGTGAGTTGCAAGTGTTTATGGTATCGGCATGCAGCCTATCGCAATCTCTTAGCTAATGTGACTCTTTTTAATCACATCCCACCACACACATGACAACCTTGCCAAGAAGACAGGCACCGCCCCCTGGCAACTATGTCCTTGTCCACGGGTCTGGGCAGCAGCTGGACATACATCCCCCCCCCCCCAGTTGCAAGTAATACGGTGACACCCTAAGTCTTTCCCTAGTCTCCGGCTGTAGCCTTACCTCCACCTGCTGCCCTTATCTTATAGCGCACGTTAGTGCCGGTACCATCCTGTCTGGCTGTCCTTAGTCCAGACGTCCTAGGCTAACTCGGGTCTTCAACGGCCTTTGAGTCACGCTACTACAGCCCCCCGTCCGACATTGTCTGCATTCGACTCTGAACAGCTCCCTAGCGCCCAGAGTCCACTTTCATCGGCACATAGTTGTAATCTGATCCCTTACGTTCCGCGGTCTGCTGTCGTCGGCACTAAGATCTCAACTGGTCCCTTACGCTCCGCGGTCCGCTGTCGTCGGCACCAAGATCTCAACTGCTCCCTTCCGGTCCGCTGTCGTCGGCACCAAGATCTCAACTGCTCCCTTACGTTCCGCGGTCGGCTGTCGTCGGCACCGGCTCTGAGCTGCGCTCGCGCTATGCCGGCTCAGACGCTGCGTCTGGATCCCGACGGCGATAATGCATTTCAACGGGTGGCTACCATCCCGAAGGCGGAAGGAGCAACCGTCAAATGGAAATTTATGACTCATTAGCGCCGATCACATAGAAGCGCAGACGAGAAGCGCATCGTCTGGGAGATATCATCTCATCAACCTACTGAATTAGAACATCCTGACACATCCTGCCACTCTCAACAACACGCTCCGTTTGCTGTAAAATATAAATGCACTCGTCACAAGCGTTTTTTTTACAATAATTGTCATGTAATGATTTACAGCATTTCAACGGGCGTGGAGTTAAATG
The DNA here is from genome assembly GCF_011947565.3 of Pollicipes pollicipes. NCBI lineage: Eukaryota > Metazoa > Arthropoda > Thecostraca > Pollicipedomorpha > Pollicipedidae > Pollicipes > Pollicipes pollicipes. The sequence goes on from NW_023597055.1 coordinate 15,506,986, forward strand.
AATGCCTTTGGTGAAACATTGAAGGTCCTGAAAGGCGTTTTCTTCAGTATTGTCATGTGGACTTTCCAGCACATGGAGTTCCAGCACATTTCCCTGTGTGAAAATGGGCTCATGTTAAGATATAACTACCAGCTCGCAAATGATTTGTCAACGTACGATTGCGTCACCTTAGGAAAAGCACGACTCATTAATCATTTTTCGAACACATGTTTGTCTTTGTCTTCAGGGGTAGCAAACTGCAGATGCATGTGGATATTTCCTAATGCACGGTTTACCTGGGGTGGGTTAAAGAACTGTTCAAAGTAAAACAACCGTCATAATCTGTTGCAACCTCATTATAAATTTGGGCATCTTAATCTGCTTCTGCGCTGAGCCGGATCCAGGGCCAGATTTCCTTTCGTGGCTGTTCGTGTTTGGGGAGAACATTACTGCGGTGCCTTTTCCCTCTGCTCTTCACATGCAAAAGATCATAGCTCTCGCCTGTCGGCCGATAGGAGCGGATCAAACTTCAGGATTCTCCAACGCAGTGTGTGCCTGTGAGCCTGGCATTTGTTTTTGGCTTGCATTGACTATAGCCGCAAACTCCTTGGGCTCCGACTCCGGTCCGCACATCACTAGGCACCGTTTAGCCACGGCAGGCGTACGACAGTGACGGCATAGCCAGGTACATCGTTTTTCGGTGGAAGATATCGATTTTCTGTAAAAATACTGATACTGTCTCACGTAAAATGAGAAAATATGTCAGAAGTAATAATAATGACCACTGCTAGGTAGGTAAGGCAAGAGTCGACTGTTAACACAAATACCACAACTGGTCAAAATTACGCTGCTGTTTGTTTTACAACGTGTATCACTGACACGGTAACTTCACCAATCTCGGCTACATTTTAACTGGCAAGTTGGGCTGGATGTGATTGCAATTTAGTTATGCTACTGCATGCAATGTAATGAAAGGCGAGGAACGGTAGCGAACACCAATTAATTTGATAGTGTACCCCGTCAGGACCGACGGATATTTCATGCCAGCAGCGATGCCTGCGAGAATCATTAGCGCTTCAACGTGAAATAGACCAAGGTGCACATGAACTCACCGCACTAATGACATTCATGAAGCTCAAAATTTCCTCGAGGGAGCTCAAAATTTCCTTGAGAAAGCTCAAAAATTGCTCCTTTTGGGAGGACTTTTTAATGCCGTTTTCCCGATTGATGTGACTTGTCTAGTTCTTGATATAACTGGAAGGGACAATACAGCAAGTGTCTTTGCCGCGTTGCTCTGACCAAAAGCATCACAAGTCACACTCGTCAGTATCCGCCAGTGCCCATCCGACGACAGTTTTCAAGAGCGACTCAGCGTCGTTTCTGCAATGTTTAGGCTGCCTAGTTATTGACATAATGAGTGTGCCTGCAAAATGCTAGTTATGCCTGTGTAATCTGCCTTGTCCTGTTAAAAATTATAAATTATAAATTACGCGCCGTTCCGCTGATTCGAATCATGCACCCGCGAAAATCCCTTCCCGTGAGAGGATCACCCGTTCAGGAAGGGATTTCTTTCGAATTATCGGTGGTCAAGGCTGCTAAAGGCATAATTGCTGTGCATAACAAAAAAAAGAAAACTGCCTGGTGCATGGAGTTCTACTCAAGGCCATTTCAGATCTCTTTGGTGTTGCCGCTTTTCCACGGGTTTTTAGCTATTGCTCACGACGATCCAAGTCCAAGATGGAAAATAAAAAAGGGAAAGAAGGTGACGTTGACACCACGCTACTTCAAACACTCTGATTATTAAGGGCCTTAAGTGGCAAGCAGCACAGAAATGCTCACGTAATTTAAGCTTGTTAGGCGTTGATCTACGCAGACAGCGGGCATCAGCGGTGTTGGGTGTTATCTTTCCGCCTCCAGGTTAGATTGATTTACATCTGGGGCAGGCTCCATGCTTCCAAAAACCATATACAGCTCACATGGGCATTTTATACACCCTTGACTTGTTCTCACTTTAATTTTTGTATTGCTTTTGAAATTCTTGCAGAGAACACCACTAGTGTCTTTCATTAAGTGAATACCCAGAGGCCCAAGGATTGTTTTTGCAGACGTTCCTACTATGACTTCAACATTTGGTTGGTAATCTATTGGCTGGAGGGATGTGCTCAGTATTGGTGACTGGCTCCTCAAGGAAGTATTAAGTTACGTCACACTGGTAGACCAACTGGCAGGAAAGCAGAGGCTGAAATATTTGCTTTTGATGTCATTGGGTTGTTGGCTGCTTGCCAGTTTAATGTGCGTGAGATAGGTAACTCAATAATTCTGCGTGATACGAAGGATCAACAAATATAGATGATAGATCATTGCAGTCAGCTCGGAATGTGAACTTTTGTTAGTGGTAGGACCAAATTGCCCAGTGATGGTTTCGAAACATCAAGAAAACAAATGTTAACACTGGATAAAAATGCCTGTCATCAGCACTCTGCTAAATCCAGGTTTGTGTATTTCACGTGGAAAAAACAGTGCATACATTAAGTAACACCTAACACAAAGGCACATGCTGCGCGTAGAACATGTCCGTGGTGCATATCATCACCTATTTTTGTCCTGGTGGGTAGATCTGTTAACTTGGTGTTTTTTGTGATGGATGTCTTTGCGAGCCATGATGTAGGTAATTCAACTGTTGTTTTAATGAATAATTCGTTATGAATTTTGAGCTAAGATTGCTTTCATTATGACACAGCTCTGGGGCTGGTTCACGTGTAATGATCTTTAGATTGTGCAAACAAAGGATTTTGCGTCACCTTGCCATCAGTTCATAACAGCCCAATGCTGTTGACTGCAAGGATATCAAAGCAGCGTTTCAACCCTGGCATGTCAAGAAAGGAAACAGCTGCGTTTTGACCTGCCAGTCCATGCCAAGTCTGAATGACAATGCTGCCCTCAGGTACCAATGCTGCATTGGATGAGGAAAGACAACGTAATTGCACAATTTTTGCCACTAACTGTGTGGCATTCATGAGACATTTCTGTAGCTTAGCTCACTGTTGCCAGCTGCTCATAAATGCGTTAGTTTGGGAGTAGGTAACGTGTTTCTCAGGCTGCGGTAAAGTAGATGGCATGATGCTGGGTGGCCCATCTGATCAGAGTGTGGTTAGTTTGTGAGTGTCATTGACCAATGCAAGAAAATACTGATTTCCTGCTAACCCCTGCATGGCAGCAAATATTCAGGTGTCACGAGCTTCAGGTGTACTTTAAATGTCATCCTAAATAATGCCAGCCAGAGCAGCAAGCCATGATGTACATTGCAGAACGGGAAGCTTTAGTCTTGCTTGCACTTTTTGGAGCTATTGTCATGCATGGATGGCCTAATACATGTTACTTTAACATCATCTCTATCGTTGCCATGAATCAGGTTATAGTTTTATTTACCAGTTCACTTCCTTGTCATTCTTGATTAAATGCCTGTGATCAACGAAACTGTTTCTAGCAGAAATATATGCTGAAATATCTGTAAATCAGTTTTTCCTGTTTTGTGCAAATTTCTGTGATCGTGCTCTTTGCAATACACAATATTCACATATCTCAGGTTCACTAGTACCATTTTCATACAACACTACCTATGGCACAGATTTGGCAGTGCTAACTACGCAACTTTTGTGTTTTAAGTGCTGTGGCTTGTGCTGTGGCAATAAAGCCTATGAATCCCGCACAGATCGTTTTTCCAACGGGGTCCATCTTCCTCCTTGCCCTCAAAGCTGTCTCGCGCCCACCATGGCTCGTGAGATTCGCCATCCGTACGCAGAGCGCCGGCATTTTTTTTGTTGCGTTCAGTTCGCCTTAAAAGCGCAGCTTTCGCCCATAATCCGTTCCTTGATTCGAACTAAGCGTGATCGAAGTATCGATCGTTAATCCGACGCAAAGCCGGTTTCGCTCATGTAAACGCACCTCGGCGAAAGGTTTAACGTCGCATGATCCGTTCCCATCTTAATTCGAACTACCCTCGTCTGCCCATGTAAACCGGGCAACTGTCCTCGGTTCCCGCAGAAGGAAGGGAAGGGAGCAGTTTGTCCATAACAAGAGTCGTAGGCACTGGTCATAAAAGATCGAATAGGAATGATTGATCATATATGGCTCTAAAAAATCCTCGTGATTTTGCTATAACCACTTGAGCTTGTCGTTTTCATTTCGTCATTTAGCTTTTTTCATTTTGGCATGTCGCCATTTCCCTTGTCGCCACCTGTTAAAAATGACTTAAGAGGTTCAACGATGTTAAATGGTTCGCCAATTTGACATATCGACCGTTATACGTTTCGCCATTTTGCAATTCACCGTTAAGCCGTTCGCAGTTTCTGCACGTCGGCTTTTTGGTATGCCGCCCGTTTGCAATTCGCAATTTAGCACTTCGCCACTTCGGTACGTTGCCATTCTTCCATGCCGCTATTTGGCAGTTGGCCATTTTGCACATCCGAAATTTTGACGCGTCGATATTTTTCATGTCCCCAGTATGAAAGTCGTTGTATAACAGTCAACAAAAGGACATTCGGGGAATTGCGGGTCAGTATTCTGTCCGGACACCATACGGTGACTCCACAGGCCCCACCCTGTCTTTTGTTGGCAGACAATTTTTTGTTATCACAATGCTTCATAGCCGGCTAAGAAAATTTCGATCACCGTGGACGGTATTGCCTAATGCATTTCTGTGATCATTTCAAAATGTATCTGATACTTGCGCGACACCACGCCAAGGTCAGGATGGTTAGTGTGTTTCCTTAGAATTTCCTATGACATCCGTCACCTTTTCTCCCGTGCTGTTCCTTTCTACATTCAGTACGTGTCTTTTGTTGTTTTCCGCTGCATACGTAACTCGAGTTAGTCGGCCGCTTCGCTCTAGTTCTTCAGCGACTATGCTACCATTCCTTTTCTTCTCGACTGTTCTCGTGTCCTCTCGTTTTTCCTGTCATGGTTTCCCTTCCATTCTTCTTAATTCTACTTAATCCCACGTCAACGGACATCATTTTGCATGCGAATTGGCACACATCATGCGAACACCGCCCGTGGTTTAACTCTTCACAATGTGAGTGATCAGCCGTGAGTGATCAGCATACCGACGCTGCGACTCGCAAAGGCAGAAATGGAAACCCTCCGAACGCAGTCAGTTCCAACGCGTTGCATCTTCAACAGATCTGACTGATGGACGAACGACGGCTATATCCAAAATTAGACCACATAGTGCAAGCATAGCGTTACGGTGCCCATGGCGCGGGAGCGAAAGAGCCCGTGCACGTAAAATCTAGATTGCTACAAAAGTAACACATGCTAATCACTTTGATTTCCAATAAAAATGAGATTTGTACCTCTCGTGGGGTGAAGAGACCTTGGCCGTCGATTCTACATCCGGGTCTATTTCAACATCCGGGAGCTCACTCGGCAAGTAGTTTGGAAGAAGACGGCAAGTTTTCTCTCGGACGAGTGCTTCTTCAGCTCGATCACGCTTCCGCTGGTCGCGAAGCTTGCTAGTCAGGTGCTTCTTCACATTCCTCTGTGAAAATATGACCAGAATTAGGGACGCTTTGAGGCTCTGGTTTGCACCAGCCCTCTCCATCGCCAAAGATGTGCTTAAGAAGGTGAAAATGGGTGGAACAATCAATGATCAAAAGATGATAGAGTGCAATCTTTCACTCGCAGCGTACCCGGCTTTCTTTTTCCTGCTTCATTTTGAGCTTATCTTACTCGATGCGTTGCACGCAATGACGTTTACTTGATGTAACAATTTATCAGCCCACTCGCTAAGCGTATGCTCAAAGGTTTTTGGGAGGGGAGGGGGCTCCAGAGCCTCAGCGGCCACGGGCTCAGGGGCACTCCTTTGTGGGGTCCCGGAAATTGCCTCACGATACCGGCAGAGCCGCATTCAATGCTGTTGCCCAAACACATTTCGCATAAAAATGACATGCACGCAGGGCATGAAATGTTTGAGCACAGGGTGTGGAATCATCGGGTGAGAACATCCGTTGATTATATCCATTTTCAATGATGCCACAGGTAAGCATTTTAGCATTTTAGCCTCCTTAGTGATTCGTTTCATAGCAACCATCTCGTAATTGTATTTCAGTACCTCAGATCATCAGAGCGCAAGGATCGCTCTCTTCTAGTTAGTGCATACAACTGAAAAACACTACAGTGGTGATCTTATGGCGCATAAATTAAACCGCCTTTCTGCATAGACGAGTGTAGTTTCAATTGTACCGCAAGAAGAGGGCAAATTTGGAGGATCACCAAGTCAGTCCAGCATTTCGTATTCCTTTGCCGATCTGTGTTCGTGTTTCACGTATGCCGCATGCATGCATGCGGTGTTTGTTTCGCGTCCTTTTCGTCTGTGAAGCCCATGCGCTCGAGATTGTATTTATGTAGCGACCCGTGAGCGGCTGCCTGGCATCACTGGCCTGGCCGGTTCAGCTCTGCGCGAGCTGGCCCAGGGTGACGGGTCACCAAGATCGGCATGTCTGAGTGGTGGGCAATGTTTGACCCGCGGCCACGTGACCCGTGTCTGGGTCGAGTTGTCGGGGTGCGGGGGGAATTGCACTAGTGTAGTCGGGCAAGTGCGCGCGAGGGTGCGAGATGTCAGCGTCCAGCGGAGCTCGTAATTGTGAAGCTACCGAAAACCACCACCAGGCATTCATCGAAACCTATCTTGACCGCGTTTACATTAGTGGCAGCCGGTGTGAAACTACGTTATATATATATATATATATATATATATATATATATATATATATATATATTACTGCTTGATACTAGACAATACAAAACTGACGCACTTTAAGCTCGAGCACAAACAATGAGCAGTTTCCCCGTCCGTCAGTACTCACAGCAACTGACAGGTAGCAGCACTTACTAGTGACAGGAAAAAGCGGAGCCTACCTTACGGCGCGCGACTGAACACCGGGGGGCATCTATACTTATCACTGTTACTGAAGTAAAAACCAGCGGAAAATACAATGCAAACTTGAAGCGCAACATGTGAAATTGCCCCACGACGGCAAAAACTAACACAGGACCATAACGTGGCTACGACACGACCACCACGAATCACGCCGCAAACCGGAAGTAATAAATAGCAATGGCGGCATCGTCTTCTGGCCGCAGTCGAGCCTGACCCTAACCGACGCACAGCGGGGCTTGCTGGTGCTGTTCTTCAGCGTCGTCGTCGGTCAGCCTGGCGGCGTGCTGGCTGTTCAGCCACGTCGTGCGCCGCTGTAACAGTCTGCGCACTGTCTTCAATAGGGTGCTGCTGGTGCGCGTGCATGCGGTTCTGTTCAACATCTGCTTGGAGGTGCCGCCGCGGCAGGTGCCCGCCGCCTGCGGCACGCTGGCTCTGCTCTCGGGTCTCTGCGCCCTGCCCATCACCTATCTGACTGCCTGTCTGCCGCTGGTGCGGCTCGTCTACATGGCGTCTCACGCTGGCCACCTCACCTCGGCTGGCGCCTCTCCAACACTTCCTTCTACCTGCCGTGCCTTTTACTGCTCCCGGCCGGTGGGTTCTAGGATAGATGGGATTCCTGCTGTCTGTGATGCCCGCTTCATGACGTCATTGAGCGTTCAGTTACGGAGTCAATTCGGTAGGGAGTCCGGTAGATAGACCAGTAGTCAGTCCAGTAGTCAGCCCAGTAGTCAGTCCGGTAGTCAGTCCAGTAGTCAGACCAGTAGCCAGTTCAGTAGCCCGTTCAGTACTCAGTCCAGTAGTCGGTTTAGTAGCCCGTTCAGTAGTCAGTCTAGTAATCAGTCCGGTAGTCAGTCCAGTAGTCAGACCAGCAGCCAGTTCAGGAGCTCGTTCAGTGGTCAGTCCAGTAGTCAGTTTAGTAGCCCGTTCAGTAGTCAGTTCAGTAGTCAGTCCAGCAGTCAGTTTAGTAGTCAGATCAGTAGCCAGTCCAGTAGTCAATTTGGTAGCCCGTTCAGTAGTCAGTCCAGTAGTCAGTCCAGCAGTCAGTTTAGTAGTCAGATCAGTAGCCAGTCCAGTAGTCAATTTGGTAGCCCGTTCAGTAGTCAGTCCAGTAGCCGGTCCAGTAGTCAGTCCAGTAGTCAGTCCAGTAGTCAGTTCAGTCGTCAGACTTTAAATATAGAATTGCGTTGGGATTCCGTTGTTTCCCTGTTTTTTACGTGTGCGTTCCCTGCTGCAGCATTCTCACATTCAAACAAGATATTTAGAGTGATTGTCATCAATAGACAGGGGTGATGAGACACTCCGACCTGGCGGATAGTCAGCGACAAAAATGTACACTCTCACCGGACGCCTGTTGGCACAAATACTTTTGACGGGAAGCTTGACGACGGCCACAGCATATCATAGCGCGCAGTGCACAACCTAACATGAGACCTCCATAGCAATGTATTCACCACAGAACGCCAGCAGATCTTGGCAGAAAGACCATTTACCGGACCCTACGGCACCATAGTATTCGTTTTAGGCTGCATCCCAACTCTGCGACAAAAAATGTCCTCTAAGTTTTTGTTGGACGCTCACATGGGTGAGAGGTCAACCCACAATAGAACAAAATACCGAAAATGATCTAGGTATGGCAATGTCCAGGCCGCAACGATGCATTTCCATCGTCGCAATGCGACTAACGTAAGGCGCACGGTGAGTGAGTGATCTATGACCTTGCAACCTGTATTTGCATTGCAGCTGAATACATACCTCGGATGAATTTTTTGAACTTGTTAAATTTATTGGCGATACCGGGATGGGGTGACTTCTCCTCAGCGACGAGAGGCATGCACCATTTCAAAGCTGTCCGTGCAGGATTTATTTCGTGATGTTGCATGACGGACTTACTTGATAGAAGCAGACACAATATGAGGGCCTGAAGTTCTGGTTTATATTCGGGTTTTGGTTCCGCACTGTCGTGACGCATCTCAAATAACCACGGCAGTTGACGCGTGGTAAAATCCAGTCACCGTCTGTGAGGTGAAAAGTCTGAATATTTCCAATTCCAGCACCACAGTCCATAGAAATGTCTGCACTTTCCTATGATGGTATGTTTTGTTAACTCCTGTATGGCGTAATGAACTGGGGTGGCCATTTTGAATATCTAACCTTTTGTCGGTGCAAAGCCACCAGTTGAAGAAGTTCACTTCGGACGGCAAGTTTTGTGATGTACTGAGATGAGCTAAAAAGTTGTATTTTTGCTATAAATATGCTAAAAATGTCATGTATTGCTACAGAGATATCATAATCCAGATGCCTGTACTCCCGCTGTTTTAGCCCCGCCGTTGATATACGCCAGCTAGGTTTTGCCTGACATGCCACTGATGGCATATTTCACGCACGTTTTATGTATAGGTATACGATTCGGAATTCCGTCTTCTCCCCTTCAGACCTCTCATACATCCGCCGTGAACCTATATACTTGCTCTAAGCAAGAGGTCACTGGTGCTCATTTAATTCCATTAACTTTGTTTGACCTTTAGAAGGTCATGGTGACCAAAAATCATTCAAGACTGCTTTGATTTTTTGCATTTGATTGAGCATCAAGGATTACGCTATGTGGTGTGTTCTTAAAAACAAAATATTGACTTGGCTCATTTTGGGTCAGTGACCTATTCTGACCTTTGTGAATGCCATGAAAGATGCATGACGTGGTCACTGTTGTTGATAAATTCGAAATAAACACCGGGATCTATCCGATACAGCACGCTCTCCAGCAAAAAACAGGTAGATCTGACCCCGGCCTGACCTTTATAGAAGACCCTTGGTCAATGGAATTTTTAATTCAATCGTTCTGCCGCCCGAGAAAGACTATCTCGTAGATGTACGGTTTCATCTGCCACTCGATTGTTGCATCACATTGGCCAGTGCCCCAGAGATTGCCTTCGCTGAATCCGTAGCCTGACCTCGGCCTGTCTAGGTCGGTGACCTTCCAAGACACATGTTAAGTTTGTATGCCATAAGATCCGCTATTGAATTGTATACAGCTATGCAAAATTTGGCGTGGCTACGCCTCGCCGTTTGGAAATGGTTTCGGAAAAAACCTTCTGATGTCAACTTGACCTCTATCCGCGTGCGTGTTAATGCCGAAAAGCGTTGAAGCACATCGGAGTTTTACGGCCTGGATCCTCAGCTGGCCGGGGCAGGCCGATCTAGACACGTGCGATCACACACCGGTGCGGAGAGGCGCTGCAAGGCGTTGCAGTTCGAGCCAAGAGGCGACGCCCTGCTGGGGTTCCAGTGCTCCGAGCGAAAACGGTCCAGTGAGTCGAGCAAACGCTTCGATCAAGGGAGCAATTTTGTTCGTTTCATTATTGATTGCAGCCTTGCAAGTATCAGTCCAAGCGTTTTGATTGGGTGTATTTGGAATCAGCCCTCACTGCCTCACGCCAAGCACTGCTTCTTGCCTGAGCTTTGATCCACCCGCCTAATTAGACTCTTCATCCCGGGTTAATAGAAGGATTCTGTGTCGCAAGCTAACGCGTCACACTGGTCGTCACGGTCTGTCCTGCCCTTTGACGGCACCTGACCTGCTCGGCGGCTGCTAACTGTGGCAAGACATCCCAATCAAGGACAAATGGTGAGTGCCTAACTGACTCAGTACTGGACCGCCACATTGCATTGATCGCATGGCAGACGGTCTGGTTTCGAAAAGATCGACTTGATATGTCTCCCCGATATGAACATCGTCGCACAGGCTCTCGCAATAGTAACATTGTATATATAATTTCATGCTGGTCGGAAATCACCTTCCGACCATGCATTGCCTTCCACACCAGGCGTAAGATTCTCGTCCCAGAGTGCTCCGCTTCTGCGGTCCATCATCATGGGATGAGACAGCCGCCATCGACAGCAAGCAGCACTGGAAAGCGAGGAGGCAACACTCATGGCAATGCCCCCTCATTGGTTGGCCATTTATAGACATCTGTAACAGCTGTTCCCTGTGTTGGCCGCCCGCCCCCGGCGGCGCGGCATGCCCTGACCGCTCGGAGGTCAGAGGTCGCGGCGCCCGGGGCGCTGTAACCCGGCTGGCGATGGGTTCGCGACGTGTCGGCCACTTGGTAGGCGATCTGTGGCCCGGGCCCTCGTGCGCAAAGGGAGTTAAGGACGGATGTCGACCCGGTGCGGGCCGGTAGGTTGGTAACAGCAGCTGGTAATACAGGCCACAAGTTCGCTAAGTTTGTCCGAGCCCACACATCAGCCCGATGTGGCTTCCAATTCTGTGAACCAACCCTTATCAGTCAGGTGAATAAGAGGCAGTTCTAACGCAAGCAGATTTTCCATCCAGACAGCTCAGTGGTTAGTGGCTCTACTCGTAGTCAAGAGACTCCCATTCGAATGATAGCAGCTTCACGGATAACATTCGAGCTGTGACACACTTATAGATGAACGGCAAACATCAACCAATTCTTCCCATGATTAAATAGCCACCGGCGACAACTGGTGATCTGACTGCCGGAAACGTTGCGTGAGTCCCAACTCATTAGTTGAGAGCGATAGCCTGAACAACTATTTCATCCGCAACATGAACACCTCGTCACCGTAATTCCGTGAAAAAGTTGCATGTCTGACCAGGCCTGTTAGACAATCAAGTATGGTGTGTGTGCTGCGGCTGTGATGCTGCAGTTATAGCGTCCCTACAGCGGCTGTGATGCGGCAGTTAAGGTGTCATTACAGCGGCTGTGATGCGGCAGTTATGGTGTCCGTCCCGCGGCTGTGTTGCGGCAGTTATGGTGTCCGTCCCGCGGCTGTGAAGCGGCAGCAAAGAGCTTCGTGCAGCAGGCTTATGCCACCCGGAGTAAACCGAGGGAAGGAGAAGTTACGGTAAATTAAATGGTAAATTTTGTTCGCGTGCTAAGGCAAGCAAATCAGAACACAGCGAGGTCACATGTCCATGTATTCAGTACATACAGGCCCATACATACACAATGCGCACCATAAGACAGCACGCTGTGGAAGCCAGGACCACTTCATCACGACAACCTGTTTTTACTTTGGCTCAGCCGGTAGATCAGGCCGACATCATTACCGCAAAAGGGAGTCCCCTGGCTCTGCGGTTCTGCCAGCGACTAAGGAGCCGGGTCAGCGGCCCGACGCGACCTTGTGCCGTGCGCTATGTTAATCTCGGAAAGTCCTCACTAGAAAAAGTCGGGTTCCTGAGCTCATGAGAAAACCAGCACGTTTCGGCCGAATTGTGCGTGGGAAACCTTTGGCAAAGACGAAAGACGAGTGTCTAGTTCGAACCAGACACCTTGGCAATCGCAAAACGCATTCTTTTGTAAATACGGGGGCCGACATCTTCCTTATTTCCCGCCAAAATTTTTGACAAAATCTCATACAAGAATGTATGAGTTTTCGAAAAATAACTATAATTCTCTTCAATTCATTCTTGGACATAGTCTTAAAACCATTGGAACTGCTATTCTTCCGATATCAATCTCGAAGTTTCATAAAACTTTTATGGTCCAAATCCTTCAAGGTCTTAAATACCACTGAATTTCGCAAAATTCTTTTCTCAGTAGCTTTGGTGCAAAATTGGAATTCGGCACGAAAACACCCAGCATTCATAACAGCGTCATTCCTCTGCGCCCACAAGAACTGGCATGTCAGTCAATGCCATCTTTTGTTCGGAACTCTCAGAAAACAACAACTCATGGGCAGTCTTACGTCGCAGCGCCAGCCAGGGATGGTAAAACTTGCCGACTTGGTGAATAAGGTAGACAAAAAAACGTATATTTTCACACTAACTTGTCAAGACAGAGAAAAACAACAAAAGGGCTGTTAACCAACCATGGCAGACCAAAGCGCCAAACCTTCCTCACTTTGAACAGAGCCGTGGGCTCGGCGCTGGGGGCTGATGGCACTCCTCAGGAAGAGAATGACAGGAGTTGAGAATGATTCTGATGTGCCAATTTATGTCATTGCTACTTTGTTCCTGACTGAGGATGGTTACCAGTGAAATGGATATTCAAATCAGGGTTTGCACCGAGCTCCTACTCATTTTCAGCCTCCAGCCCCCTCCCCCAGTTTGCGAAAAAGAGTGCTTGGCGAGGGGAGACAGAATAGTTTTGGAGAAAACTGCATAATTAATCACTGCTTAGCCGTCACACTTACCTTTGAATTGATGCCTTTGCTTAAAATGCAATCGTTTCAGTAATGTTTCATTAGCATTAAAAATGATATTTATTCCGAGTCAAACCTCTTTTAGATATGATCCCTTACTTTGGAATATCTGAACGCTCACACACAGCATTTCATTTAGAAACCATCTCAAAGAAAACGAGTGGAAGAGCTTAGCGGAAATCATGGGTGTCCGACACGGACGAATAGCGGTTACTTCTTCGTAAAAGGCCGAGGCGAAATGGATGGCTTCGTTGGTGAAAAAGCTGTTGGATCTATTTTCTGTTTTTTTTGTTTTTTTTCGACGGTTCAGTTCTGCCGTTAACGCAACCTGATGCCCTTCAACGCCGCCATCAGTCACGTGGTCGTTGATCTGCGTGTGAAACTGATGATTAACTTCTGCTGCCCCGTCACCTTGCCAATGCGGCAGACCTACGGTAGCCGGGCTGGGTACCTGGGTACAAGCAACATGTGCTGTGATGCGTTTCAAGCCATAATTCAGTTATTATTTCAGGTAATTTCTTAAATCCTGGATAGGTTTCCGTCCCAGTCGTATCTGTAACCTTTCCATGTTTTGAAAATTTTGGGTCTGAGACAAAAAGCAAACATTAGGCGTACTTTTTAGCAATATTTTTGCTATCTGACATCCCAATATCTTAATGAACAATGTCAAAATAACACAAGGCATATGAATGATAAACTAATTGGCTTACATTCCCGGTTTACAGGCGTAAAATATGTTCTTTCGTTCTGCTTGTGTGTCAATTTTTCTTCGGCTGTGCGTTTTTGTGAAAAATCGGCAAACATGACGTGACTCCAAAATCACGCTAAATCTGTTATGGACCGGTAGTTGTTATTTCAGCAAAAGGCGTAAAACTCATCAATTTTCAGCTGTCGAAAACTTCGCAGGAATGCCCCAAGGTGTTTTTGAATTATCACGACTGTTGGACAGAGGGCAGCTTAACCCCCTCCCTCCTGTCAATGCCGGGTTGAGAGCAAGGTCCCTGAGCGACAAAAGGAGCAATAAGTTGGCGGGTAGCCTTGGGTATGTATTAAACTCTCAAGTGTTCAGAATGTCTCTGACCGGTCAGGGACCCCATCGAGCAGCCAGAAGGGCTCTTGGGCGATGGAAGGGGCCTGTCAGTGGTCAAAAGGGCCCTGAGCAGTTAAAAAGACCCCACACGTCCATGGGACTTTGAAGATGTCCCATTCGCTCCGGCGATGAAGCCCTCAATAGCCAGAGGAGTGCATGGGAGACCAGAAGGACCCAGTGAAATCAGCTCAGGTCATGCCAGGTCACTCCAGTCAGCCGTCATTAAAACAGTTTGTTTTGTTAATAATCCTAAAATTCACGCAACAGCTGCCACAAACAGAGAAATTGCACTGAAATTTATTAATAGCTTCACATCAGCCCGCTGGTTCTTTCTGAAAAAAAAACACATTAACCTCTGCCTCATTTGGGAAGCCAATGCGACGCCCCTGACCCCTGAGGTTTCTGAGCATGTAAATCCAGCATTCTGTGCAGCCGCGCCCAATTGTTTGGTGACCACTGCAGCAGTCATTGCGCGTATTTGGACGCCAAAAACGTGTTTCTACCATTTCTTGTTTCCGAGAAGCGACGGTTTTTAGGCGGCACTGCACGGCGACCGTTCGATACTACAGACCGCGCGCGGAGACCCAGCACTTCAATATTAACTTTTACTTTTAACTTTTACCCGACTCTTAAATGTAGGCTTAAAACAAATAGAATTGTATGCATTGCATTCAAATCTAAACAAGGAATTAACTTTATTATATTCCATGGCGCTATGCGGTGAGGTTTGTACATATGAGCATGCAAAGCTGAACCGTTCTGATTTCGAGGGGCATTTTAAAATCGACGCAGGTTAGTGGGGTAAAGTAGCAAAATCGAACTCATTAAAACACACGAGATCTCGTTGAGAACAATCCGCTTTAAGTGTGAGGCTCTACCTTTCTTAGTTCCGAAATGATAGGCGGTTAAATCCGAATGGAAAGCTGGTTAAGACTTTTGGCTGTCATCCTTTTAATCATTTTGCACATGCTGTTGTAAAGATACGCCTTTCAGACCATTGAAATAAAGAGATGGTTCATCAGAGTGGCAACATTCATTACCAGCATGCATGCACTGGTAGCAATTGATCAGGCAAGCCAAAATAGCAGTTCGCTCGCTAGGTAGCACACAAATTCAAGCAGTCTATAGCAAATGTCATGCATGATGCAGGAGTGTCAATTTTAATTATTTTGGTGATCTTCCCCCAAAAGTCGTCAAGACAGCTGAAACTGACGTAATGATGGAAAGTTATGTGTTTGTATCTGTCACACCTCATTTCGGGGTAAAAATATTTCATTATGCGGATGACCTTGGCCCTTTGGTTGGTGGAAATACGACTTTTGTTTTAAAGCCGGCAGCTATTTTGAGACTGTCCAGCTTTGTTCTTAGCTATTTCAGCGACTCCTCCAATTTTTAAACTGCTTGAGAACCAGGCATGCTACGGATTATGTCCATATCCGTTGGTTCTTCCATGCGGCCTATGGTTCTTTTTGGCATTTCAAACGTGCGGTCCGTTTGTTGTTCCGCACGCGCAAAATTGCCGGCTTCCTGAAATGTGTAAAACTGTTTACGGGCAATGCCACGAGCTGACCTATCGTCGATCCCTCCTTTTTGGAACGCTTCCACCAGAAAACCTTGCGCCTGAGGACAATACGCGTCATCAAAACCCTCGGATGCTACCGCATGAAGCTCTCTGAAACATTCGACGTAGTTGTAAACAGTCAAAAAGTTCCGACGAAGAAATGGCATGCGTTGAGTGAGCTCTTTCCCAGAAGGGATAGATGTCTTCTAGTGTTTTTCTTGCCCTGAAGACTTTTAAGGATTCCACAGACCTGATGCCGTTAGACAGCGGGAGAATTGTAGAATTCTGGGGGTCCTTACCACCGCGAAATATAACTTTTGTTCCAGATTACTTGTGCAGTGTACGAGTGGTTGTCGCGCACGTCGTTATGTGAGACATATGAGTAGAAACTATCCGACGGTGCGTGCAGGGTGGCAGGAGTGACATAGAGCAGGCAGCGTCCGTTCGAAAATACATAAGTGTGTTACCCTATTTGGAGCCTTATAAGCACTGCCTTCTTCAGGCGCGTGTTTTGTTATGCGCTATTCCAACGTTCGAGTCGTGGGTTGATGTGGTCTGTTCGTGGTGTGCGTTAGTCGCACTCACGTTGAAGGATAAGAACGCCTGAAATTGGGCAAGCAAGATTATTGTGGCTAGGCTATACTAATGTTTGTTTCTCGGCGGCGCCTGCTAAATCGTTTCCAAGGATACCTGAGTGGCGTGGTATAAAGAAAAGATGGTATCATAGTGATGTGGTAAAGACGAAGGAGCATGTCTTATTTACGCTGTAATTGGGTGAGATGCGACATGAAAGGAGAATGTTACTTGGGCTGATAAGCGGGAATCTGTGCATATGACGATTTGCTGTAGATTTTGTATTTATGTATCGCGCAGGAAAGAATTAATGGCTAATAACTCGGAAGTGTAGATGCTGCGGTGGTCACAAAGGCAGTTGAATTTTTTATGATTGTGGTATATGATGTATATAGATAAGTATATAATATATGTGGATGTGCGTGTGCGTGTGCATGTGCTTGCGTGCGTGCTTGCGTGCGCGCGCGCGCGCGTGTGTGTGTGTGTGTGTATGTGTGTGTGTGTGTGTGTGTGTGTGTGTGTGTGTGTGTGTGTGTGTGTGTGTGTGTGTGTGTGTGTGTGTGTGTGTGTGTGAGTGTGTGTGTGTGTGTGTGTGTGTGTGTGTGTGTGTGTGTGTGTGTGTGTGTGTGTGTGTGTGTGTGTGTGTGTGTGTGTGTGTGTGTGTGTGTGTGTGTGTGTGTGTGTGTGTGTGTGTGTGTGTGTGTGTGTGTGTGTGTGTGTGTGTGCATGTGGTATGCATGTGGATTTAATGTGTGCATGTTGTGTGCGCGTGCTTGCGGTGTGTGTATGCATGTGGTGTGTGGACGGGGGTGTGTGTAACCTCAATTGGGGAGCGCCTTGACGTGGGGGGGGGGGGGGGGCTTGTGACTATGCATAACAGCCAACTAGGCGTGCCCAGTCAGGCATGAAATATCTCAAAAATGAACATTAACTGGATACCGTGATTTATTTGCTGATGGTTTCTTCCATGGGATTATGGGGATGGTGGGCTTGTGGTTGCAAAGCGTTTATGACGCCCCTGATCGCCTCCAAACCAGCCCGTGCTATATCATAATCTATCTCACATGCAAAGTGATCAGTGATCAGTGATCGAACTAAAACAAGAACTAGACCGCTTGAAGCGTACTCGCCTGGACACGGCTCCCGCTGGGCACCCCAGGTGCGACGCTACCTGGGAGGCGTATAAGTTGACGGTGGTGGACCATTTGACTTTAGGTGTATAGCAGCACCCTATGGGGAGCAATTTTGCACTCCTTTCGCCATATTTTACGTGAAAGTCCCATCACTACCTGATAATGCCTCAACGCGCATATGAAACCTATATTTCCCTTCTCGAGGTTTGAAGATGTTATCCATAACCGAGCTCACTTAAATCCATCAAACATAAACAAGGCTGCACAGAACCTGGATACCTATGGCAATATCCTGCCTCACATTTATCTAATTATGTGTATGTACGCACAGAGGACGAGTCCCAGATACAAGCCCGAGGGCCCCGGCGACTCCAACCGCTTGCATGCATCACACTTGGTTTGCTTACAAAGTGCATCAGAATGTGCAGCTGAGCGCCATATGAAAAATTTTCACTTCGCTAATTTTTTTTCGTCGCACAACGCAAGCACCACACCAAAGCCTGATGCATTTTATTCCACGTATTTCCTTTACCCGATGAAACTCGACCACTCAACTGCACTATTCCCAAAACGCAGGAGTGAAAACAGTCAACAAATGTCTCTAAACGAACTCTAGAAGCTGAATATCACCGCTTGAGCATAAGGTTTCACATAATTTTAGTCAAAGAACTTGATTACATTCGACCAAACAACTAGCTGTCTTCATCTTTACTTAATTACCTTTGCTTTTCTTGTTATCATACGAGTATGATACACCCTCAGCTTTCTTTTCTTTCATTACCTTCACGTCACATTGCCTTATATCCACGTTTTCAAATGTTACCGAATCAATTTTAAGCGAATAATCCATCTTTTTTTAATCTGTGAAGCAAACATCAAACTTTATGTCATGAAACATAAAAAATAAGACATAGCTGCCCTATATTTCCTCATAGACCTTTGCTGCAACTGAAATGGCAGGCAGCGGAACGGTGTGCGATCTTTGTGTGTTAGATATCCTGTGGAGACGAAGCGCAAATTGCAGCATCAAAACATTGATGCTGCATAATTGTTGATGATGTAATTGCTGTAACATCATTGTTGATTTTGACGTAATTCTCCTCCATCGAAAGTAGTTCACCAGCACAACGGTATGAGCAAGGACGACGCAACGACGAATGGGATGACCAACTTGACGTTGAAAGGCATACGTCGGGGATGGTCATGGAAGGAGTAGATAAAGAACGGCAGGAGAGGGCGAACCTATACAGGCGGAATAAGCCGCTGGCTTTTAGGTGATGCAGAGACCGGTAACAGATCAATAGCAAATGCGTGGAACCAGTGAATGGCGTTGGCACCGGCGAAACGCGGCCGCCCGCTTCCGCAGCCATGGAGTGTGTGTGTGTGGAGGGGGGGGGGGGGGGGACGGTTTAGCGGGTCCGTTTTCAGGTGGACTTTACGCAGGGAACGCGAATGCAGCAAAAATGTGCGCTGGGTTTCCACCGGTGCCGTTTGCCGGGCAGGCGTCGTCTCATTTTTCAAGAGGCCGAGGTGAATCGTTCTTGCTGAGTGACTATGACAGATACAAGGAAGTTGCTTAACCGTTGAGAGGCATCCTTACTTAGCCTAAAAATTAAGCTTGTTAAACGATAAAATATTTGCTGTTGTAAAAGATAGAACAACCAAAAGTTGAGAAAAAATAAAAAGACTGGTCCATAGATGGTATATGGACCTTTTTTCGATGACCACTTTTGATCATCTTATCACTTGGATCAGTAACTGTCATGAAAAATAAGAGATGCGCCCATATCTTGACTGCGTGTTTTTTGTTTTTGCAGAGTGTATTCAAGTAAATAATGGAGGAATGACACCAGGTCCAGTGGAGGTAGTTTTTTCGTTAGCGTTCCATCTTTTCCCATCGTATTTCAGCGATAAAGTAGGATAGAAAAATGTCCTTTACACAGGGTGATAGACATTTCCCTGCTCTAAGAGATGGTAGGCTCGTGGCCTGATGTCTTAGTATTAAATTGGCATGTGTATTGAAAACATTTTGACGCACTGCTGACGTGCTGTCTTCAAAATTCCGCCGCAATGTAAGCAAGCAATGTATAGATCATGAATGTACAAGTCCAAACGTAAGAGGTTCTTTAGGTACCGGAAAAATCCTTGAGCATTCAAACGACGGTTGAATATTGTTCACAACTTCTTAAGCGTTTGACCCCTACGATCGGAGTACTCCATGACCTAAACGATGCAGTTCTTACTCATGCATAATCCATTCCTCTCGGAAGGACACAGGTATGGATGTTGAAGATTCTACAAAATGCATGTCGAAGCAGCTTAAATCGATCAAGTGGAGGTAGATTTTGCTACAGCGCCTCGCGTGGCACCTAGAAAACAGACTAAAAAAGCTGAAAATTGGTTTGTTCATCGATGAGGTTAACTTTGCAGAGCTGCCAGCACAGGGCCCAAAACAGTTGATTTTTAAACAGAATGATACATCATTTAATTTTGTTAACATGCCCATTGCCTGTCAATGGCGCTCCTGAAATTGCTATCACAAAATCTTGTGAGATATACATAATACGCAGAAAACTGCAGTTTTTGAACAAGGCGCATTCGTTGAAAAGAAGCAATTTCCACACCAAATAATTTTGTATCAGCTCATTTTGACGTCGGACCAAGATGTTAAATTCAACTAAACGCATCACTTTGACAAAAAGCGAGATACTTTGAGTTAAGCACATAACTAAGAAAACACAGCATTACTTAACAGGCCACCTTACACCACCTCGGCCCGCCGTCTGCAGTCGACTGCCACGGCCCGGCTCGGCCCAGCGCACCTGCTCTGCTCACATTCCCCTGTTTTTGCATTTCACTCCATAGAATTACTGCAGTGCGAAGATAAATGAACAAGTATTGCTGAGTTACAAATATAAGATCAACGTTGCGTACAATATCTAGTGATTCACACATCAATATGCCTTTTACAAGGCGTTACATATGAATATTGAGGCGTTGACAACGACGAACATGGCGCGGACAATGGGGCTAGAAAACGTGCTTTAGTAGAATTCATTTTTGGATGCAAATCGCAGTATTGATCTGTGTTACGATTTGAAATGCAAAATGTATCACATCTATTCACATAGCATTGAAGTTAATGGATACTACAGGCTTGTCACCCAGTTCAGTGGCGAAATCTTGTAAACATCCTTGCAAAGACGGCGATGAGGTTAGAACAGGCTTGCGAACACCGATTACTGTCTTGAAGCAATTGGGATGCATCGTCGGCAGACATGGCGTGGTGGGAAGGGACATATCAGGCGTTCTTACTATGAATCAACGCGCTGACAAGCTTTCAAGATGTTTAGACATTTTTGGTATGTTTTGTATATGCTGCACATTCTGGATGGTGAGAAGATATTGTTTCATGCAATTCGGTTACCGCGCAATAGGTAAGCCACGTATATCTAGTTACGAATAAGTGTCATGTTTACAGGGTCATTTTAGACATTCCTCAGCCCGTGCCTTTAATACACCCAGATTTGAGCAAAACCCAATCTTTGGTAGTCAGACACGTCGAACCGTGAGGGGTGTCTGATGCTGGGTGTGCCCTCATTGTTTACATCGGTGCTGTGTGGAGCAGAACGAGCTTTGAGGATCACTTCACGTCGGGATCATTCATGTCGGATCATGTTGGAATTTGTAAGCCCTGTAGCTTATGTTCTGTAAGGAAGCGGTGCAGGTCATGTGAGCCATCTCGAAGTCGTGTGTACAAGCTCTGTGAGTACTGTAAGCAAGCCTTGTAAGCATTGTAAACGGGTGCGGTGAAAGTATTTCAATTTGCTCTGGAATGAAGAGCATTTTAAAGGCTTCGTTAGAATGTCGAAGCAGGTGATATCAGTGGGAAAATCTGACAGTGGCTTTAACCTGGCGCACTATTAACGTTTTTTTCAACGATACCTGGCGTAAACAACGTGCTCGTGTGCTGCGGCAAATGTGCATGGGACCTTTGCACTTTTCTCATAACCTGGTTGCTGTAATGTTCACCAATAACAACTATGGAGTTAGTCAGAAAAGCACAAAGCATTCTTTAGTTGCATCAGCGAACTGTTTGCGTTAACGAGAGGATGATTTAACTTGCACCATGGACACACAAATTTAAATAGCCCTGTCCGATCTGTGCTTTAAATGTTCACTTGTTTTTCATATGGTTCGGGTCAATGTCGCCGTGGCAGTGATGTGGGAATAATGTATCTGTTGCCATTTGTGCAACTGGTGAGGTGGAGTGGGCACCTCCAATTATTACCTGTCACTTTGTCTGCCCCAAGTTACCTGTGAATGCATGCCGGTCATGTTTTCCATTTCAAAACATTATTCTCAGGCCAACTTGTCCCTTCTATGATTTAGTTGCTGCCCAGGCTTATAATGTGTATTCCACACCTTGTCGACATTGTTATACACTATCTGCGATACAAATGCATGCATTTTGGTTTGTTTGCAAACATAACATAGAGGGGCGGGGGCAATTTGTGCGCACTTTCCACCGCCTCCCAATTTTTTGAAGGGCCATTTTAGTTTAGTTTTCAAGCTCCTCTTCCTTATTGCGCTGTTTCCTCCGCGTACAAAATTCCGCGTAAAAACCGCTCACTGGAGACGTAAACTCATCAAATGAGCTTATACGACGTCAGATAACCGTCAAACTGAGTGTGCGCATCAGCTTGTTTATTGGACGAGTCAAAGGGAATAATTGAATTGATTAATACAACGTATTTTTAGTGGCAAAACAGTATAATGCAGTTCAGGGGGTTCACAACTTAACGATTCATTTTTGTGTATAATTTTGCTTTTTTGTCAGAGTGGTACGTTTTGCTTTAAAATGTTTCATTACGGCACCGAGCATTGCCAATCATCCGGGTTGGCGGCCCGGAACGTGTTGTGTGAGGGAGATTGTGATGAACTGATAAGTGAAGGTAAATTTGAATGCAACACTCTGTGCGTGAGTAGTGTCAGTAGAAGCTAGCTACCTGCATAGGCATGTATCTCGGTCGAGGGATGTAGATAAGGCATACCTAATTTTGCATAGGTGCCTGCCCAACAGGGCATGTAGTGTGTAGGGTTATAAATAGGGCATGGGACTGAATGCCTAGATTCTGATCACTTGTTATTTTATGCTGCGAAGATGTTCAGCTGACTGCAGTTCGCATTTTGTAGTAGAATTACAATATCAGACCACAGTTCGGGGGCAGTATCATTGAAAATAAGTGTATTTCACTTTTGAAAATGAATGATATTATTAAGATTTCACAACATATTGTGGGCCAGCTGCTGAGCAAACCTACATTGCGAGGTTGGTTTATGTAACTGTTGGGGATAAACGCAGCATATAAAGGCAAAGTATTTTAAGTTCAATGATTTTACATTTTTATAGTACATTTGCCTGACAGGTGGCGCCACAAATGAAGCAAAATAGTTCTCTTTTGGGGGTAAGACTCAGACTGGCTGATTTACACCATTGGCATCTTTGCCATGCTTTGATCTTGATCTTGAAGATCTTGCTGACATCTTTGCCATACTTTGCAGGCTGGTTAATTGCTGGAAAGCAATTTCCACCAGGTAGATTGAGCTGGCAACCCATAAAAAGCAAGCCATAGCATGTGTGACTGCATGGTGTCTTGACTCATGCAAGTAATGCATTCTTTTGTAAGAGGTTGGTGTGCAATACCGATACCTAGAACAAATTAAGGGGAAGAGGCAAAGCGTAGTCTTAAGGGGAAGAGGCAAGGGGTAGTCTTAAGGGGAAGAGGCAAGAGGTAGTCTCCCATGTTCGCTTTTTCAGTGGCATCAATGATAAATATTTGAGGCCATTCCTCTTTTTGTTAATATCATAGGCTTATTGACTGAGAGAAACGAAACATAGTGCAATTCCCCCAAAATTTGATAGCAGGTAGAATGTACATGAGTAAGAGAAATCAGCAGGCTGCACAATTGTAATCTGTTTTTGTCCAGCCACAAATCATATTAACTCCCGCCCTGAGGGGGGGGGGGGGGGGTCTACACGTTAGGTTTCTTTTAGGATAAGTCTATGGTGTCTTTTGCAGTCGCGCCCAGGTGTTCTCCAGCCTATGGTGCACACATGAAGCGCGTTTCGACGCCAGGAGCGTGTTACTAGCTTTTCTGGTTTCTGAGCAGTGGCGTTTTTTTTAGAACACTGCACGGCGATGTGCGGCCGGCGCGGGGGCAGGCGGCGACCAACCATGCCGCGGAACGCACGGCGCGGGGGCGGGCGGCAACCGACCATGCCGCGGAACACGCGTCGGCCCGCGCTGAGCCATAAATCATGCATATGTGCTCAAAACACATGGGAACATACGCCATTGTACCCTGAATTAACGCAGGAATGGCAGAATTAAGCAGCGCACCGCCGGGATTACACGCAAGTCGGTGCGGCAGGTCACAGGTCGGTCACACGCAGGTCGTTGCGGCAGATCACAGGTCGGTCACACTTGGGTCGGTGCGGCAGGTCACAGGTCGGTCACACGCAAGTCGGTGCAGCAGGTCGCAGGTCGGTCACACGCAGGTCGGTGCGGCAGGTCACAGGTCGGTCACGCGCAAATCGGTGCGGCAGGTCACAGGTCGGTCACACGCAGGTCGGCCCGGTGCAGCCGCCCCGCCGTGGACGCCTCAACGCGCAGACCAGCATTCAGCCATCCTCAGTTCGTGCTCTGTCGCGCGCGCCTCGGCCGTGTGGGCCCGGCCTGCTCTTCGCGGGCCCGCGCACTGTTTAGGGAACGATTTCTGACCTATTAAATGGTTGATTCGTAATGCTAGCTTTCTCGAAATCCGTCAGCATAGCTCAGAATTTCGATTCGAAGTAGCTGCTCCTGCGGGACAAATCGCATTAGACTCGCTGCTCACCACTATAATAACAATGCATTTGATTTGCCTCCTTTTTTGCCGACGGATACGTTCTGTATTGCTTGCAACACATTGATTGGTCCAGACGTGGGAGAGATAAATGCTGCGAAAGCTTGAAGCACTGTTTAAAGTAAAACATGTGCAAACATCACGCTATTATTCCGCAAATTCAACGATGCGTTATGTTATGGCTTTGATTTCTCGTCTATGCCGTTTGCCATAGTAGCTCTTTTCGAAGCGCACTTGGGCTTTGAGAAAGGGAGCATCATATGGAATGTAGTGACGCACTGGATCAATCTTTAACCAATGCACTTCTCGGTAGCTGACCCTTGCTGCCCACTGTGCCCATTGGTGCCAATCACAAACGTGCATTTGTGCTGACGTCATTCACACGAGTAGAGGTGCCACTTTTTGGCCTGCAGCGCGCGATGTGCTGGCCAACAAGTGGCCCGCATATTGTGGCCACTTTTCGACCCGCGCAATTGTTAAAACAGCTCAGAAGTGAAACCCCTAGCCTGTAACAGATGACAACGGCCCTCTGATTCTGCTGTCGTCTTGACGACGTTGACGTTGACAGCGTAATTGAACTCGAACACATTCAAGCAACTAAACACAACATTATTAAACAATTAAAATGTACATTTTTATTATGTCTTGGCAGTGATGCAGATAGACTACCCGGTGCGAGTGCTGTTATTGGACTTGACTGGTCCTGGGGTTTACTGGCAGTGATGCAGAGAGACTACCCGGTGCGAGTGCTGTTATTGGACGTGACTGGTCCTGGGGTTTATTGGCAGTGATGCAGAGAGACTACCCGGTGCGAGTGCTGTCATTAGACGTGACTGGTGCCGGGGTTTATTGGCAGTGATGCAGAGAGACTACCCGGTGCGAGTGCTGTCATTAGACGTGACTGGTCCTGGGGTTTATTGGCAGTGATGCAGAGAGACTACCCGGTGCGAGTGCTGTTATTAGACGTGACTGGTCCTGGGGTTTATTGGCAGTGATGCAGAGAGACTACCCGGTGCGAGTGCTGTTATTAGACGTGACTGGTCCTGGGGTTTAACCGGAGTATGTTATTGAAATATGCCCCAAGGCGGAACACTCTTTAAATGGCCGATAACGATAACGCGTTTGTAAAAGAGAGACCCTATGGCGAAGTGCAAGTGATAGTTGCACGTGCATCGTGTCACATGCTAATAAGCAGCATTCGTCTTCGCTAAGTAGAAGCGAACTGATGCTGCTGGTGCGCTGAAAGTCCAGTTAATGAGGCAGACTTATTTGCAGGGCATGTGTTTGGGGAAATTTTGCCATGACTATGGCGGGGCCTGATGAGAAAGAGGATCGCAGTGATAGTTAATCTAGTGCAGTGTCGGTTTTGAGCTATGTCTCATCAATATCTAAATGCCACCTCTGTTTCAGCTTTGCAGCTCCAATTGTTCCACGCGGAATGTTATCAGGTGGAGTTGACATCCCTCGATCCGTTAAAAGAAGCGTACCCGCAGAATTGGGGAAGGTTCATACTGTTCACAGCCATGTCCATCTTCGGTTTTAGTTCGCCTTTGCCGGACAGGGTGATACGTTTCGCCCTCGTGCGAGAGAAGTGGAGCTCAGGATGGTGGCGTGATTCACTATAGTCTAGCTATGTATTATTTATATCATATATATACATATTATAATATATTATATATTAGCTCTATAGTCTAGCACCATTTGTTCGGAGCAGTTCACCTGGGATGACCAAGTGTTGTTAAAGGTTTGACATTGCGCAGACGCAGTGACAAAATGAGCAGGGCAAAGCTTGCGCTTCTAGGAGCCCCTCAAATTACGCGATGAAACGTTGTCCCGTGGTGCTAGCATGTATATTCCATGTTCCAGGAGGAAATTTACACGGAAAGAGTTAAACATTCCACAACTTGCAGCGTTCGGAAACACCACACCATGTATTATTTCATGCAAACGGCTCTCGTATTATGCAACTGCATTCTAGAGCGACGTAAACAGCTGATCCCCAACTATGATAGCTATCATATGAAATTAACCTTATCCACCGGTTTCCTACACGGTAGTGGTATAAATGCATTGCTAATAAACAATCATTTTGATAAGGCGGGTTGTGTCGATCTTGGTGATGTATGTCAACACCTTTGGGCCGTCATGCAAGACCAACCAGCCATGAAGCTGATGAAACACACCTACGCCGCAATTAACGATGCTAAGTGTGGTGAGAGTGTAATGATATGACTGAAGCATGCAGTGCATGTCACTTCCATAGGCCGCCTAAGATGGCTTGGCTCGGTGTCATTCAACCCGACATAAGTGGATTAAATTTTAGCGGAAAGGCTGATCGATATCTATTGAGCAATGGTGGCACCGATTTCGGTGCGTCGGCTTACTTACAGCAAGAGGGTGCGCAGGGGTTACCGTGAAGAAGCCCGGCTACGACAAGCTCAGCTCGCAGTAACACTGTCTCGGCATGGGCGTGGGGGGAGCAAAAGCGGTGTTGGACGCTGCTCCGCCTTTATTTTCCGCCATAGGTATGCTTAGGGTCGTTTGACGCTTACGACAGGAGCATGTGATGCTGGCCAGGGCCTTTGCGCGCAGGCGCCTCACCCGGCAAGAGGGCCGGCCGTAGCTGGTCTGGCTTCTTGCGTTTGCAGCGTTTATGATGAAATGCGGCGACATGTTGATGGAGATGCATCAGGAAACCTAGGGATACAACCAATGCAGCAGAGAATGCAAACCCCGCCGCCCTATCGCATGGCTGAGCCCTGCCCCGGCGCACTATCGCATGGCTGAGCACTGCCCCGGCGCACCATCGTATGGCTGAGCGCTGCCCCACCGCACCATCGCATGGCTGAGCCCTGCCCCGCCGCACCATCGCATGGCTGAGCCCTGCCCCGGCGCACAGATAACCGCGTAGGTGCTTACAGCGTCCATGTGGGTGCACCCACACGGCGGTCGTATCAAGAGCCGGAGTGACCCCGTGGACGCTCTGCAACGCCACTGCCGCCTAATGAGAAGACAACCCCAGGCACTGACTGACAAACCACTGGAGACGGACCGCACAGGCTGGTCAGAATGTGTACATGGCGTAGGCGGAATGCGCGCTGCTGTGAGCTTGTAGTTCCTACCTGACAATTAGGGACCTTATACATTTTTTATATAGAAAGTTGACCCAAGTCCAAAGACAACATTTACTTTAAATAGTATAATCGCTGCGCATTGCAGCCTTCGTCCGAGGCTGAATACGCGAACGGCCTCTTGACACCTGGTTTGAGCAACGCTTTTCATCCAATGCATATTTAGAAGCGATCATTATTCATTGTAAAGAACACTGATGGCCGCTGGCAAGTTCTGTCTAGTCTTATGCTCGGTACGGGTTGTTAAGAGCTAACCTTTGGGCTCAGCCGACAGTGCCGGACAGTATTGCGTCGAAATGGTAGCAGCGAAAGGTACCACGAAGACCGCAATGTCTTCACGAGAGCCCCGAATGACCCGAAACTAGCACACATTTATGCCTTGTCATCAATAACGGACTTAACTTACGGAAAAGCACAAAACTGAATCCCAAACTCGACTGTTAAGGGTGTCAGTTTCCAACCAAAATTTTGACTTTTGACACACTGTCAGACAACGCTAGCAAGGTAATGTGCAGGGGGCTGCGCTCCGGTTTCCTACGCATTACGAAAAAGTGTCACCGTTTCTAAGCCCCTGCTGTGAATTCGGACGCCAGTCTAAGCCTATGATTGGTTAGAGAAAGTATTGTCGTCGCAGCTTAAAACTCCGTGAAATTCCGCTTGTCATGGCGATTAACCCGAAGACACTGAAAAACTCAAAAATTGACAGTTAAGGTGATCAAAAGGAATACAGACAGACGGTATATAGCCAGGTGCTTATCGATCTAACCCCAATGTCAAGCGCATGCCGAAAAATCAAAATTCCATAGAAAAAATTGTATTTAGGTAAGTTGGGTAGAGTTGTGAGTGCGTACCAATCAGTAGCGCTGACGCTACGAACCCCTGTTTATTGATTACCATTGCGTTTTATTGTAAGATAATCACTTATGCACTGTTAAACCCGCCGGACCTGTGGGTGTTTCCGGCGTGACCAAGTGCAGATATCCGGTCTGTGGGTGTTCCCGGCCTGACCGACTGAAGATATCCGGTCTCATGAACCTGTTGCTCAGACTTCTGAGTCTGTAGGCCCGCGGTTTTTCGTGTCGCAGGCCCTGCAACCGGCGCAGACCCGCGGACGCGCGGCCGTCTGGTCTCATGGATGTAGTTCATTGTATCATATTAGGAGAAGTTTGTTCAATCATCTGAAGTGCAAGAATATACAATTACCCTTCTCCAAACAGCCGTCGAATAGGGAGCTCATCATCACGCCGGATGAACTCAGCCCACTTCGTCTCCTTAGTACAAGATCTGTGTCCAACGCCTGGCACAAGAATGATCAGCTTCGACGTGGTGCGCCTGCTCACCAACGCATCAACACATGTGCGAACCATGCAGGAGGACGATGGCACGCTCCTGGCCGAACGGCAGGCATCCCAACCAGCAACACCGCGGACCTGCTCACGTTCCGTGCCGCCAGCGCCGCGTTCCAGCTAAACAGCTAATGCTTGTACCAAACCGACTGAGACAGGCCGTCTTCTCCGTCCCGCTGGTCCAGTTAGTTCGAGCGTCTGCCTTTCGATCCACCCAAACATGGCGGAATGGGTTCGAGTCGCTTTAGGTACTCGATGTTTTTGCCCGTCGCATAGTCTGCGGCCGGCGGCAGCGGTCGCGCTAAAGGTTGGGTACCGACCATTGCGGCACGGTGAACTTTCGCCACCAAATTCTGACGCTGGCCAGGAATAGCGCGGTCGGATGGTGGTGGTCAGGGCTCAGACAACAAGTCATGCTTAGCGTGAGCTGTGACCGCAAAAATCCATGCATTCGAAAATTGCATTTTTAACAGTAGTGTTTTTTCTGAGACTTTGACAGGCTGCCACACACAACGACAGGCTTGATACCTCCTGCTCCAGCAGCAAAACGGCTCAGATGCCCTGGCCACTCCCATCACGGTCTAATGTGAATGTGCCTTCCCGATTACCGAACGAGAGAAAAGCAGCCGTCAGCGTTTCTGTCAGAACCGTCTTTAGACTCCCAAATGCCTCGTCCGCCTCGGATGACCACTGAAACTGAACGCCCTCGCCTGTGAGGTGAAAAGGGGAGCAGCAATGTGAGTAAAATTGCCATATATTTACGAAAATGAGAGCAAAGCCCAAGAAGACTGCATAGCTCACAAGCGGTTCGCGATTGTTGCCAGCCATTCACCTTGCGAACCTTTGCGGGATCAGTCGTCATGCCTTGTTCAGATATCACGTGACCGAGAAATTTCACCTCCTTTCTGAAGAACTGACACTTGGTCAGAAGCGTGAGATCTGCGGCGTGCAGCCTGACTAACCCATCCAGTGCAGTCAGGACCTCTGGGAAAGACTTGCCATGAATGATAACGTCGTTGAAATAATGCAAGCAGGACTCGGGCGGCTCATCAACAAGCACGACGTTGTGTAGCTTGCAACGAGCAAACGGCGCGGAACTCGGTCCAAAGCACATACGGCTGCACTTCATGTTTCCTGGCGGGGTAGTGATGGTTGCCTGACAGCCGGATCAGTCGACACTTGGTGATAGGCTGCGTTCATGTCAAGGACACAATACAGAGACCACCCAGCCAATGCATCTAAAGTGTATCAACACCCTGAATCAGTCACGCGGACAGCCGAGGACATGCATTGAGTTTACGCATGTCCGCATATATACAAGGCTCTCCAGACTTATTTTTCACAAGACAAATGGGTGGGGCCCAGGTACTTTTGGACTCTCGAGAATGCCCTCCTTGACTAGTGGGTGGGGCCTAGGTACCTTCGGACTCTCGAGAATGCCCTCCTTGACTTATTAATCCAACTGTACCCGAAATTGTTCTTTCAAATACGGAGGAATGCGCCATGGACTCTGACGGATCCGGGGATCGTCTCCTGTGTCAGTTCTGTAGGTCATTCAAGTGGTGTGACCTATATGACCGTCGAATATACTGTTGTGCATTTTCAAAACCTTAAACAAGACCCTCGTTGCGAATCTGTGAGGTAAGTACTGAACAAAGCAGCCATCGACTCAATGTCTACAGCCTTGTACAACTCAGGATGAAGCTCAGGCTCCTGAAAGCTTTCCTCCAGCTGAGCTCTCTGAGCAAGTTTGGGTTAAGTAATGTGTTCAGCGGTCATGTTTCCGACAAGAAGGGGAGCAGTTGACCCAGACACAGTGGCAACGCACCTCACCATCTCGACACCAGGTATGTTGAGACATGGCTCAGCAAGAACAGGACCAGCGTAGTCACAATGATGGGCATAGCCCTTCATAAAGCGCTCAGCGACTGGGGTAAGAAAACGCCATAAACCAACACTGCCCGGCCCACAGACGTTCTACCAGCAGAGATGCAGTGAACAAGGTCTTGTGCGGTCAACAGAAGTCTCTTACAAGCAAGATCAATAACACGAGGGACCAGCCGCAAGAAAATTAGCTGAGGGGACTAGGAATATCTAGAGCCTCGGTCACGTGAAAAGAAATATCGTGAGTTTGGTTCACTATACAAATGAGTACTGTAGCACGCCCCAACAGCGGACGCTCGCCCTGAGATGCAGTCCTAGCTCCCGTTGCAGTCCGGTGAAGTGCTACATCAGAAAGGACGTCAAAAGCAGCTTTGTTCGGTATGTTAATTGACGATCCAGAATCCAGAAGAAAATGACACGGTACGCCTGAAATAGTTCCTGAAAATATCGTGTCATCAGTAAGCGCCACACTCTTATCTGAGTCAGCACGACTCGTAAAAGGCGTAGCCCTCACCGACGCGAAGTCTGGGGACAATGGCTGGCGCTCTGAATGACCGTGACCCCTGCCCGTTTCTCTGAGTGCACGCGCTTGAAATGTGACCTACTTTACCGCACGCGTAGCAGCGGGATTTTGTGTGAGGACATGCCCCGCGTAAACGCGACAGACTGCCACAGGCGGGGCAGGATCCAACCAGCATCTGGGGGCGCGGAGAACCCATATACCACATAGCATGCAGCTGTGTCAAATCCCATCAGGGTGATACAGATCGCCTGCTGTCAGTCATACTGGGAGAGCACAGAAAGGCAATCATTCGTGGTGAGACTCTGAACCCGCTGTGACAGAGCCTGCATGGTCATACCTCGATCATCGACCAGCATGGAATCATGCAACAGTCATCGGCAGAGAACGCACTGGAAGGTTAGAAATACTACGTTGGCCCATACATCGCATTGGCTGACATCCATTTGTTCTCCGGACCTAGCACCTGACCACGGCCGGGGAGCTGTATGGCCGAAAGGTTGCATAGTCGAACATTCGAACACACCATGCGAGGGTTAAAGTTTAGCACTCATTTCGTCCGTAGTGAGTTGTGGACGTTATAAACTAGAGACATTGTGAACTGTGGATGCTGTGAACTGTGAACGTTATGATACGGGCCCGTTTCCACCTCAAGACTTACAGCCACTCTTTACAGGCACTCTTTTCTGCAGTGCAATACGTTTATTTGAATTTACTTCTGATCGTTACACATTGGTATGTAAGGTGGCGTATATCGCATCTGTCAATCGGTCGTGCATAACACGTGAATGACTTATTTGGGACAAGGGTGCGAAGAAACGAAGGTCAAGGAGGTTCCACAACGGACGAGGGTAGTGGAAGGGATAGCTGGTTCAGAGGCCGGCGGGCGAAGAGGGCCAAATTCGGCTGAATGATTGCGCTGAGAATGAGGAGAGGAATATGGGCTGCTGCGGTTAACAAACAACAAAATACAAGCACGATCAAGCACGCGTGATTAGAATTGTGAACGATAACACCACGCAATTACCAGTTTTGTTTCATGGCATTTTCTTCATTTATGTGACTCCATCTGGTGCACGTTATTTTCTTATATTTTCACAGCGTACACACATTATGTGCAGCATGTTTCTTTTCTTCTTTAGCTCACTTTTGCAGGTTGCACGCGAACTACGCACTGTTTTTTGCCAACGTTTTGCTGTTAATTTGCCGTATGGGGAATCGTCTCGTCATGTCGTCATGTAGAGTAACGCGGCCTGACGCTTAATATAGCCGGTGTAATATAAGTACACAACAGCCAACTTTCTACTGCATGAAACGACGCCGAATTATGCGAGTGAAGGCGGACCCTTCCGGACATTTATCGCCAGCTGAAGTCAGCCGACCACTGTGCACAAAGTCACACAAAATCACCATTACTGAACGGCGATAGGCTTGCTGCAAACGTACGGCTTGGCCAGGCTGCAGTCCTCGTCGCAGGCGCCGTGCCATTGGAGAGCCGCGCAGTTCTCCGCCGCGCCGCCGTCCGGCTCTCCGTCCAACCAGCCGCTGGAGCCTTGAGCCTCCGTCGGCGTCGGCACGGTCGCCGCGCCCTCTGGGTCACGCCAGACGCCCTCCTCGGCGGCGTCACTCAGGCCCGACCAGACCTCAGTGTTAATGAGGTTGGCGAGCACCTTGACGGAGTCATACTCAATCCAGTCGGCAGCGACAAACAGGTGGGCGCCGAGCCCGACGCAGCGCTGCTCGGCGTCGGCGTGCGCCACGGGCGCGTCCATTTCCAGGAGCACGCAGTTCGTGAGTAGCGCGAACCAGCCCGTCGGACAGGGCGGCGAGAGGGACGCGTCCAGCTCTGACCGGCAAAGCACCCGCTGCACCTGGCTGCAGTTGCTCAGCGCGACGCGGCCCAGAAGCAGCTCGCACCCCTCTGTCAGGTTGCTGGCGTTGCGACTCACGTAGGTCGGGTAGAAGGGCCGGCTGACCGGCTGACCAGCCTTGTCGTACGTTCCTGTCACGTTGGTGCGCATCCCCGACCAGTAACGGTAGGCGATGTTCTTGGCGAAACGCAATTCGCGTCCATTGGTCGGGACGTACGGACTGGCCCCGACCGCGGTGTCGGCGCACACCCGCTCCAGTTCGCCACCGTCCCAGGCCACCGCTTCCGTGCTTTTGACAAAGCACGACCTGTCGTACAGAAAGGAGCCAGAGGGGCAGTGGGCAGGGGTAGTCGAGACCGGGATGGCCATGGCCGGTGTGGTCGAGGCCGGTGTAGTCGAGTCTGGCGCCGAGGATGGGACTGAGGACAGGGTCGAGGCCGGGTCGGCGTAAGCGACCATGCGAGGCCGGTCTGCCGGAATCGGAGTCTGCGTCGCCACGTCGGAGACCAGCTCACACCGGCCGTCGTCCGGGTCGAAGTTGATGGCAGCGCAGGGGTCGTTCATGACGCAGCGCATGGCGCAGTGCAGCGGCGACCGGAAGCCGAGATGGGCTACCATGACGGCAGGAAAGCACACACCCGGCTGTCGGGTCAGGCGGCGGCTGAGCACGGACACCAGGGGCGTCAGCAGGAGGACCACGGTCCCTCGTCTTGAGACAGACATGGCACGGCGGAGGCCCGGGGTGATGCCAAAATCGGTAAAGATACCAAGCTGGGGAGATGTAGCAGTGCGCACCTGCGGGGAGGACACTGGCAATGTAAGTGAAACCAGGGACGCGATGCACCAGGTTGCGCTTACCTGTACGGGGCGGATTATCTCTGCGATTCCGCCGTGCGACCGACTCCGCGGTAGACTGCGCCACAGACTACCTGCCCGGAACGGTAGCCTCCGAGGCACTGCGGAGTATGGACCGTCCGCAATATCAATATAACACAACGAAAACGTCGTGACAGATAACATTTCCCGACTGAGGCGATTGCATTGTAGTTCTTCTCAGCGAACGTGGTCGTGCATTATTCGGTTGATGACATCAGTTTCAACGCTGAAGTGGTTTGCAAACGCAGGGGTGTTAAAACATGCGGACTTGGTGAATGATGTTGGTGGCACATATGCACATTTTTACCTGACATTTGGTTTCCAATGTTTGCCATCATGAATTTCCCTCACATGGTAGGGTCGCAGTGCTACAAAAATCGTGCGATGCTACTAGGAGTACAAAAGACCGCTGGTCGATGTTCCCCTGTACTGACCGAGTACAGTGAATTCGTTCCTAGGCTAGAGCCTAACACGGGATTAGGAAATGATTGAATCACCACGTGCCTGCGACCTATGGATATTTGTCATTTTTTTAAGGGAAAGGTGAAAACTAATGTTAAATTGCTGCATACGTAGTGCAATGCAACACCATTAATTGCCCAGGTACGGCCGCTGCTTTCGCACGCTCTCGACAAATGACTATCATGTGTTGCCACCACTTCCGCTGTCGTGCTTTCGCAGTAGCTTTAGATGTGCTGTGATGTTCTGTTTCCAGGCGATGAAACCTCGACCGGACGGTTGTCGGCCGATGAAACCTCGTCCGGACGCCCATCGGCCGATGAAACCTCGACCGGACGCCCATCGGCCGATGAAACCTCGACCGGACGCCCATCGGCCGATGAAACCTCGACCGGACGCTCATCGGCCGAGGAAACCTCGACCGGACGCTCATCGGCCGATGAAAGGCTACTCAGTGTACCGTAAAGAGGACCCGCCGGACACCGCCGCGTGCGGCAGCGTCCTTTTAGCTATTCACCACAGGGTGCCATCCCGTAAGACAGTACTTTACATTCTCTCCAGGCCGTATTAGCTCGAGTCAGTGTAAATCACAGTCCCATCACGGTGTGTTTGGTGTATGTGCCGCCTGGAGGTGCGCTCCGCTTAGCTGAACTCAGCCGAACTCAGAACGAGATCAACTACGATATGACGTGCGCAGCACTGCTGTACTGGCTCCGTGTTCCCCACGAGGCTGACATATGATACGCTATCTACAAAAATAAGTATCTTTGTATGTTTGCCTGCCTGTTTGTCTTTTTTTGCTAGCTACCTTGTGTACATTACACAGAGGACAGAAAGGGCTTGAAATTTTCGCAATACGCATGTACGAACGTGAGGAAGGCACACGCGTGCCGAACACTTGGTACAGGGATTGATAGGCACCTTGCGCGGGTGAAAAGGTCCGTTTTTAAACCCATAGGGCTGTCATTGGGCGCGTTTCATCTTAACTTTCGTACTACCAATAATTGAAATCCTGTTCTATGATCGGTCGGGCGGCCATGATGGATTCGTGACGTAGAGGGTGTGACGTCACACTTGTCAACTACTGGACTGGCAAAACCTTTTAACATTTGGGTAGTCGGCGGGGCGTCCACGAACATGGCGGCGCGCAGTGCGGGCGACATCGCGTTAGTGCTTTGGATCTTTTAGTTGATGTGCGGGCTACTAGGGATTCAGCGGGGCATTATGTTTTTAAGCTTGTGGCTTGATGATAATTGACTGCTTCTAAGAGGGGGGGGGGGGGGGGGCTGAAAAATGGTGCCTAGGGTTCATCGAGGCCAGCCGAATATAAGCTGACAATGCTGTGTTCGCTTTGTTGCTGGGACCGGGCTGCTGGGCTGCCAAGCACAACCACTTGTCTAAAAATTGGTTAACAGCACAGTGATAAGTATTATCCCAGCGAGGTGGGGGAAATGTCCCCAATGTCTTAACAGATGATGTCTGTTGTACCTCTGAATTGGTGCTGCTGAGTATATGTATTGAACCCATCATTGAGAAATATCATTTGTATGCCAAGGTTTCCCTCAGAAGTAGGCCTCCTCCCCCAGTTTCATGAATTTGGTCCCATCTTATGATGACCTAGTTCCTGAAATTCCATCCCATTTGGGGATATAGAGCAGAATAGCATCCATTTATTAGTGATATTTGTGTTACCAGCTATATTCCCAAGTAAATGTTTGTAATACATCTAACTGGGTATTCAAGGGGGCACTCGCAGGCCTTTAAAATTTTGTCACTACCCACTTGAATAAATGCCTGGGTAATATTGAAAGACTTCAGGTAACATAGGAGCATTGTGTTGAAGAGTGCACCCACCAATCCCCCAGAATCCCCATGTCCCCAACCCCCAGTGATAGCAGTAGCAGTGGAGATCAGGGCCGTGACCACCGTGGGCGGAAGGGGTGCTTCAAGGAGGCCAGCACTGACGAATACCTGATGGAGGGAAATGATCCTGAGAGGTACAGGCTGACGATAGAAGAGAGGAGGGTTGCTGCTGAAGAGAAAAGGCTGGAACTGCTCGCCCGATTGGTGGATGTGATGGAAGTCAGCACCAAGAAGTGAAGTGTTTTAGCTGTATTTCCTGTGGAGAAGTTCAGACAACATTTTGTTTTTAAGACCTGCTGAGGGTATGACATTTAGCCAGGAACCCAGCACCGTGCAAACATGGTGTTCATGCAGTGCCCTTTATCATTTAAAGCATCAGCTGGATGTCTGTGCAATAAGCTTTGCAGGTGTCCCAACAAAGGTGAAGCCTATTTAACACAGAAAGGAGTGAGTTGTGGTACAATGTGATATGGATATGATGTGTTTCTAATGCTCATGCAATGCCTTAACTCCAGTCTACAATGTGTGTGCATGTATGTGCCCTCAGAGAACCGTACTCTAACCTGTCTCTGGATGACCCCTGTTCTCATTGTAACATTTCACTTGGAAGCAGTTTCAGTCACTGCAGTAAGGACTTAGTTTGGAACACACATATATCACACAAATGTTGTATTTCCTGCCACCAAAAAGCACTTTGTTCCCTGCCCTTCAGACTTCTGCAGCATTGCAAAATCTACATCACGCTGACCCAGAGTGAACGCCACAACGAAAATACCACAGACACTGCAACACAGCCAGTGATCATCCAGCAGCACCATCAGCCTTGCTACAGCACCCAAAGCCTTTCCACTAGCTCATTACGCACCACGAGAGCGGATGGTTCAACGAGTACCGTATTCGTATGCTCCCGCAGTCCTCCAGCTCTCAGTCGCATCTCCTCATGGGCATAAACACCTTCAGTGACCTCATTTTCACCATCCTCCTTCCAAAAGTCATGCTCCTGTAGTGAAATGTTTTGAAGTACACAGGCTGCCACTACGAGCTCCGCAACTCTCTGAACTGACTGAGCTTCCAAACAGGAGAGACGCCGAAATCCTGCCTTCAGAATGCCAAAGGTTTTCTCCACTACCACGCGTGTGCTTGAGACAAGATAGTTATACTTCTTTTTATTTTCCCTATTTTCTGCCAGTTGATTTTCCTGAAACGGTGTCTTGAGCCATCTCTGTAGTTCAAAGACAGAATCACCAACAATGAAACCATTTTGTGGCAGGATTGCACGGCTACTGATGGGGTCTGCCAGCCTCTTACCTAGGGTACTCTTACTAAACACAGGCGAATCATGAACTGACCCTGGCCACCCCACACAGATGTCCATGAACTTGTGGGATTAATTCCAGAGGGCCATCAGATCAACTGAGAAGAAGCCCCTTCTGTTGATGTATGCCTCAGGATGATTATGAGGCTGTAGTATTCCTACATGACACCCATCCAGAGCACCACACACATTGGGGGCCCGCTTTGGCGACCTGAACCCATCTATCACTCGTGCCATGCCTTCCAAAGGAGGTATGTGGAACAAATCCCACATTGCAACCAGGTCTTCAATAACTTCATCCACAAACCTCCAAGCAGTGCATGTTGTCAAACCAAAGAGCATTGCCACTTTTCTGAATCTGATGATGCTTCCCAGGTACCAGAGAGTGAGGAGTACTTGTTTTTCTCTCGGATTAGGTTCCCGCCCCTGTCCAGAGGGATTCTCATCCCTTTCACCCAAGAGTCCAACAATCCTCCTGACCGTGCCCCTCTTCAGTCTGAACTGTTCCACGTACTGCTCGTCCGTTAGTAGTGGCACTGTTTTTTTTCATAAAAGTCTTCATTTTTTTCAAGCTCCTTCGGTCCTTAACTTCCCTGCAACATGTGGAGTGTTGTTAGATTGGAAAATTAACACCGGTAGGAGCAGGTGAGGTCTGCAGACACATGCCAGGAAAGCATCAGGAAGGTATCACTAACAGAAACACCATGTTCAGTATTTTAGGCAAAAGCCAATGGACATTCTCACCACCCAATGTTATCACACAAGCTTGTCCAGAGCAGTAAAAACGCATGGCTTGGAGTTCATCAAATCCTAATCCAAGAGCGCAGCTCCTATTCAGCTGGGGGGGGGGGGGGGTTCTTCAGCCCACCCGCCCCCAACTTGGGCTTCGCCTCCCCTCAAGTTTGATGGAAAATGGGAAAGTATTTTCCTAAACTGCACCCCTGGCATTATTATTTATCATATCTGATACAACCAACCCATGTAGATCGCTGTAATGGATGATTTCAAGTGGGTCGTCGCCTAATGGAGCCACTGGGGCAATTTGTCTCTGTAATTAATCAAAGATGAATGCTTCCATTCCCGTGTACGTCTTTGAAGTATGAATGACAAGCACACAAAAACTTTCCCGTTACATATATCTTCATCTACAAGAGTTTTTTGACCGC
Source organism: Pollicipes pollicipes (assembly GCF_011947565.3). NCBI lineage: Eukaryota > Metazoa > Arthropoda > Thecostraca > Pollicipedomorpha > Pollicipedidae > Pollicipes > Pollicipes pollicipes. Next base: position 15,545,767 of record NW_023597055.1, read on the forward strand.
GGTCACGCTGCCGCCCACTCACAAACTTATTTCTCGTCCCAAATTTGATGGTCACAGATGCGCAGCTAATGTAAGGCATTCCAGTAGTCAGTAGCTGGTATGAAACGGCCTAGCATTCGAGTGGGCGGGGCTTCGAGTGGAGTGGGTTCGTCTACCAATAACACAGTAGTTGAAATGAAACGCTGCCATTAATGGCATGCGTGGTAAATCACCTTGAGCTGTGGTCGAGCCATAAAGAAGATAGCTACATTGTTGCGCGAGCAACCATGAATATTGGGATTCCCATCTGAAGGAGGGTGCCGATCTACGTGAATAACTCCAGTGCGTGAGATGCAGGATCGTAGGTCGAGGGCAATCGTGGGGATTTTATGGGAAGGTAACGCATTCAGCGATACTTGACACTACCAGAAATGCCGCAGTAGTGAGTGTTCAACAAGCTGTGAATTATGGACCACACTGTGTGTGATGAAACTGTGCAGTATTGAACCATTGCGGCAGTGGTAAGAGGCGTAGTGATGAGGCGTGATGCTTTTTTATAAATTTGATCCGAACCATTTGAATGGATGGGTTTCTGGGATCGGTGCTCACGCTAAGCAGTGCTTGTTGCGTGAATCTCGACCCCACCATCTGATCGCGCAATTCCAGGCAAAGGCAAAATTTAGTGGCGAAAGCTTAACTTGCCGCAATGCTCGGCACGGACCGTCCTGCCCTCTGACGTTAACCGACCTCTAGCGCGACTGCCGCCACCGGCCGCAGGCCATACTTGTCAAGGGCAAATAGCGCGCGCCCTAAAGAAACTCGAACCAGTGTCCCAGAATTGCGACTTTGGGTGTAAAGCAACACCCTATGAATAGGAATTTTTCACGCCTTTTCCCCATATTTCATGTGATTTTTTTCACTCCTGCCTGACATTGTCTAATCGCACATGCCAAACCCATATTTCCCTTTCTGAGGTTTCAGATGCCATCCAAAACCCAGTTCACTTGAAACCACCAAGCATAGACAAGGCTGCACAGAACTTGGACACCTTTGGCTATGTCGTGCCTCACCTACATCTGAATCATGTATATGTGTGCACAGAGACAGTGCGCCAGGTACCTCGAAGCCCAAGAGCCCCAGCGACTCCAGCCGCTTGCACGCATCAAGTTGAGTTTGTTTACAAAATGCATCACAATCGGCAGCAGTGTGCCAAATGTAAGGTTTTCACGCATTCCAAACTTGTTGTCCCACCACCACACTACGAAAACAGAGCCTGGTGCAAACACCAGCAAGTCCGTGTAGAGAATTTTACTCCACGTATTTATTTTACCCGAAGAAAGTTGGCCACTAACTTGCATCACTCCCGAAATGCAGGAGGGAAAAATTCAAGGAATGTCTTCTAACTTAAATTTACAAATGAATATCGCCGTTTGAGCGCTCATGTCAACATACTTTAAGTCATATCAGCCGATTACAAAATTTTGCCGAGGAAGTATCAGTCTTTATCTTTATTTAACTACACTTGCCCAAACATGTTTGATATACACCCAAACGTGAACAATTCACAGGGAATGAGGGAGGCAAATTGAAGCACGGAACTTATTCTTACCGCTATTTTTGCCCTCTTAAACCTTCGGTTAACTGTTCTCTTGGTTCATGGCGGTGCTCAATAAGGATAAATCCAGGCTTTTCGAGTGTCTGACTTACCAGACTACCTGGCAAGACTTAGAATGGCGCTGCCGAATGCTGCCTCTGTATGGCAGCATTAGAATTTGCTGCCATAATTAGCCTTGGGACAGACATGACGCAGCTTTGATGGCGAAATTCTGCCCTCTGTAGATGTTTATTATGCGCACATCTTACTTGTTTCGGATTTTAATTTCGAAGGCTGGTAGGCATGATTGATATTCATATTTGGGGGGTAAGTCGGATGACTCTGTCTGCCAGCAGACCATGCAAAAGGTACTGACTTTTGTTTTGGGGGAGAGGGAAGAAGCCAGAAAGTCTTCTGTGGACCAAGCAATTGCTTACCTTACCTGCTTTCAACACATGATTGGTAACCAGAGGTAGCCATTTTCTGTTTTAATCCATCGAGTTTTGTCATAAGCCAAATTATGATGCCACAAGGCATATTTTGTTTATATAGGCTTATTTTGTTTCATATTCTTGATTATTTGCCCCAAATTTCTTGAAGTGGTCCCTCATGGCTGCTTTGACCAGATGCTTTCAAAAGCTGTCATGGTTTGTCGACTGGTAAGTGATTGTACTGCATATATGCACTATATTTCTAACACCGGGATATAGTTGCATAGTACTTGTAATATGAGGCAAATATCAGTATGTAGCAAATGTCAGACCATTACATTTAAAATGTGAAGCCAACATCTCAGACGTTGTCATTAAATATGAATAAACAAGCCTAAATAGATGCCCTTGCTGCAGCTGAAAAGGCAAGCAGCAAAACTGGCATGGTCATCTAAGGTTATGTTACTTTTGGAGAAGAGGGATTGTTTTGTGAATGATACCCATTAATGCCCTTGGCGTAGGTTGACCATGACAATCGGAACACGTTGTTCAAAGTGATTTAAAATGTTTTGCTTTGTGTGCTGTCAACTTTGTCTGATGTACAACAAGCATACACAAATGAAATGAACAAAAATGCAAGTTGAAACCAGCCAAAATTAGCTTTATCATGTTTTTATCACAAATGCTGCTGTCAACAAATAGGTGAGTTGAGATGACTTTCAACATATGGGCTACTCTAAGTTCGGTGAAGTTGGTTAAATGCATGGCAAGTGGCAATAGGAATTGTGCAAGAATCAGTAACTCACAACTGCTGCTGTGATACAAACAGGTTAGACAGGATAAGATGAAGTAAGGCCTCTTTAGGTTAGAAATAGCTAGGCCAATTTCATGGAAATAAGCATTGTATTTTGTAAGAAATAGTAACCAAATGTTTGTTTTCCCTCAAACATCTTAATAGAAGCCCGAGGTATGTCTATTGTGTTTGACTTGGTAATGGGCTGATGTGTAAGAGTCCAATGTTTTTTTTTTGTTTGAGTGTTTATACTTGTCGAATTATCTGTTCTCATTTTGTTATTGAATTCCTTTGCTTTGTTTTGTGTTAAAAGTGCTGTGGAAGGGAAGTGCAAGGTGCAGCATCAAATTGATGTTGTTCATTCCTTTTTTCAGCTCATTACACTGTCATGAAATTACTATGCTTTAACACGCGCTTAGTTGGGGGGTCAAATTGACCCTCTCACAAAGGTTTTTCTAGAATGGTTTCCGAGCGGCGCGGCGTAGCAGCGCCAAATTTTGCATAGCTGTAGGCAATTGAATGGCGGATCGTTTGACGTAAAAAAACATTATGTACCCTGTGAGGTCGCTGACCTATGGCAGGTCACAATCAGGCTATGGTTTAAGTGAAAGGGATTTCTAGGGAATCGTTCAATCTGATGCAATCACGGAGTGTTTGACAAATCCATGCATTTCTAAGATGCTTTCTTAGGCACCACATATATTGAATGAGCAAATAACGTTGACCTTAAGTCGGGTATGAAGGGTCAGACCAAGGTCAAAGCCAACCTGATTTATTACTCTACGGCTTGCTGTATGGAATAGTTTGTTGTGCTCATTTCGAATTATTGACAGCAGGAACCGCATTATACATCTTCCATTGACTTCTTAGAGGTCATAACAGGTCATTGGCCAAAGATGACCCGTGTCGACATTTTGTTCTAGGAACACACGGCCTAGCATAATCTTTGTCACTTATTCAAATGCAAAACTCAGAGCGGTCTTGTATGACTTTGGCCACCATGACCTTCAAAAGGTCAAACAAGGACACTGACGTCAAATGGGCTTGCGGCCTTTTGCTGAGAAACAGTTGCGTAGGTTCTGGGGGCACTGGAGACCAACGTAGAATTTGACCTAGTTTGACCTTATTTGATCTGTAGGTCATGACCTATGAAGCTCAAACTCTGACCTAAGTGAGGTCATGTACAGGCCAAGACACCCTGTAGATTTGGTGTCTCTAGCTCTCTTAGTTCCCCGGATCTCAGTTGGGACTCAAATTGACCACTCACACGAGCGAAGGGTATCTAGCCGGCCACCCCGCGCGCGCGTTGATATGTTCTGTTTCATTTTAATGACCTAAGATGTTAAAAAACAAAAAGGTTTTGTCAGTTCTATGATATGACGTCCATGCAAACTTGAAATAGATGTCTTTGTTTGCTGAAACATCAGCCACTAGCTCATATGTTCCATCTTTTGCAAATTTAATTTTTCACTCCCGCACGGTCTTTTTGCGATGAAATGTTTCACTCCCACCCTAGTCCAAAACCGATTCTAGCTCACTGACTCGAAATCACCCCGCCACGGGTGGGCGGATTGGAAGGCAGGCGCTCGAACCAACTGAGCCACGGGGTCTATGGCATGCACATGGGGTAAGAATCCATGCGCGTGGTGTTATTCTCCTCAACTACCAGAGGTAAGCGTCAGACACGGTGCACACAGTCGGGTGCACACACGTACAGAGCCCGGTATACTTGTCTTCCTTTACCCAATGTTGGACAGGCATCAATAGCACACGACTACAGGTTGACAGCCCAAACTTCGGGTGGACATGTAAAGATAAGTTTGAGAGCATGCGGTGCCATTTGCGGTACGCAATAAATTTAATACGCCTTTAAAAATAACTAATCTGGCAATAACCCACCCCAAGAGGTTTGTGCTGACTCATTGAAACGAGTATCTACATGGAACAGCGTTAATCCGCATGCGTATATGGAGCAGCTTGCCATGCGCCTGAATCAGGATACAAAACCGCACGCCGACCGAACGTTATCACCAGCTACAACACACGGCCGCCTCATGACACCCCGGGCACGTCGACCGAACGTTATCACCAGCTGCAGCACACGGCCGCTTCAAGACACCCTGGCACGCCGACCGAAAGCTATCACCAGCTTCAACGCACGGCCGCCTCAAGACACCCCGGGTACGCCGACCGAACGTTATCACCAGCTACAACACACGGCCGCCTCAAGACACCCCGGGCACGCGGACCGAACGTTATCACCAACTACAACACGCGGCCGCCTCAAGGCACCCCGGGCACGCCGACCGAACGTTATCACCAGCTACAACACGCGGCCGCCTCAAGACACCCCGGGCACGCCGACCGAACGTTATCACCAGCTACAACACGCGGCCGCCTCAAGACACCCCGGTACCCGCCTCGCCAGTCGCCATTACGGCAGAGCATGTATCTCACCTGATGATGCAGGTCACCGTCGTCACCGCCGCCGCGCCATTCCGTCCGCCCGCTGTCCGGATGCAGGACAGTCATTCGAAAGAAACTAAGTCGAAGAGCGGGCCGCTTGACCAGCGATCGGAGCTCCCACTCGGCGTTTGGGTCCGTCCATCGAATACGCAGGCCCGGCCAGGAGCAAGGCGTGCATGGGGTCACCCTACCCCTCCCCCTCCTCTACGCCCGTGGTGCAGGCTACAAATCTTGCTATATGTACAACGTTGTACACTAGGCAATACATTTTGCGTCCTATGCTATGCATGGTGTTGTTTGCAGCACGTGAGTTGTAGAAAAGTGAAAGCCTGAAGCAGTACCAACCAATGTGCTCATACGAGTTCACACTCAAGAACACATGAAGTTTCTGCCATATGACAATCAATCAAGCAATGTATGATCGGCATATTAGACCTCAGATCGGGACATTTTCGTGCGACGGCTTAAGAAGCGCTCGGAAGCATCGTTTCCATATTCAAAGCTATCTTGCATCTCTTGCGGCCCACGGCTTAGTGTTACCAACGGCGACGGCGCCGCCCAGCATCGGTGACTGCAAGGCCGGGCGTCGATTTACAGCGATATTTTGATCGGCTCGCGCGTCACGAAATTTTTTTGCGAAAAACTTTTGCTATGCCGTGTACTTTTGAGCTCCATCGCCCAAAATTTCTTTGTCTTACTTGATTGTGTTACTGATGACGCACCTTAATGGTTATACCATGGTCAGGACTCAAATTTTTGCAATGTCGGCCTTTGATATCGTGTAGCAGCTCAGCTATTCAAGTTGTTACAGTGAAAAGATATTGTAGGTATAACGACATATTCGCGCCCGCTGCAATGCACCTATTCACAGAACATTTGTCGAGCAAAGGCCCAATTCCTTCTGCCGTCAGTTCGCAAGCCCCACAATATGCTGATCTGCTTGCGCTCACTACACAGGAAGCAACAGCTGCCGGTGCTCGCCAGATACAACTCTAATGTAGTTGTGTTCAGCTAGGGAACGTCGCTACACGAAGGCTGTAGTGCCCATTGTCAGCAATTTCAGCCACGTTGTCGTAGGTATCTAGGGAGGGATCGAATCACGTGTTTTTATGTGTCAAGTCATGTTACAGACCAAGTGACTCGTGTTGACATGCAACTAGCAATGGTTCTGCGTACTATTTCGCCACGGAATCTAAGGTACCACAAGCGTTGGATTATTGAAGAGTGGGTGGGGCACTTCTGACACCGTCTTACAGTTCTTCGCAGCTTGCAAGCATCACATTTCATGTAGCATTTACCCTATGCCAACTCTGGCTTGGCGCATCACGCGGTATTGATTTGGCATCCCTGGCTGGTCACTGTGTCTTGACAGCTCTGAACGCCATTGTCCGTCGCAGAAGTATATAGGATAGCATGCTGCAAATTGCGTAAAGCAGAAATGCTCACTGTTGAAAGTCTGGTGCTCTAATACTGTATTGTTGATCGTTTCACCTATTATATGGTGCCCCATTGTCTCTTCTAATGTATTGCTGGACATGTAACTGCATGTGTCTTTCTGGAAAGGTGGTTTTTATCATCCTGGTCTCTGTTGCTATACTCTGCCGATTCTGTCATTCTGAATCGTCCGGTGTGGACAAATTTCAAATTTGGAAGGTTGGTACATGTTCTAGGGCTAGTGCCAGCGCTCACCTGTATTTCGTGAAACGTGCACGCACCGCATTAACTCCACAGATTTACCCGTCATTTGGCAAGGGTGCCCACCCTCGAGCCTCACCGCCCATGAAGGTCTCCATTCTGCGGGCTGTGCGGCCGTAGTCACAGCGTCTATAAAACAACCAACCGGTTCGCGACGTTGCTGGAAACTGCACAGAAATGGATACGAATAGTTCGAAGACTCGAATATCAAGTATTTTCAGGGCACTGGGTGGTTCCGATCAAAAGCACATAGTATCTTGCTGAAAGTAAACGCGGCCGACGCCGCGCGGCCTACGGAGACTGCAATGCCGGACGATGGGTTTTTGTTTCGAGACTTGTGAGCGCGCATGTTCAGAAACACGCCCATAATTTTCCTCACTAATCGATTCTGAGTGAAGGTTGAGCATTTCCACGTGTAGGTGAGTTGGCCATTCAAAGAAAACGCCTGACCTTATTTGTACTTACAATCTGCGTTCATTGGAGCCTTAATATCTCTGTTCAACGTAAAAGATTCTGGCAAAGCCTCTAAATTTTGCGGTTTCAGTTTCATGTTCCGGAAGCTTCTGGCGTCTCTTCTAGCAAACGAATGTAAAAACAGAGATGAAACGAGGAAAACCGTGCCCCTCTCTCGAAATCAAGCGGGCCACGTCAGGTGATTTTTTGTGGCCTGTTGCCATTAGGAGGACCCTTGTCACCCAGCGACTTCTCCGTCGCCCCCCCCCCCCCTCCAATGGTCTGAATACGCCCCTGATTCTGTCGCATCAAATATATTTGCCATGAACAATTCAACCGATATCTATTTCTGTTCCTGCACCACCTACATAACAATCCATAGCGCTTTTACTTGTTACTCGCCGAATATAACCGATAATCGATGCCAGTATCATAGCTATTGGCAGCACGCCATCCCACCGATGGACCTATCACTCAAAACATTCGGATGTCTATCAACCGCAGCTTTGATGTCAAGCATGTGACTCCAGCGCCGTGGTAAACATTGCAGGTGGAAGATATTCGCGATGTGATGTGACGTGATGAGTGATGCATGCTATGTTTGATAACAACTTCACTCTCTTTGTTTCAAAACGCAAGGATGATTATGCATTGGACGACATTGTTTCGCATTAGCTGAGCCGCCTTGAAAAATACCCAGCGTGCTAAATAAAATAGATTTCATGTAATCAGCACACGTTTGACTTGAACCACCTGTACCATGCAGTGAGGCGACCCAGCAAATGTTTCCCGTTCCATGTCTCTTGCCCGTCAAAATGAGTATCATTGCAGATCACGTATTAAACCACGTCTCATTGTCATCCTTCATTACATTTTTGTGAGGCTATGAAATGCATGCTTCTGGCTAAGTACATTTAGTCATATCTGGGTAAGCGAAATAATACACAGTACCTGCTGATTCATGTCGTTTCATTAAATCGTATATTTTTGTCCACGGATCCTTCAGTCTCCCCGGGGTGTTCACACTTTGTGGAACACAGAACCCTGCTACTCATTTGCATTCCATTGGCCTGTGAGTAAATACCATCCTTATTAACGTCTGCACTTTCGGCAAGCACGCTCCACAACTCTGTGCTTGAGCATCCCGTAGCACACATAACTATGAAGTTTTGACACGCCGTGGACAGCAACAAAGCTCGGAAAGCGAGGAAGAATCAGGTAGTTGGTATAGCTGATGAGTACTGCGCACTATGGCCTATCCTAGCGTACTTGAACTGCATCCGTTGGCTCCCTCCCCTGGTCATGGAGTTTTTGCCACCGTTTCTATACCAGCTTTAGGAGTGGCTGGTCATGGCTCTTGGTTTAGTTGTTTGCCTGCACAGGCGGGGCGCAAGTATGAGCTCGGCAGGTATTTATTCGGAACTCCATATGGCAATGCCTCTGCTGGACTGCCCCGTTCTTTAGCTCCGCGGCTTCAACTATAAATGTTCGGACAGATACCGGGTCATTGAAAGTTTGGCCAGGGTCAGTCTGGTTATGGACTGACTCTCCGGGACAACATGTGTCTCTAATGCCCAGTCTCAACGAGATCAACCAACAGGACCTGCCCTTGCCAGAAAAGGAACGCAAATTCGTACACATATACGTTTTTAGAGGGAGTAGGGGAGCCCCTACTTCTCACTCTAAACTTCGCCAAATTTGCGCCCCTGGTCAATGCCGTAGCATGGGACAAAGAAATTTTACGGGTCCTTTTTTACCTTATTAGGTTAATACGGCACCATTGCATAAGACCATGATCACAGTTTTTTCGCATACCAACTTGAGTGCTTCTCATGAAAATGGGTTATTGTCATAACTTATCCCTGGAAACGAATGCTTAATCGGTTCTGTCTCTCAGCCTCCTCAGCCCAGGACGAGCCAGGAAGTTGCTACACTGGCCAACGCTGGAAACATGTGTTCTCACGACAGACAAGAGCCTCGAAGCTTGTCTTAGTGGCCTTACAGTGTATACGAAGCCCAGCATGTCAACAAAGGTATGCATTTCACATAAAAGACTAAAGAGATTATTGTAAATTCAGAACTTAGATCAATTTAGACGCCGTGTTGGTATCGCGTGCCACCATTACAGGTTTATCGCAAACATCGCATGCAACCATCAATCGTATATCGCAACCATTGAGTGCAGCCAGGCAGCGCATGTCGAGCCAGACTTGAAGCATGCATTAGGTATGGTAAGGAGAAAGATGATGGACGAGCTCAGGGCGTACACAAGATTTCCCTGAGAAAGCACACGGTCCGGCACACGGTCAAGGCCACAGTTCATGGGTGACATGGTCTGGTCACGGTTCACGGTCACGACCAACGGCTCACGGGTGACACGGCTCACGGTTCACCGGCGACATAGTTCGATGTACGGGTGAGACGGTTCAGTTCACCGGTGACACAGTCCGGTTCACCGATGATGCGGTTCGGTTCACCGGTGACGCAGTCTGGTGTACGGGTGAGACGGTTCGGTTCACGGATGGCAGAGTCTGGTTCATCGATTACACGGTTCGGCTCACTGGTGACCCAGTCTGGTGCATGAGTGAGACGGTTCGGTTCACCGGTGGCACAGTCCGGTTCACAGATGACGCGGTTCGGTTCACCGGTAACACAGTCCAGTTTACCGATGACACGGTTCGGTTCACCGGTGACACAGTGCGGTGCACGGGTGAGGCGGTTCGGTTCACGGGTGACACAGTCTGGTTCATCGATGATGCAGTTCGGTTCACCGGTGACACAGTTCGGTGTACGGGTGAGACGGTTCGGTTCACCGGTGACACGGTCTGGAACACGACCCGGAGGCCCGGCTATTGGGGCATGGCCGCCTGGTATGGATGCTGGTCCGGAACACGACCCGGAGGCTAAGCAACAGCATGATAAGTATACATCTGAGCAAAATCTATAGCAGCTACACCACGCCTTTCAGATATTATTGCAGAAAATCTCTGTTGTCAAATTGCACCCCAAGTCCAGGGCTCCAGAGCGCTTTGAGTGACAAGCTATCACACATACAACGGCCAGTCGGGTGCCAAACCAAAAGCCTTAGTTTTATATGTAGCGAGGTGAAACGTCCAGTAGATTTCAAGCATCCAAAAAACTAATTCCTCAGTCAAGCATTTCGCCTATAAATTTTGTGCAAGCGATGGCCTATGGCCGCACGGCCCCGGCCGTCCCTCCATCACTCCATCTCATCCCCATCGCACAGACCACCTGCCGACGGTGACGCTGTTGCATGACATCATTCGAAAGTGTAACTACATTTAAGGAGCAAGTTATACACTGTATGCGCCCGCGCGACTAGGATCATTTGTTCACTTCACCTACGCCTTCGCTATCACGTTGTGCCTGCACCGATTTTAGCTTTATCGAAGCACCACCCGATGCCTTCTAAAATTCTACGAGAATATTTTTGTTTCACAGTAGGGGCATAAAACTGCAGTTGCATACCCCAGTGGATCAGCGAGAGCTGACAACATGTAACACAGTCATTCATATATGCAGTTCTTTGTGTGTTCCATAGGTGTCGGTAGCCCGACTTTGGAGGTGTTCTGAGCGTTGAACTGCTTCTGAAGACTGTTCTGATGTTGTGTCATCCACTGATTCTTCTGATTCTTCGACAAGTCCTTGTTGTGTGGCAATGATACGTTTCCTATTTTATTTGGCTTACCTGCTTGTTGAGCATGCTATTTGGTCATCCGGTCTATAAATTCTGTTGGGTAGCCCTTGCTGCGTAACATTTCGGTTGTGTGACTTTTTTCCTCTTTCTATTTGCGTCATTGTCGCCGATTGCATTTGCGCAACGCTGTCTTGGATAACTTGTATAGTTCATACATGTGTGGCCTTTAGCTGTCATGCTGATTGATGTCGACGATGCTGTGAGGAAAAAACCAACGGCAACGTAATCATTACCGTACAAGAGCTTTCCAGGGAAGATTAGATCAGAAGAATATGTGGACGATGCAACATCAGGACATTCTTCTTTTCATTTAGCTTCGATTCGTATTTCATTCGTGCATGGTCCTCAACGAAGCTTTGTGGTACGTGGTGCACGTGTTTCTGACATGCGATCTATCCCCTGCCGGAGGAACGTAGTTGACGAGCGTATGTACATCGCGCTCAAGCTCGACGTGTATATGCTCGATGCTCGAGACGAGCTCGCGACGCCGCCACCGACATCATTGGCTGGATGGCGGGCTAGAGAGAATGGCGGAAGGCGCCGCGGCGCTCTACAATGCCGCTATGGCGCGCAGTGTCGCTATTACAGGGGCTATACAATCTGACAATCGAACTAAACTTCGTTATACGTAATTGTTATATTTTACCATAGCATGTAGTTATACGTGCGTCGCCTGTATGTTGTAGGTGTGTACCTTGGAAGATGGAATGTGCAATTCCGAAGCATCAGGTCAGCCAATAGATGCCAAACATTGGCGAGTTACTTCTAACTCTCAATGATGAACAGAAAACCGTTTTAAGAAAATTAGAGCAGGTGCAGAAGGTCTATGAAATGCATTTACGCCAAGGTCTTTAAAACACACAAACACACACATAAATATATATAGTTATATATACATATATATATATATATATATATACACATATATGTATATATATATATATATGTACTTTTGAAACAGACAGACAGACGAAGCTCGCAGAACTTGGACGGTAGCTGACTGGTGACTGGCTCTTTTATATATTCCTCTCTTCATTGCATGTCGGCACCTTAAAGACTTAAAATCAGAATTGAACGCACGAGCATGCAAAGAACAAATTTTTCGCCGGACAGCACTCACTTTCATTTTGGCTTCGCGACAACAGACAATTCTTTGACCGTGTAGAAGACATCATCAGCCTCACACGCTGTGAATAACACAATCAACGCAGAAAATCACAATGCTGCGTGCTAATTCCCCAATACCAGCGCCATTCATCTTTGTCTTGTTCCTTGCGTAAGTGATTTATTTGCGATGCTGCTCCAAAGAGACAAGTCAGCAGTTTGATTCATTTGTCTGCTTAGAAGTCATTTGCAGTCATGAATGAGTACAGCGTGCAGAATGTTGGGTTTTCTTGTTTCGTGTATAGAAGATAAAATCCCAGTGTTTTGTGCAAGTGCTTGACGCGTGAGGGGAGTAGAGTTGTCAGGGTGCGTGTGATGCCTTGGTGCCCCCTCTGCGAGGTGCTCTGTGAGGTGTCGGAACAAAAATGTTGCATATATATACATATATATATATATATATATATATATATATATATAATACACCATTGTAGGATACGGAACCTTGCGGCAACACCTGGCAGCGGTCAACAGACGGGTGGAAATGGCTACGCATCGGAAATCGGTACTTTCAAACGCCTCATGAAATCAATTGATATGCGTGTAAAGGGTGTCCTGGACCAAATGTTTCACTGGTACAATTTTCAGGTTGGTAGTCGGACGGATTACCACACAGAGCGCCACGAATGCAAGGCGCAATGACGTAATCTCTCTTGCTCGTAATGCTGCAACTGCAAATTCCGTTCAGAGAATAAACTGGTCAAGCAACTGCGTTGCATTGATAAAATTACGGTCAGCAGCTGAAGGACATTTCGTCCCATCCTGGGGTCCCCAGCGGTTTTTTTGGTATAGCCCCAGGACCACACGAAACCCTCAGAGGGATGCATCACAATAGGCCAGTGCGCTAGAATCACTTTTGAACTAGGGTGGTAGTAAAAATTGTCATCGCAAAAAGGCCGTACAAGAGTCAAAATTCAAACAAAAGATGGAACTTATGGGCTAGTGAGAGATGCTTCAGCAAACAATGACATACCTTTCAGGTCGACATGGACGTTATATCATACACCTGTCAAAGCTGTTTTGTTTTTTAACATCTTGGGCCATTAAAATGAAACAGAGTACAAGCGTGCTTAAAGTACTTAAAGAGTGCTTAAAGCGTAGTAATTTCATAGCAGTGTATTGAACATAAGGAACCATATAACATTAAAAGCTTTAAGCTACATTTTGCACTTCCCTTCCACAGCATTTTTTTTACCACAAAACAAACCAAAGGAATTCAACAAAAATAATAACAGGAGATTCAACAAGCATAAAGTAAACAAACAAAAACCTTAGACTGCTACACATCAGTCCAACACCAAATCAAAAACCATAGACATACCTCTGGCTTCTGGAAAGATGGAGTCAGGGAAACAAGCATTATGTCACTGTCACTGGCAAAATACCAACGCTTATTTACATAAAAGTAGCCTAACTTTGCCTAACCTAAAAGGCCTTACCTCATCTCATTCTTACTAACCTGTTTGTATCACAGCAGCATTTGTGAGTCACTGATTCTTGTACAATTCCTATGCCACTTGCCATGCAATTAACCAACTTAACTACCTTAGAGTAGCCCATATGTTGAACATCATCTCAGCTCACCTCACCTATCTGTTGACAGCAGCACTTGTGATAAAAACATGATAAACCTCATTGTTGGCTAGTTTCAACTTGTTTTCATTCAGTTCATTTGTGTCAGCTTGTTGACACCGGACAAAGTTGACAACACACAAATCAATCACTTTAAATCAATTTAAACAACTTATCCTGATTGCCATGGTTAACCTCTCTCAAGGGCAATAATGGGTACGCTCCACAAAACAATCCCTTTCTCCAAAGGTAGCATAACCTTTAGATGACCATGCCAGTCTTGGTGCCTGCCTTTTCAGCTTCAGCAAAGGATCTATTTGGGTTTGTTTATTGATATTTAATGACAAAGTTTGAGATGTTGATTTCGCATTTTAAATGGGATGGTTTGGCTACTTGCTACATACTGATGTTTACCTCCTATTATAGTTGCTACGTCGCATAGAGTATCTCTGTGTTGAAAGTATAGTGCATATATACAGTACAATCATTTGCCAGTCAGCAAACCATGACAACTATGGAGAACATCTAGTTAACACGCGTCCGAGTGGCTGGCTGATACCTTTTGCTCGGGTGGGGGGTCAATTTGCCCCTCCCCCTGAGATCTCGGGAACTAAGAAAGCTAGAGACACCAAATTTACAGGGTGTCTTGACCCGTACGTGAACTCACTTAGGTCAAATATTGGGTTTCCTAGGTAATGACCTTTGGGTCAAATAAGGTCAAACAAGGTCAAACTGCTTTTCATTACCGGGTATACAATGAAAATAAAAAATGGTAAGGTAATTGTGAATTTCTTGCAAGTGGGATGAGCTTTTTATCATGATTTGTTTCGGAGATATAACGTAGATTATTTCGCGAACGAAAAATGGTTAATTTCCAACCTAGTCGATCCTTGTTGCATCATATGTCATAAGACGTGGAACTGCATGGCCCATACGATGGGGCGATTTAAAACTTTCTCACTTTCGTTGTTCTACAGGTATTTACAGAAAAGGTCAGATATTCCGCACAAAATGGCACTTGTTCTAGAACGTGTTAAACGTTACAGAAAAGCTTACCGATTGTACACGCAGTAAAGGGGCCATAAGCTTTCGTCTGACGCTAAAAGCCTCGTTGTCAAAAATGCTGACTTTTTCCTAAAAAGCGGTCATGGCAGATCTTTTCCCTTGCCAAGTTTACAATAATGGAAATCAAATTTCGTAACATAAGTTGCATTGTGCATCGTTTGCGAGTCGATGCAGCTTTCGAACTGAACTTGGTCGGCAGGTGTAACCTTAGACGACCTGGTGGACCAGAAATGGTCCAAACTCAAGTTCTTCGAATTTCATAGTATGGCATGGAATTGCGTGAAAAATAAAATATGGCACGGTATAGCGTCATTAGAGGAGAAATTGCATGGCCCCCGCCATGATGCGATTTGAAAATTCTCACTTGCATAGTTTTTAGTTACTTCGAGAATATTTCAAAATTGCGCTTAAAATAACACTTATTCTACAAACTCCTAGAAAAGGGCAGGGAGCTTTGACACTTAGTACACCCACTAACTTAACCACGACCTTCCATTGTGCACCAAAAGATATCACATTAAATGCTTTGAATTTCCAAAAGATGGTCATAGCCATTTCTTCATTGCCAGGTGTACAGCAATGTAATACAAACTGGTAACATGATTGCGCATCGTTCGCGAGTGGAATAAGTTTTCGAAAGCAATTGGTTCGGGAGACAGTTTTAGACTAGTTCGCGGACCAAAGTGGTCCATTTTCAACTTACTCGAGTCTCACTGTTTTATCCGTCATTCGACGCGGAATTGCATGGCCGATACGATGGTGTGACTCGGAATCTTCTCGCTCTAATATTTTGAGCTATTACAAAAAAAACTTAAAAAATTGCGCTCAAGTTGGCATCCGTTCTAGAAACCATTCAACAGGCACAGAAAAACATGCCGTTTAGTGTTCACACTAAATGGACTACAATACTTCAATTTTACGCCCAAAAATCACTGAGCTTTTTATATGCCCTGAAAAATGGTTGTATCCAAGTTCTTTGTTACCAGGTATGCAAGAAGTTAATGACATAATTTCTTATGTAATTGTGCATCGTTTGCAAGTGAAGTGAAAGTTCGATATTATTTGGTTCGGGAGATAGAAGCTTAGACTATTTTACGGTTAAGAAGAAATGGTCAAGTTTTAAATCAGTTCAATCTCATTACCTTAGACGTCATTAGACGCGAAATTGCATAGCCCGTACGACGGCGTGATATAAAATTTAATGATGCTGATGGTTGAGTTCGAAACCAAAAAAAATCTTGACAAACTTCCGAAAATGTCACTTTCACTAGAAAGTGTAATGCATCAATAAAATGTCTTACCGCTTGGAAACACAAAAGTTACGATGTGCTCTCATTTTACACGAAAAAAACATTCAGTTCTGAATTTTGACTTCTTCTCATGGCTTCGTCATAGTCAAAAATACTTTTCATCACCATGTGTACAATAATTGCAACACAAAATTGTAGCATGATTTTGCATCACTGGAAGTGAAATCAGCTTTCTATCACGATTGGATCCGGAGATATGAGGTTAGACAATTTCGCGTACGAAAAATAGTTCATTTTCCACGATGTCGAATCTCATTGCATCATATGTCACTAGAAGCGGAATAGCATGACCTATAGAATTGTGTGTGACTGAAAATTTTCTGATCTTCGTATTTCTAGTTTTTCCAGAAAAAAACTTGAAAAATTGCACAGAAAAGGCACTTTTTGGAAGTACTAAAAATGGGCAGAAATTGTTCCCGCTTTGTACAAACACTAGACGTATTACGAGCTTTCACTTTACGTCAAAAGGTTGATGGTTGGAAATGTTGGTTTTTCCGAAAAAAGCGGTTATAGTGAATGTTTGTTTTATTACTAAGTATGTAACACTGGGAATCCAAATTCGTGTCATAAGTGTTCATGGTTTGCTAGTGGAATCAGTTTTCGAATTTTTTGGTTCGGAAAATATAACTGGAGACGATTCCGAACTAATTCGATTGAGACTAGACGATTAGTAACTAATTCACGCAGACTCCACGCACTCGGCGTCCCACAATCACTCCGCTGGCGCCCATGCTGCCCCACTTATCGTTGGCTTGCACACGGCTAGACCCCCCCCCCCCTCCCTTTTCAGGGCATTGGCATTATAATTGACTCTTCTGGTTGGGTCCTAGTTAAGTTAAGTTAAATGTAGTTATCCCATTTCAGACCTTCAATAAGGCCACGTTTAAGCGCTGTTTAAAATATGCCACGTGAATTTGTCGGCTGGCACCGACGCAGCTACTGGGCCGACATCAGGTGTCCGAAGCTGACGGCGTCTCGTTCCTCACCTGACCTCCAGGGTGGACGGATCCGCTTGGACGACGTTCTCCACGTTCCGTCCACGGTGGGCGGCCCACTTTCACTCAGACACACCATCGCTCGCAGCTTTCCGCTGCCGCGCACGCGCCTGAAGGCATCAACTCCAGCACGGGACGACGCCTTCGCCACTTCTGCGCCATCGCCTCCCGCCTGCCGGAGCGAGCTTTGCAAGGCACCGCCCCACGGCGCGTCCATCAGAGGCCTGGAGGAAGGCAGCGCACCACCATGGGACCGTGGAGCCCCTCGGCAGACGACCAGCGGCCGGCGTGACCTGCGTTCACGCTTACGGTCCCCTCAGCCGGCGCGCTCGGAGACTCGGACCTGACCGGCT
>NW_023597055.1:15564186-15659591 GCF_011947565.3 Pollicipes pollicipes
CTGTAAGCGACCCCTCTAATTTTTCAAATGCTTCAGAACCAGGAATGTTACGGATTATGTCAATATCCGTTGGTCCTTCTCTGCGACCTATGGTTCCTATTCGCATTTTAAGCGTGCGATCCGTTTGTTGTTCTGCACACGCAAAATTGACGGCTTCCAGAAGCGTGTAAAAGTGTTTCTTGATGGCACCACGAGCTAACCTATTGTCAATCTCTCCTTTTGGAAACACATTCACCAGAAAACTAGACGCATCATCAAAAGCCTCGGTTGCCATCGCATGAAGCCTCTATGAAACATTTTGCCGAGTTCACCAGAATGTCGTTTGACCTGACGCAACTTTATTTCAGGGCAGTAAGGACCCTGTTGCTCACTGGACCGCTGACAAAGTCTCCTTTGGAGATCTTTCCAGCCTACCTGGGGATTTAAGTCATACGTTACGGAAATGATGTGATAATTAACCAATAAGAATCGAGTGCGACATCGAACGATTGTCGGCTAAACCTGTGACAGAGCGTTCTGGAATCGCCCTGCGATCCCAGACCTCCGCGATCGACAACGTGGCTCAGACTGGGTGATCGGCGGTCAGGTAACGGGGCTGTGGTTCGGGATGACAACCTCGTTACCACACCACCATGGGATATTTGGTCGAAACTCTTCAAAGCCTCAAAGCGTAAGGTGTGGGTTACCATCGCGCAGCTTGAATTAAGTTCCATCAGCTCATCTCCTTGTCCTTCTTTGCTCGTCTCTGGCACGCCGTTTTCGCCTCCAGTCATTTTCCTTTGTGTGGGCTCCCGCCAGGAGATTAACCGGCAGTGCGTCAGATGAGCCTATTGAGCACACTTCTTGGTTCGTATCAGGATCTGAGTTATGCTTGACTGTACCGCACCTATGTATGATGCACGTTACGCTTGATTGCCCTGGGAGTTTCTGGCCGCGTCATGACCGCTATTTATCTGCGTTTATGGTTTGTTGTACTGTTGCGAAAACCGGCACGATGATGCATGAGGATCATTGGCATGAATACGGCTTGGCGTGGTGCTATTGCTGTTGCTATTGCTATAGCTATTGCTACTGCTATTTGATGCACGCACATGCCAGGAGCTGCTTCTTCGCCGTGTTGTAAGCCAGAAATTGGGTGTGGCCGCTACACAGACATGGATGATTACATATAAATGA
This sequence comes from Pollicipes pollicipes, assembly GCF_011947565.3. Lineage (NCBI taxonomy): Eukaryota > Metazoa > Arthropoda > Thecostraca > Pollicipedomorpha > Pollicipedidae > Pollicipes > Pollicipes pollicipes. The sequence continues at coordinate 15,565,363 of NW_023597055.1, forward strand.
TGCGAGGTTTTCCCTGCCAAACTGGAAACATGCAAGTTTTCGTCTTTGCCAAAGGTTTCCCAAGCACAATTCGGCCAAAACGTGCTGGTTTTCTCATGAGCTCAGGAACCCGACTTTTTCTAGTGAGGACTTTCCGGGATTAACATAGCGCACGACACAAAGTCGTGTCGGGCCGCTGACCCGGCTCCTTAGTCGCTGGCAGGACCGCAGAGCCAGGGGACTCCCTTTTGCGGTAATGATGTCGGCCTGATATACCGGTTGAGCCAAAGTAAAAACAGGTTGTGATGATGAAGTGGTCCTGGCTTCCACAGCGTGATGTCCTATGGTGCGCATTGTGTATGTATGGGCCTGTATGTACTGAATACATGGACATGTGACCTCGCTGAGTTTTGATTTGCTTGCCTTGGTATGTGAAAAAATTAGCCGTTTAACTTACCGTAGCTTCTCCTTTCCCTGGTTTGCGCCGGATGGCATAAGCCGGCGGAACGAAGCTCTTTGCTGCCGCTTCACAGCCGCGGGACGGACACCATAACTGCCGCAACACAGCCGCGGGACGGACACCATAACTGCTGCATCATAGCCACAGTACAGATGTCATAACTGTCGCATTACAGCCGCGGGACGGACACCATAACTGCTGCATCATAGCCGCGGGACGGACACCATAACTGCTGCATCACAGCCGCGGGACGGACACCATAACTGCTGCATCATAGCCGCGGGACGGACACCATAACTGCTGCATCATAGCCGCGGGACGGACACCATAACCGCCGCAACACAGCCGCGGGACTGATACCATAACTGCTGCATCACAGCCGTGGTACAGGCATTATAACTGCCGTGTCACAGTCCCGGGACAAACACCATAACTGCTGCAATAAAGCCGCAGCACAGACACCATACTTGACCGCCCAGCAGGCCTGGTCAAACCTAATTTTTTAACGGAATTTTGGTGACGGGGTGTTCATGTTGCGGATGAAATAGTTGTTCAGGCTATCGCTCTCAACTAATGAGTTGGGACTCGCGCAACGTTTCCGGCAGTCAGATCACCAGTTGTTGCCGGTGGCTATTTAATCATGGGAAGAATTGGTTGATGTTTGCCGTTCATCTATAAGTGTGCCACAGCTCGAATGTTATCCGTGAAGCTGCTATAATTCGAATGGGAGTCTTTTGACTACGAGTAGAGCCACTAACCACTGAGCTACCTGGATGGAAAATCTGCTTGCGTTAGAACTACCTCTTATTCACCTGACTGATAAGGGTTGCTCCACAGAATTGGAAGTCACATCGGGCTGATGTGTGGGCTCGGACAAACTTAGCGAACTTGTGGCCTGTATTACCAGCTGCTGTTGCCAACCTACCGGCCCGCACCGGGTCGACATCCGTCCTTAACTCCCTTTGCGCACGAGGGCCCGGGCCACAGATCGCCTACCAAGTGGCCGACACGTCGCGAACCCATCGCCAGCCGGGTTACAGCGCCCCGGGCACCGCGACCTCTGACCTCCGAGCGGTCAGGGCAAACCGCGCCGCCGGGGGCGGGCGGCCAACACAGGGAACAGCTGTTACAGATGTTTATAAATGGCCAACCAATGAAAGGGGAGTGCCATGCGTGCTGCCTCCTCGCTTTCCAGTGCTGCTTGCTGTCGATGGCGGCTGTCTCATCCCATGATCCCGCAGGGGCGGAGCACTCTGGGACGAGAATCTTACGCCTGGTGTGGAAGGCAACGCATGATCGGAAGGTGTTTCCAACCAGCATGAAATGATATATTGAATATTACTACTGCGAGAGCCTGTGCGATGATGTTCATATCGGGGAGACACATCAAGTCGATCTTGTCGAAAACCAGACCGTCTGCCATGCGATCAATGCACTGCGGCGGGCCAGTACCGAGCCACTTAGGCACTCACCATTTGTCCCTGATTGGCATGTCTTGCCACAGTTAGCAGCCGCCGAGCAGGTCAGGCCCCGTCAAAGGGAAGGACAGACCGTGACGACCAGTGTGACGCGTTAGATTGCGACACAGAATTCTTCTGTTAACCCGGGATGACGAGTCTAATTAGGCGGGTGGATCAAAGCTCAGGCAAGAAGCAGTGCTTGGCGTGAGGCAGTGAGGGCTGATTCCAAATACACCCAATCGAAATGCTTGGACTGATACTTGCAAGGCTGCAATCAATAATGAAAATAACAAAATTGCTCCCTTGATCGAAGCGTTTGCTCGACTCACTGGACCGTTTTTGCTCGGAGCACTGGAACCCCAGCAGGCCGTCGCCTCTTGGCTCGAACTGCAACGCCTTGCAGCGCCTCTCCGCACCGGATGTGTGATCGCACTTGTCTAGATCGGCCTGCCCCGGCCAGCTGAGGATCCAGGATCCAGTAAAATTCCGCTGTACTTCAACGCTTTTCGGCATTAACACGCACTCGGGTAGAGGTCAAGTTGACATCAGAAGGTTTTTTCCGAAACCATTTCCAAACGGCGGGGCGTACCTGCGCCAAATTTTGCATAGCTGTATACAATTCAATAGCGGATCTTTCGGTATAAAAACTTAACATGTGTCTTGGAGGGTCACCGACCTAGACAGACCGGGGCCAGGCTACGGATTCAGCAAAAGCACTCTCTGGGACACTGGCAAATTTGATGCAACAATTGAGTGTTAGATGAAACCGTACATCTTCGAGATAGTTTTCCTTTTGCAGCACAACAATTAAATTAAAAATTCCATTCACCAATGGTTTTCTACGAAGGTCAGGCCAAGGTCAGACCTATCTGTTTTTTGCTGGAGAGCGTGCTGTATCAAATAGATCCCGGTACTTATTTCGAATTTATCAACAACAGTGACAACGTCATGCATCCTTCATGACATTCACAAAGGTCAGAATAGGTCACTGACCCAACATGAGCCAAGTCAATATTTTGTTTTTAAGAACATACCGCATAGCGCAATCCTTGATGCCCAATCAAATCCAAAAAATCAAAGCAGTCTTGAATGATTTTTGGTCACCATGACCTTCTAAAGGTCAAACAAAGTTACTGAAATCAAATGAGCACCAGTGAGCTCATGCTTAGTGCAAGTATCTAGGTTCACGGCGGTTGCATGATAAGGTCTGAAGGTGAGAAGACGGGATTTCGAATTGTATACCTATACATAAAACGTGCATGAAATATGTCATCAGTGGCATGTCGGGCAAAACCTAGCTGGCTTATATCAACGGCGGGGCTAAAACGGCGGGAATACAGGCATCTGGATTGTGACATCACTCTAGCAAGACATAACATCTTTAACATATTTATGGCAAAGATACAAAGATCACAAAAATTGCCGTCTGAAATGGACTTCTTCAACTGGTGGCTTTGAGCCACCAAAGAGAAAAAGTTAGATATTCAAAATGGTCACCTCAGTTCATTACGCCACACAAGAGTTCCCAAAACACACCATCATAGGAAAGTGCAGACATTTCTATGCACTGTAGCGCTGGAATTGGAAATATCCAGTCTGTGCACCTCACAGACGGTGACTGGATTTTACCAGCGTCAACTACAGTGGTTATTTGCGATGCGTCACAACAGCGCGGAACCAATACCTGAATATAAACCGGAACTTGGCTCCCATCTTGTGTCTGCTGTTCTCAAGTGGGTCCGTCATGCAACATCACGAAAGAAATCCTGCACGGACAGCTTTGAAATGGTCCATGCCTCTCGTCACTGGGGAGAAGACACTCCATCCAGGTATCGCTAATAAATTCAACAAGTTCAAAAAATTCATCCGAGGTATGCATGCAGCTGCAATGCAAATACAGGTTGTAAGGTCATAGATTATTCACTCACCGTGCGCCTTACGTTAGTCGCATTGCGACGATGGAAATGCATCGTTGCGGCCTGGACATTGCCATACCTAGATCATTTTCGGTATTTTGTTCTATTGTGGGTTGACCTTTCACCCATGTGAGCGTCCAACAAAAACTTAGAGGACATTTTTGTCGCAGAGTTGGGATGAAGCCTGAAACAAATACTATGGTGCCGTAGGGTCCGGTAAATGGTCTTTCTGCCAAGATCTGCTGGCGTTCTGCGGTGGATACATTGCTATGGAGGTCTCATGTTAGGTTGTGCACTGCGCGCTATGATATGTTGTGGCCGTCGTCAAGCTTCCCGTCAAAAGTATTTGTGCCAACAGGCGTCCGGTGAGAGTGTACATTTTTGTCGCTGACTTTATCCGCCAGGTCGGAGTGTCTCGTCACCCCTGTTTAATGATGACAATCACTCTAAATATCTTGTTTGAATCTGAGAATGCCGCAGCAGGGAAGGCGCACGGAAAAAGGGGAAACAACGGAATCCCAACGCAACCCTATATTTAAAGTCTGACGACTGAACTGACTACTGGACTGACTACTGGACTGACTACTGAACGGGCTACTAAACTGACTACTGGACTGACTTCTGGTCTGACTGCTGGACTGACTACTGATCTGACTACAGGCCTGACTACTGGACTGACTACTGAACGGGCTGCTAAACTGACTACTGGTCTGACCACTGGACTCCCTACTGAATTGACTCTGTATCTGAACTCTCAATGACGTCATTAAGCGAGCATCATGCGCAGCAGGAATCCCATGTATCCTGGAACCCACTGGCCGGGAGCAGTAAAAGGCGATCATAGTCCCGTGACCACGTCATAACAACATAAACACTCCATGGATAGCCTTATTCCCGTTTGTCCGCGATAGAACCCTAGCATCGGATGCCACATGCATCAGTACGTTTGTCGCCTCAAGCATTGTTCTTTTTGCGAAAGCGGTTGGCGCAGCAGCTAAAGAAGCCGAATGCAGAAAGAACAGAAAATACACGAGCCACACTCACTGGCTTCGGTTCCAACCATTCGCCTCTGAGACCGGCACAGCCCGTGGCCCATCGACCAGAGATTTCGTCAAAACTCTTGTGGCTGGGCTGATTTCATCCTTGGGCAACAGACGGGAGAGTGCTTGGCTATGGCAGAGTCTGGTTGTTGCCACAGTCCGAAGAAACGCAGCCTCAGTGGCATTCACTTTACCCAGCCTGGAAAAGGAAGAGCCTGTGCACGCCCATAACAAAGACGGTATGTCGCGCCAGCCTGCAGCGTTGCCAGAAGAAGGAACCACGAACGCCAGGCCTCCCAAGAACGAGACTGCCGGGAGAGCGCGGCCTGCGACACGGCCACACGACCTCACGGGTCACCAAAACGTGACCTGGTGCTGACCTGAACGCTATAACTTGGAGGAGGATATCGCTCCGCCATACCCATCCCACCTGTAGTTACTCCAGCTTATCGCCTCCGCACTTGTTAATGTTAGAGGTGTTTTCCTAACCGAATAAATTGCCAAGGGCACAAAAAGGAGAACAAATCAAACTCAGTGTGCATCCAACAACACAAACCCAGTACGCTCTGCTTCACATCCCGTGGGACTGCACCGCTCAGATGGCCAGGCCGCTGATAAGGCACCATCTTATTCTCAGAGGCAGTCAGGAGTCTAAGACGAGCTATATATATACACCTCACAGACGGTCGGAGTGCTTGAATGAACTTCAGCAACATCTCAGAGAGGGTAGGGCCGCTCAAGTGGGCCCTAACAGCATGCCAGAAACGTCGTGCGCCTCGGGCGAATTCCAGCAACATCTCAGACACGGAAGGGTGGTTGCGATAAATTCTAGCCACACCTCAGAGATAGCGACTCGGGGATCTCTGACAACCACTCAGAGGCTATGAACAGGCTCAGATGAGCTCCAAGCACAACATGCGGACGGCCAGGGGGCTCAGATGAGCTCCAGCGCCATCCCATTGACTGTCGGGCGGCTTGTGTGAGCTCCAGCCGTAACTCAGAGACGATCAGATGGCTTAGACGAGCTCCAGCCACACCTAAAAGTAGATCAGGTGGCTCAGACGAGCTCTATCCGCACATCAGAGACGGTCAAATGGCTCAGACAAGCTCTGTCCACATATCAGAGACGGTCAAATGGCTCAGACAAGCTCTGTCCACATATCAGAGTCGGTCAGGTGGCTCATACGAGCTCTGTTCACACATCAGAGACGGTCAAATGGCTCAGACAAGCTCTGTCCACATATCAGAGACGGTCAAATGGCTCAGACAAGCTCTGTCCACATATCAGAGACGGTCAGGTGGCTCATACGAGCTCTGTCCACACATCAGAGACGGTCAAATGGCTCAGACAAGCTCTGTCCACATATCAGAGACGGTCAAATGGCTCAGACAAGCTCTGTCCACATATCAGAGACGGTCAAATGGCTCAGACAAGCTCTGTCCGCACATCAGAGACGGTCAGGTGGCTCATACGAGCTCTGTCCACACATCAGAGACGGTCAAATGGCTCAGACAAGCTCTGTCCACATATCAGAGACGGTCAAATGGCTCAGACAAGCTCTGTCCACATATCAGAGACGGTCTGGTGGCTCATGCGAGCCCTGTCCACACATCAGAGACGGTCAGGTGGCTCATACGAGCTCTGTCCACATATCAGAGACGGTCAAATGGCTCAGACAAGCTCTGTCCGCACATCAGAGACGGTCAGGTGGCTCATACGAGCTCTGTCCACACATCAGAGACGGTCAAATGGCTCAGACAAGCTCTGCCCACATATCAGAGACGGTCAGGTGGTTCATACGAGCTCTGTCCACACATCAGAGACGGTCAAATGGCTCAGACAAGCTCTGTCCACACATCAGAGACGGTCAGGTGGCTCAGACAAGCTCTGTCCACACATCAGAGACGGTCAAGTTGCTCAGACAAGCTCTGTCCACATATCAGAGACGGTCAAATGGCTCAGACAAGCTCTGTCCGCACATCAGAGACGGTCAGGTGGCTCAGACAAGCTCTATCCGCACATCAGAGACGGTCAGGTGGCTCATACGAGCTCTGTCCACACATCAGAGACGGTCAAATGGCTCAGACAAGCTCTGTCCACACATCAGAGACGGTCAGGTGGCTCAGACAAGCTCTGTCCACACATCAGAGACGGTCAGGTGGCTCAGACAAGCTCTGTCCACACATCAGAGACGGTCAGGTGGCTCAGACAAGCTCTGTCCACACCTCAGAGGCGGTCGAGATGATCAGATGGCTCAGACAAACTCTATCCAAACATCAGATATGGCGAGGTGGCTCAGCCGAGCTCAGCACACATCAAACGGTCAAGTGGCTCAGACGGGATCCAGCCGGTCCTCATGTCCAGTCCCACGGGGCCAAGGAGCTCAGATGAGTTCCAAATGGATAACAGGCAACGGCGCCACCTGGCGGAGGCGTCGCACCGACCGAAGGCGCGGCAGATACCGGCCCAGCACACACCGCCTGAGCTGGGACGAGAGTAGCGCCAGACCCAGCGTGTCGACGAGCCCAGCTTGGCCGATAGCCAGCACGCGGAGCAGCAGCACCCGCGCCAGGCCGTCTGTGGAAGCGGCCACCGGGCCCCAAAGCAGCAGCAGCAGCTGCTCACACAACGACAGCAGTGCGAACGAGCGCGCGTCGATCACGTTGTGCATGCGAGGCGGGACGGCCTTCGACGGCGCCTTGGAGTCGGCGTAAAGCATCAGCGTGTTGGTAGCCATGGTGACAATGAACAGCATGCCAATGATGCTGCTGTTGCTGTTTGTGGGCTCGGCGGGTGGCTGGCCGGTGCAGAGGTAGAACGAGAGGGCTTGTTCCCGCTGCAGGCGTGACACGAAGTAGGCAGCGCAGGGCGCGTACAGCAGCGCTAGCAGCAGGTAGAAGGACGTGTTGGTGAGGCGCCAGCCGAGGTGAGGTGCCCAGCGTGAGACGCCTATGTAGACGAGCCGCACCAGCGGCAGACAGGCAGTCAGATAGGTGATGGACAGGGCGCAGAGACCCGAGAGCAGAGCCAGCGTGCCGCAGGCGGCGGGCACCGGCGCGCGCCACATCCGCGCCATCACCAGCGCCATCAGCGTCATCTCCAAGCAGATGTTGAACAGGACCGCATGCACGCGCACCAGCAGCACCCTATTGAAGACAGTGCGCAGACTGTTACAGCGGCGCACGACGTGGCTGAACAGCCAGCACGCCGCCAGGCTGACCGCTGACACGCTGAAGAACAGCACCAGCAAGCCCCGCTCCGCGTCGGTCAGGGTCAGGCTCGACTGCGGGCCAGTTCGTGCCGTCGGCCGACGTCGGCAGCGGCGTCTCCAGCGGAGCGCCGTGCGTCTCCGGCGTCGGCTTCGGCAGCCGCTGAGACGGCGCCAGCTGCATTCAGCTCTTAGTGGCACGCGCCGGTCTCAGCACCTTTCGTCCTCGGCGGCACGCTGTCTTCTCAGCAGCGCGTTCTCCTCTCAGCAGCGCACCCTTGTCCCAGCAGCGCGCATTTGCCTCAACACCACGTCCTCAGGACAACGTCACGTCCGTGGCTGAGATGCACGCCCGTATTTCACGTCTGCATGTCATCGTTTAAATGGTAAGTCCTTATCTCAGCAGTGTGTCATTGTCTCAGAAGGACGCCCACGCATCAGAAGAAAGTTCTTCTCCCAGCAGGCCACCTTTGCTTGAGAAGCACGCCCTGGTCCAGGAGTGTTCCGCCTTCTCAGCAGCACGCTGTTGTCGCAGTGTCACACCGTGGTTTCAGCAAAACATTTGTTACCTGACTTCCAGCGACCACTGTGCCGATCATTTTTAATGTTATGGAGCCGCTCTTTCTTGGTTGTGACCAACGCCGGCCAGTTCAATAATACTGGTGTGCAAGAAACGACACATGACACGACGCACGGGAAGCGTTTGATTGAGTTTGCTTCCTGCGGTCTCGTTTGCTTAAACCCAGTTCTTGTAATGAACGTCCATTAAATTTGACCGAGATATCACCAGTGAAAATGAAGCTGAAATTGAGAATAATGACAAGATCGATCAAGCTGGATGGCGCTTTACATAGGCTGAGCCTAACCCGCACTGGTGAAAGACTGGGGCGATGCATCAAAACAACATTGTCATCACATGTGAGTTGCAAGTGTTTATGGTATCGGCATGCAGCCTATCGCAATCTCTTAGCTAATATGACTCTTTTTAATCACATCCCACCACACACATGACAACCTTGCCAAGAAGACAGGCACCGCCCCCTGGCAACTATGTCCTTGCCACGGGTCTGGGCAGCAGCTGGACATACATCCCCCCCCCCCAGTTGCAAGTAATACGGTGACACCCTAAGTCTTTCCCTAGTCTCCGGCTGTAGCCTTACCTCCACTGCTGCCCTTATCTTATAGCGCACGTTAGTGCCGGTACCATCCCGTCTGGCTGTCCTAGTCCAGACGTCCTAGGCTAACTCGGGTCTTCAACGGCCTTTGAGTCACGCTACTACAGCCCCCCGTCCGACATTGTCTGCATTCGACTCTGAACAGCTCCCTAGCGCCCAGAGTCCACTTTCATCGGCACATAGTTGTAATCTGATCCCTTACGTTCCGCGGTCTGCTGTCGTCGGCACTAAGATCTCAACTGGTCCCTTACGCTCCGCGGTCCGCTGTCGTCGGCACCAAGATCTCAACTGCTCCCTTACGTTCCGCGGTCGGCTGTCGTCGGCACCGGCTCTGAGCTGCGCTCGCGCTATGTCGGCTCAGACGCTGCGTCTGGATCCCAACGGCGATAATGCATTTCAACGGGTGGCTACCATCCCGAAGGCGGAAGGAGCAACCGTCAAATGGAAATTTATGACTCATTAGCGCCGATCACATAGAAGCGCAGACGAGAAGCGCATCGTCTGGGAGACATCATCTCATCAACCTACTGAATTAGAACATCCTGACACATCCTGCCACTCTCAACAACACGCTCCGTTTGCTGTAAAATATAAATGCACTCGTCACGAGCGTTTTTTTTTTTTACAATAATTGTCATGTAATGACTTACAGCATTTCAACGGGCGTGGAGTTAAATGAATGCCTTTGGTGAAACATTGAAGGTCCTGAAAGGCGTTTTCTTCAGTATTGTCATGTGGACTTTCCAGCACATGGAGTTCCAGCACATTTCCCTGTGTGAAAATGGGCTCATGTTAAGATATAACTACCAGCTCGCAAATGATTTGTCAACGTACGATTGCGTCACCTTAGGAAAAGCACGACTCATTAATCATTTTTCGAACACATGTTTGTCTTTGTCTTCAGGGGTAGCAAACTGCAGATGCATGTGGATATTTCCTAATGCACGGTTTACCTGGGTTGGGTTAAAGAACTGTTCAAAGTAAAATAACCGTCATAATCTGTTGCAACCTCATTATAAATTTGGGCATCTTAATCTGCTTCTGCGCTGAGCCGGATCCAGGGCCAGATTTCCTTTCGTGGCTGTTCGTGTTTGGGGAGAACATTACTGCGGTACCTTTTCCCTCTGCTCTTCACATGCAAAAGATAATAGCTCTTGCCTGTCGGCCGATAGGAGCGGATCAAACTTCAGGATTCTCCAACGCAGTGTGTGCCTGTGAGCCTGGCATTTGTTTTTGGCTGGCATTGACTATAGCCGCAAACTCCTTGGGCTCCGACTCCGGTCCGCACATCACTAGGCACCGTTTAGCCACGGCAGGCGTACGACAGTGACGGCATAGCCAGGTACGTCGTTTTTCGGTGGAAGATATCGATTTTCTGTAAAAATACTGATACTGTCTCACGTAAAATGAGAAAATATGTCAGAAGTAATAATAATGACCACTGCTAGGTAGGTAAGGCAAGAGTCGACTGTTAACACAAATACCACAACTGGTCAAAATTACGCTGCTGTTTGTTTTACAACGTGTATCACTGACACGGTAACTTCACCAATCTCGGCTACATTTTAACTGGCAAGTTGGGCTGGATGTGATTGCAATTTAGTTATGCTACTGCATGCAATGTAATGAAAGGCGAGGAACGGTAGCGAACACCAATTAAATTGATAGTGTACCCCGTCTGGACCGACGGATATTTCATGCCAGCAGCGATGCCTGCGAGAATCATTAGCGCTTCAACGTGAAAAAGACCAAGGTGCACATGAACTCACCGCACTAATGACATTCATGAAGCTCAAAATTTCCTCGAGGGAGCTCAAAATTTCCTTGAGAAAGCTCAAAAATTGCTCGTTTTGGGAGGACTTTTTAATGCCGTTCTCCCGATTGATGTGACTTGTCTAGTTCTTGATATATAATATCTTGATGGAAGGGACAATACAGCAAGTGTCTTTGCCGCGTTGCTCTGACCAAAAGCATCACAAGTCACACTCGTCAGTATCCGCCAGTGCCCATCCGACGACAGTTTTCAAGAGCGACTCAGCGTCGTTTCTGCAATGTTTAGGCTGCCTAGTTATTGACATAATGAGTGTGCCTGCAAAATGCTAGTTATGCCTGCGTAGTCTGCCTTGTCCTGTTAAAAATTATGAATTATAAATTACGCGCCGTTCCGCTGATTCGAATCATGCACCCGCGAAAATCCCTTCCCGTGAGAGGATCACCCGTTCAGGAAGGGATTTCGTTCGAATTATCGGTGGTCAAGGCTGCTAAAGGCATAATTGCTGTGCATAACAAAAAAAAAGAAAACTGCCTGGTGCATGGAGTTCTACTCAAGGCCATTTCAGATCTCTTTGGTGTTGCCGCTTTTCCACGGGTTTTTAGCTATTGCTCAAGACGATCCAAGTCCAAGATGGAAAATAAAAAAGGGAAAGAAGGTGACGTTGACACCACGCTACTTCAAACACTCTGATTATTAAGGGCCTTAAGTGGCAAGCAGCACAGAAATGCTCACGTAATTTAAGCTTGTTAGGCGTTGATCTACGCAGACAGCGGGCATCAGCGGTGTTGGGTGTTATCTTTCCGCCTCCAGGTTAGATTGATTTACATCTGGGGCAGGCTCCATGCTTCCAAAAACCATATACAGCTCACATGGGCATTTTATACACCCTTGACTTGTTCTCACTTTAATTTTTGTATTGCTTTTGAAATTCTTGCAGAGAACACCACTAGTGTCTTTCATTAAGTGAATGCCCAGAGGCCCCAGGATTGTTTTTGCAGACGTTCCTACTATGACTTCAACATTTGGTTGGTAATCTATTGGCTGAAGGGATGTGCTCAGTATTGGTGACTGGCTCCTCAAGGAAGTATTAAGTTACGTCACACTGGTAGACCAACTGGCAGGAAAGCAGAGGCTGAAATATTTGCTTTTGATGTCATTGGGTTGTTGGCTGCTTGCCAGTTTAATGTGCGTGAGATAGGTAACTCAATAATTCTGCGTGATACGAAGGATCAACAAATATAGATGATAGATCATTGCAGTCAGCTCGGAATGTGAACTTTTGTTAGTGGTAGGACCAAATTGCCCAGTGATGGTTTCGAAACATCAAGAAAACAAATGTTAACACTGGATAAAAATGCCTGTCATCAGCACTCTGCTAAATCCAGGTTTGTGTATTTCACGTGGAAAAAACAGTGCATACATTAAGTAACACCTAACACAAAGGCACATGCTGCGCGTAGAACATGTCCGTGGTGCATATCATCACCTATTTTTGTCCTGGTGGGTAGATCTGTTAACTTGGTGTTTTTTGTGATGGATGTCTTTGCGAGCCATGATGTAGGTAATTCAACTGTTGTTTTAATAAATAATTCGTTATGAATTTTGAGCTAAGATTGCTTTCATTATGACACAGCTCTGGGGCTGGTTCACGTGTTATGATCTTTAGATTGTGCAAACAAAGGATTTTGCGTCACCTTGCCATCAGTTCATAACAGCCCAATGCTGTCGACTGCAAGGATATCAAAGCAGCATTTCAACCCTGGCATGTCAAGAAAGGAAATAGCTGCGTTTTGACCTGCCAGTCCATGCCAAGTCTGAATGACAATGCTGCCCTCAGGTACCAATGCTGCATTGGATGGGGAAAGACAACGTAATTGCACAATTTTTGCCACTAACTGTGTGGCATTCATGAGACATTTCTGTAGCTTAGCTCACTGTTGCCAGCTGCTCATAAATGCATTAGTTTGGGAGTAGGTAACGTGTTTCTCAGGCTGCGGTAAAGTAGATGACATGATGCTGGGTGGCCCATCTGATCAGAGTGTGGTTAGTTTGTGAGTGTCATTGACCAATGCAAGAAAATACTGATTTCCTGCTGACCCTTGCATGGCAGCAAATATTCAGGTGTCAGGAGCTTCAGGTGTACTTTAAATGTCATCCTAAATAATGCCAGCCAGAGCAGCAAGCCATGATGTACATTGCAGAACGGGAAGCTTTAGTCTTGCTTGCACTTTTTGGAGCTATTGTCATGCATGGATGGCCTAACACATGTTACTTTAACATCATCTCTATCGTTGCCATGAATCAGGTTATAGTTTTATTTACCAGTTCACTTCCTTGTCATTCTTGATTAAATACCTGTGATCAACGAAACTGTTTCTAGCAGAAATATATGCTGAAATATCTGTAAATCAGTTTTTCCTGTTTTGTGCAAATTTCTGTGATCGTGCTCTTTGCAATACACAATATTCACATATCTCAGGTTCACTAGTATCATTTTCATACAACACTACCTATGGCACAGATTTGGCAGTGCTAACTACGCAACTTTTGTGCTTTAAGTGCTGTGGCTTGTGCTGTGGCAATAAAGCCTATGAATCCCGCACAGATCGTTTTTCCAACGGGGTCCATCTTCCTCCTTGCCCTCAAAGCTGTCTCGCGCCCACCATGGCTCGTGAGATTCGCCATCCGTACGCAAAGTACCGGCATTTTTTTTGTTGCGTTAAGTTCGCCTTAAAAGCGCAGCTTTCGCCCATAATCCGTTCCTTGATTCGAACTAAGCGTGATCGAAGTATCGATCGTTAATCCGACGTAAAGCCGGTTTCGCTCATGTAGACGCACCTCGGCGAAAGGTTTAACGTCGCATGATCCGTTCCCATCTTAATTCGAACTACCCTCGTCTGCCCATGTAAACCGGGCAACTGTCCTCGGTTCCCGCAGAAGGAAGGGAAGGGAGCAGTTTGTCCATAACAAGAGTCGTAGGCACTGGTCATAAAAGATCGAATAGGAATGATTGATCATATATGGCTCTAAAAAATCCTCGTGATTTTGCTATAACCACTTGAGCTTGTCGTTTTCATTTCGTCATTTAGCTTTTTTCATTTTGGCATGTCGCCATTTCCCTTGTTGCCACCTGTTAAAAATGACTTAAGAGGTTCAACGATGTTAAATGGTTCGCCAATTTGACATATCGACCGTTATACGTTCCGCCATTTTGCAATTCACCGTTAAGCCGTTCGCAGTTTCTGCACGTCGGCTTTTTGGTATGCCGCCCGTTTGCAATTCGCAATTTAGCACTTCGCCGCTTCGGTACGTTGCCATTCTTCCATGCCGCTATTTGGCAGCTGGCCATTTTGCACATCCGAAATTTTGACGCGTCGATATTTTTCATGTCCCCAGTATGAAAGTCGTTGTATAGCAGTCAACAAAAGGACATTCGGGGAATTGCGGGTCAGTATTCTGTCCGGACACCATACGGTGACTCCACAGGCCCCACCCTGTCTTTTGTTGGCAGACAATTTTTTGTTATCACAATGCTTCATAGCCGGCTAAGAAAATTTCGATCACCGTGGACGGTATTGCCTAATGCATTTCTGTGATCATTTCAAAATGTATCTGATACTTGTGCTACACCACGCCAAGGTAAGGATGGTTAGTGTGTTTCCTTAGAATTTCCTATGACATCCGTCACCTTTTCTCCCGTGCTGTTCCTTTCTACATTCAGTACGTGTCTTTTGTTGTTTTCCGCTGCATACGTAACTCGAGTTAGTCGGCCGCCTCGCTCTAGTTCTTCAGCGACTATGCTACCATTCCTTTTCTTCTCGACTGTTCTCGTGTCCTCTCGTTTTTCCTGTCATGGTTTCCCTTCCATTCTTCTTAATTCTACTTAATCCCACGTCAACGGACATCATTTTGCATACGAATTGGCACACATCATGCGAACACCGGCCGTGGTTTAACTCTTCACAATGTGAGTGATCAGCCGTGAGTGATCAGCATACCGACGCTGCGACTCGCAAACGCAGAAATGGAAACCCTCCGAACGCAGTCAGTTCCAACGCGTTGCATCTTCAACAGATCTGACTGATGGACGAACGACGGTTATATCCAAAATTAGACCACATAGTGCAAGCATAGCGTTACGGTGCCCATGGCGCGGGAGCGAAAGAGCCCGTGCACGTAAAATCTAGATTGCTACAAAAGTAACACATGCTAATCACTTTGATTTCCAATAAAAATAAGATTTGCACCTCTCGTGGGGTGAAGAGACCTTGGCCGTCGATTCTACATCCGGGTCTATTTCAACATCCGGGAGCTCACTCGGCAAGTAGTTTGGAAGAAGACGGCGAGTTTTCTCTTGGACGAGTGCTTCTTCAGCTCGATCACGCTTCCGCTGGTCGCGAAGCTTGCTAGTCAGGTGCTTCTTCACATCCCTCTGTGAAAACATGACCAGAATTAGGGACGCTTTGAGGCTCTGGTTTGCACCAGCCCTCTCCATCGCCAAAGATGTGCTTAAGAAGGTGAAAATGGGTGGAACAATCAATGATCAAAAGATGATAGAGTGCAATCTTTCGCTTGCAGCGTACCCGGCTTTCTTTTTCCTGCTTCATTTTGAGCTTATCTTACTCGATGCGTTGCACGCAATGACGTTTACTTGATGTAATAATTTATCAGCCCACTCGCTAAGCGTATGCTCAAAGGCTTTTGGGAGGGGAGGGGGCTCCAGAGCCTCAGCGGCCACGGGCTCAGGGGCACTCCTTTGTGGGGTCCCGGAAATTGCCTCACGATACCGGCAGAGCTGCATTCAATGCTGTTGCCCAAACACATTTCGCATAAAAATGACATGCACGGGCATGAAATGTTTGAGCACAGGGTGTGGAATCATCGGGTGAGAACATCCGTTCATTATATCCATTTTCAATGATGCCACAGGTAAGCATTTTAGCATTTTAGCATCCTTAGTGATTCGCTTCATAGCAACCATCTCGTAATTATATTTCAGTACCTCAGATCATCAGAGCGCAAGGATCACTCTCTTCTAGTTAGTGCATACAACTGAAAAACACTACAGTGTTATGGCGCATAAATTAAACCGCCTTTCTGCATAGACGAATGTAGTTTCAATTGTACCGCAAGAAGAGGGCAAATTTGGAGGATCACCAAGTCAGTCCAGCATTTCGTATTCCTTTGCCGATCTGTGTTCGTGTTTCACGTATGCCGCATGCATGCATGCGGTTTTTGTTTCGCGTCCTTTTCGTCTGTGAAGCCCATGCGCCCGAGATTGTATTTATGTAGCGACCCGTGTGCGGCTGCCTGGCATCACTGGCCTGGCCGGTTCAGCTCTGCGCGAGCTGGCCCGGGGTGACGGGTCACCAAGATCGGCATGTCTGAGTGGTGGGCAATGTTTGACCCGCGGCCACGTGACCCGTGTCTGGGTCGAGTTGTCGGGGTGCGGGGGGAATTGCACTAGTGTAGTCGGGCAAGTGCGCGCGAGGGTGCGAGATGTCAGCGTCCAGCGGAGCTCGTAATTGTGAAGCTACCGAAAACCACCACCAGGCATTCATCGAAACCTATCTTGACCGCGTTTACATTAGTGGCAGCCGGTGTGAAACTACGTTATATATATAGATATAGATATATATATATATATATATATATATATATATATATATATATATATTACTGCTTGATACTAGACAATACAAAACTGACGCACTTTAAGCTTGAGCACAAACAATGAGCAGTTTCCCCGTCCGTCAGTACTCACAGCAACTAACAGGTAGCAGCACTTACTAGTGACAGGAAAAAGCGGAGCCTACCTTACGGCGCGCGACTGAACACCGGGGGCATTTATACTTATCACTGTTACTGAAGTAAAAACCAGCGGAAAATACAATGCAAACTTGAAGCGCAACATGTGAAATTGCCCCACGACGGCAAAAACTAACACAGGACTATAACGTGGCTACGACACGACCACCACGAATCACGCCGCAAACCGGAAGTAATAAATAGCAATGGCGGCATCGACTTCTGGCCGCAGTCGAGCCTGACCCTCACCGACGCACAGCGGGGCTTGCTGGTGCTGTTCTTCAGCGTGTCAGCGGTCAGCCTGGCGGCGTGCTGGCTGTTCAGCCACGTCGTGCGCCGCTGTAACAGTCTGCGCACTGTCTTCAATAGGGTGCTGCTGGTGCGCGTGCATGCGGTTCTGTTCAACATCTGCTTGGAGGTGACACTGAGGGCGCTGGTGCCGCCGCGGCAGGTGCCCGCCGCCTGCGGCACGCTGGCTCTGCTCTCGGGTCTCTGCGCCCTGCCCATCACCTATCTGACTGCCTGTCTGCCGCTGGTGCGGCTCGTCTACATGGCGTCTCACGCTGGCCACCTCACCTCGGCTGGCGCCTCTCCAACACTTCCTTCTACCTGCCGTGCCTTTTACTGCTCCCGGCCGGTGGGTTCCAGGATAGATGGGATTCCTGCTGTCTGTGATGCCCGCTTCATGACGTCATTGAGCGTTCAGTTACGGAGTCAATTCGGTAGGGAGTCCGGTAGATAGACCAGTAGTCAGTCCAGTAGTCAGCCCCAGTAGTCAGTCCGGTAGTCAGTCCAGTAGTCAGACCAGTAGCCAGTTCAGTAGCCCGTTCAGTACTCAGTCCAGTAGTCGGTTTAGTAGCCCGTTCAGTAGTCAGTCTAGTATCAGTCCGGTAGTCAGTCCAGTAGTCAGACCCAGCAGCCAGTTCAGGAGCTCGTTCAGTGGTCAGGTCCAGTAGTCAGTTTAGTAGCCCGTTCAGTAGTCAGTTCAGTAGTCAGTCCAGCAGTCAGTTTAGTAGTCAGATCAGTAGCCAGTCCAGTAGTCAATTTGGTAGCCCGTTCAGTAGTCAGTCCAGTAGTCAGTCCAGCAGTCAGTTTAGTAGTCAGATCAGTAGCCAGTGCAGTAGTCAATTTGGTAGCCCGTTCAGTAGTCAGTCCAGGAGCCGGTCCAGTAGTCAGTCCAGTAGTCAGTCCAGTAGTCAGTTCAGTCGTCAGACTTTAAATATAGAATTGCGTTGGGATTCCGTTGTTTCCCTGTTTTTTACGCGTGCGTTCCCTGCTGCAGCATTCTCACGTTCAAACAAGATATTTAGAGTGATTGTCATCAATAGACAGGGGTGATGAGACACTCCGACCTGGCGGATAAAGTCAGCGACAAAAATGTACACTCTCACCGGACGCCTGTTGGCACAAATACTTTTGACGGGAAGCTTGACGACGGCCACAACATATCATAGCGCGCAGTGCACAACCTAACATGAGACCTCCATAGCAATGTATTCACCACAGAACGCCAGCAGATCTTGGCAGAAAGACCATTTACCGGACCCTACGGCACCATAGTATTCGTTTTAGGCTGCATCCCAACTCTGCGACAAAAAATGTCCTCTAAGTTTTAGTTGGTCGCTCAGATCGGTGACAGGTCAACCCACAACAGAATAAAATACCGAAAATGATCTAGGTATGGCAATGTCCAGGCCGCAACGATGCATTTCCATCGTCGCAATGCGACTAACGTAAGGCGCACGGTGAGTGAGTGATCTATGACCTTGCAACCTGTATTTGCATTGCAGCTGCATACATATCTCGGATGAATTTTTTGAACTTGTTGACTTTATTAGCGATACCGGGATGGGGTGACTTCTCCTCAGCGACGAGAGGCATGCACCATTTCAAAGCTGTCCGTGCAGGATTTATTTCGTGATGTTGCATGACGGACCTACTTGATAGAAGCAGACACAATATGAGGGCCTGAAGTTCTGGTTTATATTCGGGTTTTGGTTCCGCACTGTCGTGACGCATCTCAAATAACCACTGTAGTTGACGCGTGGTAAAATCCAGTCACCGTCTGTGAGGTGAAAAGTCTGAATATTTCCAATTCCAGCACCACAGTCCATAGAAATGTCTGCACTTTCCTATGATGGTATGTTTTGTTAACTCCTGTATGGCGTAATGAACTGGGGTGGCCATTTTGAATATCAAACCTTTTGTCGGTGCAAAGCCACCAGTTGAAGAAGTTCACTTCGGACGGCAAGCTTTGTGATGCACTGAGATGAGCTAAAAAGTTGTATTTTTGCTATAAATATGCTAAAAATGTCATGCATTGCTACAGAGATATCATAATCCAGATGCCTGTACTCCCGCTGTTTTAGCCCCGCCGTTGATATACGCCAGCTAGGTTTTGCCTGACATGCCACTGATGGCATATTTCACGCACGTTTTATGTATAGGTATACAATTCGGAATTCCATCTTCTCCCCTTCAGACCTCTCATACAACCGCCGTTAACCTATATACTTGCTCTAAGCAAGAGGTCACTGGTGCTCATTTAATTCCATTAACTTTGATTGACCTTTAGAAGGTCATGGTGACCAAAAATCATTCAAGACTGCTTTGATTTTTTGCATTTGATTGAGCATCAAGGATTACGCTATGTGGTGTGTTCTTAAAAACAAAATATTGACTTGGCTCATTTTGGGTCAGTGACCTATTCTGACCTTTGTGAATGTCATGAAGGATGCATGACGTGGTCACTGTTGTTGATAAATTCGAAATAAGCACCGGGATCTATTTGATACAGCACGCTCTCCAGCAAAAAACAGATAGGTCTGACCTTGGCCTGACCTTCGTAGAAAACCATTGGTGAATGGAATTTTTAATTTAATTGTTGTGCTGCAAAAGAAAAAACCTATCTCGAAGATGTACGGTTTCATCTAACACTCAATTGTTGCATCAAATTTGCCAGTGTCCCAGAGATTGCCTTCGCTGAATCCGTAGCCTGACCTCGGCCTGTCTAGGTCGGTGACCTTCCAAGACACATGTTAAGTTTGTATGCCATAAGATCCGCTATTGAATTGTATACAGCTATGCAAAATTTGGCGTGGCTACGCCTCGCCGTTTGGAAATGGTTTCGGAAAAAACCTTCTGATGTCAACTTGACCTCTACCCGAGTGCGTGTTAATGCCGAAAAGCGTTGAAGCACATCGGAGTTTTACGGCCTGGATCCTCAGCTGGCCGGGGCAGGCCGATCTAGACGCGTGCGATCACACACCGGTGCGGAGAGGCGCTGCAAGGCGTTGCAGTTCGAGCCAAGAGGCGACGCCCTGCTGGGGTTCCAGTGCTCCGAGCGAAAACGGTCCAGTGAGTCGAGCAAACGCTTCGATCAAGGGAGCAATTTTGTTATTTTCATTATTGATTGCAGCCTTGCAAGTATCAGTCCAAGCATTTCGATTGGGTGTATTTGGAATCAGCCCTCACTGCCTCACGCCAAGCACTGCTTCTTGCCTGAGCTTTGATCCACCCGCCTAATTAGACTCGTCATCCCGGGTTAACAGAAGAATTCTGTGTCGCAATCCAACGCGTCACACTGGTCGTCACGGTCTGTCCTTCCCTTTGACGGCACCTGACCTGCTCGGCGGCTGCTAACTGTGGCAAGACATCCCAATCAGGGACAAATGGTGAGTGCCTAACTGACTCAGTACTGGACCGCCACATTGCATTGATCGCATGGCAGACGGTCTGGTTTCGAAAAGATCGACTTGATGTGTCTCCCCGATATGAACATCGTCGCACAGGCTCTCGCAATAGAAACATTGGATATATCATTTCATGCTGGTCGGAAATCACCTTCCGACCATGCATTGCCTTCCACACCAGGCGTAAGATTCTCGTCCCAGAGTGCTCCGCTTCTGCGGTCCACCATCATGGGATGAGACAGCCGCCATCGACAGCAAGCAGCACTGGAAAGCGAGGAGGCAGCACTCATGGCAATGCCCCCTCATTGGTTGGCCATTTATAGACATCTGTAATAGCTGTTCCCTGTGTTGGCCGCCCGTCCCCGGCGGCGCGGCATGCCCTGACCGCTCGGAGGTCAGAGGTCGCGGTGCCCGGGGCGCTGTAACCCGGCTGGCGATGGGTTCGCGACGTGTCGGCCACTTGGTAGGCGATCTGTGGCCCGGGCCCTCGTGCGCAAAGGGAGTTAAGGACGGATGTCGACCCGGTGCGGGCCGGTAGGTTGGCAACAGCAGCTGGTAATACAGGCCACAAGTTCGCTAAGTTTGTCCGAGCCCACACATCAGCCCGATGTGGCTTCCAATTCTGTGAACCAACCCTTATCAGTCAGGTGAATAAGAGGCAGTTCTAACGCAAGCGGATTTTCCATCCAGACAGCTCAGTGGTTAGTGGCTCTACTCGTAGTCAAGAGACTCCCATTCGAATTATAGCAGCTTCACGGATAACATTCGAGCTGTGACACACTTATAGATGAACGGCAAACATCAACCAATTCTTCCCATGATTAAATAGCCACCGGCGACAACTGGTGATCTGACTGCCGGAAACGTTGCGTGAGTCCCAACTCATTAGTTGAGAGCGATAGCCTGAACAACTATTTCATCCGCAACATGAACACCTCGTCACCGTAATTCCGTGAAAAAGTTGCATGTCTGACCAGGCCTGTTAGACAATCAAGTATGGTGTGTGTGCTGGGGCTGTGATGCTGCAGTTATAACGTCCTTACAGCGGATGTGATGCGGCAGTTATGGTGTCATTACAGCGGCTATGATGCGGCAGTTATGGTGTCCGTCCCGCGGCTGTGTTGCGGCAGTTATGGTGTCCGTCCCGCGGCTGTGAAGCGGCAGCAAAGAGCTTCGTGCAGCAGGCTTATGCCATCCGGAGTAAACCGAGGGAAGGAGAAGTTACGGTAAATTAAATGGTAAATTTTGTTCGCGTGCTAAGGCAAGCAAATCAGAACACAGCGAGGTCACATGTCCATGTATTCAGTACATACAGGCCCATACATACACAATGCGCACCATAAGACAGCACGCTGTGGAAGCCAGGACCACTTCACCACGACAACCTGTTTTTACTTTGGCTCAGCCGGTAGATCAGGCCGATATCATTACCGCAAAAGGGAGTCCCCTGGCTCTGCGGTTCTGCCAGCGACTAAGGAGCCGGGTCAGCGGCCCGACGCGACCTTGTGTCGTGCGCTATGTTAATCTCGGAAAGTCCTCACTAGAAAAAGTCGGGTTCCTGAGCTCATGAGAAAACCAGCACGTTTCGGCCGAATTGTGCGTGGGAAACCTTTGGCAAAGACGAAAGACGAGTGTCTAGTTCGAACCAGACACCTTGGCAATCGCAAAACGCATTCTTTTGTAAATACGGGGGCCGACATCTTCCTTATTTCCCGCCAAAATTTTTGACAAAATCTCATACAAGAATGTATGAGTTTTCGAAAAATAACTATAATTCTCTTCAATTCGTTCTTGGACATAGTCTTAAAACCATTGGAACTGCTATTCTTCCGATATCAATCTCAAAGTTTCATAAAACTTTTATGGTCCAAATCCTTCAAGGTCTTAAATACCACTGAATTTTGCAAAATTCTTTTCTCAGTAGCTTTGGTGCAAAATTGGAATTCGGCACGAAAACACCCAGCATTCATAACAGCGTCATTCCTCTGCGCCCACAAGAACTGGCATGTCAGTCAATGCCATCTTTAGTTCGGAACTCTCAGAAAATAACAACTCATGGGCAGTCTTACGCCGCAGCGCCAGCCAGGGATGGTAAAACTTGCCGACTTGGTGAATAAGGTAGACAAAAAAACGTATATTTTCACACTAACTTGTCAAGACAGGGAAAAACAGCAAAAGGGCTGTTAACCAACCATGGCAGACCAAAGCGCCAAACCTTCCTCACTTTGAACAGAGCCGTGGGCTCGGCGCTGGGGGCTGATGGCACTCCTCAGGAAGAGAATGACAGGAGTTGAGAATGATTCTGATGTGCCAATTTATGTCATTGCTACTTTGTTCCTGACTGAGGATGGTTACCAGTGAAATGGATATTCAAATCAGGGTTTGCACCGAGCTCCTACTCATTTTCAGCCTCCAGCCCCCTCCCCCAGTTTGCGAAAAAGAGTGCTTGGCGAGGGGAGACAGAATAGTTTTGGAGAAAACTGCATAATTAGTCACTGCTTAGCCGTCACACTTACCTTTGAATTGATGCCTTTGCTTAAAATGCAATCGTTTCAGTAATGTTTCATTAGCATTAAAAATGATATTTATTCCGAGTCAAACCTCTTTTAGATATGATCTCTTACTTTGGAATATCTGAACGCTCACACACAGCATTTCATTTAGAAACCATCTCAAAGAAAACGAGTGGAAGAGCTCAGCGGAAATCATGGGTATCCGACACGGACGAATAGCGGTTACTTGTTCGTAAAAGGCCGAGGCGAAATGGATGGCTTCGTTGGTGAAAAAGTTGTTGGATCTATTTTCAGTTTTTTTTTGTTTTTTTTTCGACGGTTCAGTTCTGCCGTTAACGCAACCTGATGCCCTTCAACGCCGCCATCAGTCACGTGGTCGTTGATCTGCGTGTGAAACTGATGATTAACTTCCGCTGCCCCGTCACCTTGCCAATGCGGCAGACCTACGGTAGCCGGGCTGGGTACCTGGGTACAAGCAACATGTGCTGTGATGCGTTTCAAGCCATAATTCAGTTATTATTTCAGGTAATTTCTTAAATCCTGGATAGGTTTCCGTCCCAGTCGTATCTGTAACCTTTCCATGTTTTGAAAATTTTGGGTCTGAGACAAAAAGCAAACATTAGGCGTACTTTTTAGCAATATTTTTGCTACCTGACATCCCAATATCTTAATGCACAATGTCAAAATAACACAAGGCATATGAATGATAAACTAATTGGCTTACATTCCCCGTTTACAGGCGTAAAATATGTTCTTTCGTTCTGCTTGTGTGTCAATTTTTCTTCGGCTGTGCGTTTTTGTGAAAAATCGGCAAACATGACGTGACTCCAAAATCACGCTAAATCTGTTATGGACCGGTAGTTGTTATTTCAGCAAAAGGCGTAAAACTCATCAATTTTCAGCTGTCGAAAACTTCGCAGGAATGCCCCAAGGTGTTTTTGAATTATCACGACTGTTGGACAGAGGGCAGCTTAACCCCCTCCCTCCTGTCAATGCCGGGTTGAGAGCAAGGTCCCTGAGCGACAAAAGGAGCAATAAGTTGGCGGGTAGCCTTGGGTATGTATTAAACTCTCAAGTGTTCAGAATGTCTCTGACCGGTCAGGGACCCCATCGAGCAGCCAGAAGGGCTCTTGGGCGATGGAAGGGGCCTGTCAGTGGTCAAAAGGGCCCTGAGCAGTTAAAAAACCCCAAACGTCCATGGGACTTTGAAGATGTCCCATTCACTCCGGCGATGCAGCCCTCAATAGCCAGAGGAGTGCATGGGAGACCAAAAGGACCCAGTGAAATCAGCTCAGGTCATGCCAGGTCACTCCAGTCAGCCGTCATTAAAACAGTTTGTTTTGTTAATAATCCTAAAATTCACGCAACAGCTGCCACAAACAGAGAAATTGCACTGAAATTTATTAATAGCTTCGCATCAGCCCGCTGGTTCTTTCTGAAAAAAAAACACATTAACCTCTGCCTCATTTGGGAAGCCAATGCGACGCCCCTGACCCCTGAGGTTTCTGAGCATGTAAATCCAGCATTCTGTGCAGCCGCGCCCAATTGTTTGGTGACCACTGCAGCAGTCATTGCACGTATTTGGACGCCAAAAACGTGTTTCTACCATTTCTTGTTTCCGAGAAGCGACGGTTTTTAGGCGGCACTGCACGGCGACCGTTCGATACTACAGTCCGCGCGCGGAGGCCCAGCACTTCAATATCAACTTTTACTTTTAACTTTTACCCGACTCTTAAATGTAGGCTTAAAACAAATAGAATTGTACGCATTGCACTCAAATCTAAACAAGGAATTAACTTTATTATATTCCATGGCGCTGTGCGGTGAGGTTTGTACATATGAGCATGCAAGGCTGAACCGTTCTGATTTCGAGGGGCATTTTACAATCGACACAGGCTAATGGGGTAAAGCAGCAAAATCGAACTAACTAAAACACACGAGATCTCGTTGAGAACAATCCGCTTTAAGTGTGAGGCTCTACCTTTCTTAGTTCCGAAATGATAGGCGGTTAAATCCGAATGGAAAGCTGGTTAAGACTTTTGGCTGTCATCCTTTTAATCATTTTGCACATGCTGTTGTAAAGATACGCCTTTCAGACCATTGAAATAAAGAGATGGTTTATCAGAGTGGCAATATTCATTACCAGCATGCATGCATTGGTAGCAATTGATCAGGCAAGCCAAAATAGCAGTTCGCTCGCTAGGTAGCACACAAATCCAAGCAGTCTATAGCACATGTCATGCATAATGCAGGAGTGTCAATGTGAATTATTTTGGTGATCTTCCCGCAAAAGTCGTCAAGACAGCTGAAACTGACGTAATGATGGAAAGTTATGTGTTTGTATCTGCCACACCTCATTTCGGGGTAAAAATATTTCATTATGCGGATGACCTTGGCCCTTTGGTTGGTGGAAATATGACTTTTGTTTTAAGGCCGGCAGCTATTTTGAGACTGTCCAGCTTTGTTCTTAGCTATTTCAGCGACTCCTCCAATTTTTAAACTGCTTGAGAACCAGGCATGCTACGGATTATGTCCATATCCGTTGGTTCTTCCATGCGGCCTATGGTTCTTTTTGGCATTTCAAACGTGCGGTCCGTTTGTTGTTCCGCACACGCAAAATTGCCGGCTTCCTGAAATGTGTAAAACTGTTTACGGGTAATGCCACGAGCTGACCTATCGTCGATCCCTCCTTTTTGGAACGCTTCCACCAGAAAACCTTGCGCCTGAGGACAATACGCGTCATCAAAACCCTCGGATGCTACCGCATGAAGCTCTCTGAAACATTCGACGTAGTTGTAAACAGTCAAAAAGTTCCGACGAAGAAATGGCATGCGTTGAGTGAGCTCTTTCCCAGAAGGGATAGATGTCTTCTAGTGTTTTTCTTGCCCTGAAGACTTTTAAGGATTCCACAGACCTGATGCCGTTAGACAGCGGGAGAATTGTAGAATTCTGGGGGTCCTTACCACCGCGAAATATAACTTTTGTTCCAGATTACTTGTGCAGTGTACGAGTGGTTGTCGCGCACGTCGTTACGTGAGACATATGAGTAGAAACTATCCGACGGTGCATGCAGGGTGGCAGGAGTGACATAGAGCAGGCAGCGTCCGTTCGAAAATACATAAGTGTGTTTCCCTATTCGGAGCCTTATAAGCACTGCCTTCTTCAGGCGCGTGTTTTGTTATGCGCTATTCCAACGTTCGAGTCGTGGGTTGATGTGGTCTGTTCGTGGTGTGCGTTAGTCGCACTCACGTTGGAGGATAAGAACGCCTGAAATTGGGCAAGCAAGATTATTGTGGCTAGGCTATACTAATGTTTGTTTCTCGGCGGCGCCTGCTAAATCGTTTCCAAGGATACCTGAGTGGCGTGGTATAAAGAAAAGATGGTATCATAGTGATGTGGTAAAGACGAAGGAGCATGTCTTATTTACGCTGTAATTGGGTGAGATGCGACATGAAAGGAGAATGTTACTTGGGCTGATAAGCGGGAATCTGTGCATATGACGATTTGCTGTAGATTTTGTATTTATGTATCGCGCAGGAAAGAATTAATGGCTAATAACTCGGAAGTGTAGATGCTGCGGTGGTCACAAAGGCAGTTGAATTTTTTATGATTGTGGTATATGATGTATATAGATAAGTATATAAATATATGTGGATGTGCGTGTGCGTGTGCATGTGCTTGCGTGCGTGTGCGCGCGCGCGCGCGCGCGTGTGTGTGTGTGTGTGTGTGTGTGTGTGTGTGTGTGTGTGTGTGTGTGTGTGTGTGTGTGTGTGTGTGTGTGTGTGCGTGTGAGTGAGTGTGTGTGTGTGTGTGTGTGTGTGTGCGTGTGCGTGTGCGTGTGTGTGTGTGTGTGTGTGTGTGTGTGTGTGTGTGTGTGTGTGTGTGTGTGTGTGTGTGTGTGTGTGTGTGTGTGTGTGTGTGTGTGTGTGTGTGTGTGTGTGTGTGTGTGTGTGTGTGTGTGTGTGTGTGCATGTGGTATGCATGTGGATTTAATATGTGCATGTTGTGTGCGCGTGCTTGCGGTGTGTGTATGCATGTGGTGTGTGGACGGGGGTGTGTGTAACCTCAATTGGGGAGCGCCTTGACGTGGGGGGGGGGGGGGCTTGTGACTATGCATAACAGCCAACTAGGCGTGCCCAGTCAGGCATGAAATATCTCAAAAATGAACATTAACTGGATACCGTGATTTATTTGCTGATGGTTTCTTCCATGGGATTATGGGGATGGTGGGCTTGTGGTTGCAAAGCGTTTATAACGCCCCTGATCGCCTCCAAACCAGCCCGTGCTATATCATAATCTATCTCACATGCAAAGTGATCAGTGATCAGTGATCGAACTAAAACAAGAACTAGACCGCTTGAAGCATACTCGCCTGGACACGACTCCCGCTGGGCACCCCAGGTGCGACGCTACCTGGGAGGCGTATAAGTTGACGGTGGTGGACCATTTGACTTTAGGTGTATAGCAGCACCCTATGGGGAGCAATTTTGCACTCCTTTCGCCATATTCTACGTGAAAGTCCCATCACTACCTGATAATGCCTCAACGCGCATATGAAACCTATATTTCCCTTCTCGAGGTTCGAAGATGTTATCCATAACCGAGCTCACTTAAATCCATCAAACATAAACAAGGCTGCACAGAACCTGGATACCTATGGCAATATCCTGCCTCACATTTATCTAATTATGTGTATGTACGCACAGAGGACGAGTCCCAGATACAAGCCCGAGGGCCCCGGCGACTCCAACCGCATGCATGCATCACGCTTGGTTTGCTTACAAAGTGCATCAGAATATGCAGCTGAGCGCCATATGCAAAATTTTCACATCGCTAATTTTTTTTCGTCGCACAACGCAAGCACCACACCAAAGCCTGATGCATTTTATTCCACGTGTTTCCTTTACCCGACGAAACTCGACCACTCAACTGCACTATTCCCAAAACGCAGGAGTGAAAACAGTCAACAAATGTCTCTAAACGAACTCTAGAAGCTGAATATCACCGCTTGAGCATAAGGTTTCACATAATTTTAGTCAAAGAACTTGATTACATTCGACCAAACAACTAGCTGTCTTCATCTTTACTTAATTACCTTTGCTTTTCTTGTTATCATACGAGTATGATACACCCTCAGCTTTCTTTTCTTTCATTACCTTCACGTCACATTGCCTTATATCCACGTTTTCAAATGTTACCGAATCAATTTTAAGCGAATAATCCATCTTTTTTTAATCTGTGAAGCAAACATCAAACTCTATGCCATGAAACATAAAAAAATAAGACATAGCTGCCCTATATTTCCTCATAGACCTTTGCTGCAACTGAAATGGCAGGCAGCGGAACGGTGTGCGATCTTTTTGTGTTAGACATCCTGTGGAGACGAAGCGCAAATTGCAGCATCAAAACATTGATGCTGCATAATTGTTGATGATGTAATTGCTGTAACATCATTGTTGATTTTGACGTAATTCTCCTCCATCGAAAGTAGTTCACCGGCACAACGGTATGAGCAAGGACGACGCAACGACGAATGGGATGACCAACTTGACGTTGAAAGGCATACGTCGGGATGGTCATGGAAGGAGTAGATAAAGAACGGCAGGAGAGGGCGAACCCATACAGGCGGAATAAGCCGCTGGCTTTTAGGTGATGCAGAGACCGGTAACAGATCAATAGCAAATGCGTGGAACCAGTGAATGGCGTTGGCACCGGCGAAACGCGGCCGCCCGCTTCCGCAGCCATGGAGTGTGTGTGTGTGGAGGGGGGGGGGACGGTTTAGCGGGTCCGTTTTCAGGTGGACTTTACGCAGGGAACGCGAATGCAGCAAAAATGTGCGCTGGGTTTCCACCGGTGCCGTTTGCCGGGCAGGCGTCATCTCATTTTTCAAGAGGCCGAGGTGAATCGTTCTTGCTGAGTGACTATGACAGATACAAGGAAGTTGCTTAACCTTTGAGAGGCATCCTTACTTAGCCTAAAAATTAAGCTTGTTAAACGATAAAAGATTTGCTGTTGTAAAAGATAGAACAACCAAAAGTTGAGAAAAAATAAAAAGACTGGTCCATAGATGGTATATGGACCTTTTTTCGATGACCACTTTTGATCATCTTATCACTTGGATCAGTAACTGTCATGAAAAATAAGAGATGCGCCCATATCTTGGCTGCGTGTTTTTTGTTTTTGCAGAGTGTATTCAAGTAAATAATGGAGAAATCAGACCAGGTCCAGTGGAGGTAGTTTTTCGTTAGCGTTCCATCTTTTCCCATCGTATTTCAGCGATAAAGTAGGATAGAAAAATGTCCTTTACACAGGGTGATAGACATTTCCCTGCTCTAAAAGATGGTAGGCTCGTGGCCTGATGTCTTAGTATTTAATTGGCATGTGTATTGAAAACATTTTGACGCACTGCTGACGTGCTGTCTTCAAAATTCCGCCGCAATGTAAGCAAGCAATGTATAGATCATGAATGTACAAGTCCAAACGTAAGAGGTTCTTTAGGTACCGGAAAAATCCTTGAGCATTCAAACGATGGTTGAATATTGTTCACAACTTCTTAAGCGTTTGACCCCTACGATCGGAGTACTCCATGACCTAAACGATGCAGTTCTTACTCATGCATAATCCATTCCTCTCGGAAGGACACAGGTATGGATGTTGAAGATTCTACAAAATGCATGTCGAAGCAGCTTAAATCGATCAAGTGGAGGTAGATTTTGCTACAGCGCCTCGCGTGGCACCTAGAAAACAGACTAAAAAAGCTGAAAATTGGTTTGTTCATCGATGAGGTTAACTTTGCAGAGCTGCAGCACAGGGCCCAAAACAGTTGATTTTTAAACAGAATGATACATCATTTAATTTTGTTAACATGCCCATTGCCTGTCAATGGCGCTCCTGAAATTGCTATCACAAAATCTTGTGAGATATACATAATACGCAGAAAACTGCAGTTTTTGAACAAGGCGCATTCGTTGAAAAGAAGCAATTTCCACACCAAATAATTTTGTATCAGCTCATTTTGACGTCGGACCAAGATGTTAAATTCAACTAAACGCATCACTTTGACAAAAAGCGAGATACTTTGAGTTAAGCACATAACTAAGAAAACACAGCATTACTTAACAGGCCACCTACACCACCTCGGCCCGCCGTCTGCAGTCGACTGCCACGGCCCGGCTCGGCCCAGCGCACCTGCTCTGCTCACATTCCCCTGTTTTTGCATTTCACTCCATAGAATTACTGCAGTGCGAAGATAAATGAGCAAGTATTGCTGAGTTACAAATATAAGATCAACGTTGCGTACAATATCTAGTGATTCACACATCAATATGCATTTTACAAGGCGTTACATATGAATATTGAGGCGTTGACAACGACGAACATGGCGCGGACAATGGGGCTAGAAAACGTGCTTTAGTAGAATTCATTTTTGGATGCAAATCGCAGTATTGGTCTGTGTTACGATTTGAAATGCAAAATGTACCACATCTATTCACATAGCATTGAAATAAATGGGTACTACAGGCTTGTCACCCAGTTCAGTGGCGAAATCTTGTAAACATCCTTGCAAAGACGGCGATGAGGTTAGAACAGGCTTGCGAACACCGATTACTGTCTTGAAGCAATTGGGATGCATCGTCGGCAGACATGGCGTGGTGGGAAGGGACATATCAGGCGTTCTTACTATGAATCAACGCGCTGACAAGCTTTCAAGATGTTTAGACATTTTTGGTATGTTTTGTATATGCTGCACATTCTGGATGGTGAGAAGATATTGTTTCATGCAATTCGGTTACCGCGCAATAGGTAAGCCACGTATATCTAGTTACGAATAAGTGTCATGTTTACATGGTCATTTTAGACATTCCTCAGCCCGTGCCTTTAATACACCCAGATTTGAGCAAAACCCAATCTTTGGTAGTCAGACACGTCGAACCGTGAGGGGTGTCTGATGCTGGGTGTGCCCTCATTGTTTACATCGGTGCTGTGTGGAGCAGAACGGGCTTTGAGGATCACTTCACGTCGGGATCATTCATGTCGGATCATGTTGGAATTTGTAAGCCCTGTGCCTTATGTTCTGTAAGGAAGCGGTGCGGGTCATGTGAGCCATCTGGAAATGGTGTGTACAAGCTCTGTGAGTACTGTAAGCAAGCCTTGTAAGCATTGTAAACGGGTGCGGTTAAAGTATTTCAATTTGCTCTGGAATGAAGAGCATTTGAAAGGCTTCGTTAGAATGTCGAAGCAGGTGATATCAGTGGGAAAATCTGACAGTGGCTTTAACCTGGCGCACTATTAACGTTTTTTTCAACGATACCTGGCGTAAACAACGTGCTCGTGTGCTGCGGCAAATGTGCATGGGACCTTTGCACTTTTCTCATAACCTGGTTGCTGTAATGTTCACCAATAACAACTATGGAGTTAGTCAGAAAAGCACAAAGCATTCTTTAGTTGCATCAGCGAACTGTTTGCGTTAACGAGAGGATGATTTAACTTGCACCATGGACACACAAATTTAAATAGCCCTGTCCGATCTGTGCTTTAAATGTTCACTTGTTTTTCATATGGTTCGGGTCAATTTCGCCGTGGCAGTGATGTGTGAATAATGTATCTGTTGCCATTTGTGGAACTGGCGAGATGGAGCGGGCACCTCCAATTATTACCTGTCACTTTGTCTGCCCCAAGTTACCTGTGAATGCATGCCGGTCATGTTTTCCATTTCAAAACATTATTCTCAGGCCAACTTGTCCCTTCTATGATTTAGTTGCTGCACAGGCTTATAATGTGTATTCCACACCTTGTCGACATTGTTATACGCTATCTGCGACACAAATGCATGTATTTTGGTTTGTTTGCAAACATAACATAGAGGGGCGGGAGCAATTTGTGCGCACTCTCCACCGCCTCCCAATTTTTTGAAGGGCCATTTTAGTTTAGTTTTCAAGCTCCTCTTCCTTATTGCGCTGTTTCCTCCGCGTAAAAACTTCCGCGTAAAAAACCGCTCACTGGAGACGTAAACTCATCAAATGAGCTTTATACGACGTCAGATAACCGTCAAACTGAGTGTGCGCATCAGCTTGTTTATTGGACGAGTCAAAGAAATAATTGAATTTATTAATATAACGTATTTTTATTGGCAAAACAGTATAATGCAGTTCAGGGGGTTCACAACTTAACGATTCATTTTTGTGTATAATTTTGCTTTTTTGTCAGAGTGGTACGTTTTGCTTTAAAATGTTTAATTACGGCACCGAGCATTGCCAATCATCTGGGTTGGCGGCTCGGAACGTGTTGTGTGAGGGAGATTGTGATGAGCTGATAAGTGAAGGTAAATTTGAATGCAACACTCTGTGCGTGAGTAGTGTCAGTAGAAGCTAGCTACCTGCATAGGCATGTATCTCGGTCGAGGGATGTAGATAAGGCATACCTAATTTATGCATAGGTGCCTGCCCAACAGTGCATGTAGTGTGTAGGGTTATAAATAGGGCATGGGACTGAATGCCTAGATTCTGATCACTTGTTATTTTATGCTGCGAAGATGTTCAGCTGATTGCAGTTCGCATTTTGTAGTATAATTACAATATCAGACCTCAGTTCGGGGGCAGTATCATTGAAAATAAGTGTATTTCACTTTTGAAAATGAATGATATTATTAAGATTTCACAACATATTGTGGGCCAGCTGCTGAGCAAACCTACATTGCGAGGTTGGTTTATGTAACTGTTGGGGATAAACGCAGCATATAAAGGCAAAGTATTTTAAGTTAAATGATTTTACATTTTTATAGTACATTTGCCTGACAGGTGGCGCCACAAATGAAGCAAAATAGTTCTCTTTTGGGGGTAAGACTCAGACTGGCTGATTTACACCATTGGCATCTTTGCCATGCTTTGATCTTGATCTTGAAGATCTTGATGACATCTTTGCCATACTTTGCAGGCTGGTTAATTGCTGGAAAGCAATTTCCACTAGGTAGATTGAGCTGGCATCCCATAAAAAGCAAGCCATAGCATGTGTGACTGCATGGTGTCTTGACTCATGCAAGTAATGCATTCTTTTGTAAGAGGTTGGTGTGCAATACCGATACCTAGAACAAATATTAATATACCGTGGAAGTATGTATGTGTGAGGCGAGTGGTAGTCTTAAGGGGAAGAGGCAAAGCGTAGTCTTAAGGGGAAGAGGCAAGAGGTAGTTTCCCATATTCGCTTTTTCAGTGGCATCAATGATAAATATTTGAGGCCATTCCTCTTTTTGTTAATATCATAGGCTTATTGACTGAGAGAAACGAAATATAGTGCAATTCCCCCAAAATTTGATAGCAGGTAGAATGTACATGAGTAAGAGAAATCAGCAGGCTGCACAATTGTAATCTGTTTTTGTCCAGCCACAAATCATATTAACTCTCGCCCTGAGGGGGGGGGGGGGGGGTCCCCACATTAGGTTTCTTTTAGGATAAGTCTATGGTGTCTTTTTCAATCGCGCCCAGATGTTCTCCAGCCTATGGTGCACACATGAAGCGCGTTTCGACGCCAGGAGCGTGTTACTAGCTTTTCTGGTTTCTGAGCAGTGGCGTTTTTTTTTTAGAACACTGCACGGCGATGTACGGCCGGCGCGGGGGCAGGAGGCGACCAACCATGCCACGGAACGCACGGCGCGGGGGCTGGCGGCAACCGACCATGCCGCGGAACACGCGTCGGCCCGCGCTGAGCCATAAATCATGCATATGTGCCCAAAGCACATGGTAACATACGCCACTGTACCCATAATTAACGCAGGAATGGCAGAATTAAGCAGCGCGCCGCCGGGATTACACGCAAGTCGGTGCGGCAGGTCACAGGTCGGTCACACGCAGGTCGTTGCGGCGGATCACAGGTCGGTCACACGCGGGTCGGTGCGGCAGGTCACAGGTCGGTCACACGCAAGTCGGTGCAGCAGGTCGCAGGTCGGTCACACGCAGGTCGGTGCGGCAGGTCACAGGTCGGTCACACGCAAATCGGTGCGGCAGGTCACAGGCCGGTCACACGCAGGTCGGCCCGGTGCAGCCGCCCCGCCGTGAACGCCTCAACGCGCAGACCAGCATTCAGCCATCCTCAGTTCGTGCTCTGTCGCGCGCGCCTCGGCCGTGTGGGCCCGGCCTGCTCTTCGCGGGCCCGCGCACTGTTTAGGGAACGATTTCTGACCTATTAAAGGGTTGATTCGTAATGCTAGCTTTCTCGAAATCCGTCAGCATAGTTCAGAATTTCGATTCGAAGTAGCTGCTCCTGCGGGACAAATCGCATTAGACTCGCTACTCACCACTATAATAACAATGCATTTGATTTGCCTCCTTTTTTGCCGACGGATGCGTTCTGTATTGCTTGCAACACATTGATTGGTCCAGACGTGGGAGAGATAAATGCTGCGAAAGCTTGAAGCACTGTTTAAAGTAAAACATATGCAAACATCACGCTATTATTCCGCAAATTCAACGATGCGTTATGCTATGGCTTTGATTTCTCGTCTATGCCGTTTGCCATAGTAGCTCTTTTCGAAGCGCACTTGGGCTTTGAGAAAGGGAGCATCATATGGAATGTAGTAACGCACTGAATCAATCTTTAACCAATGCACTTCTCGGTAGCTGACCCTTGCTGCCCACTGTGCCAACTGGTGCCAATCACAAACGTGCATTTGTGCTGACGTCATTCACACGAGTAGAGGTGCCACTTTTGGCCTGCAGCGCGCGATGTGCTGGCCAACAAGTGGCCCGCATATTGTGGCCACTTTTCGACCCGCGCAATTGTTAAAACAGCTCAGAAGTGAAACCCCTAACCTGCAACAGATGACAACGGCCCTCTGATTCTGCTGTCGTCTTGACGACGTTGACGTTGACAGCGTAACTGAACTCGAACACATTCAAGCAACTAAACTCAACATTATTAAACAATTAAAATGTACATTTTTATTATGTCTTGGCAGTGATGCAGGGAGACTGCCCGGTGCGAGTGCTGTTATTAGACGTGACTGGTCCTGGGGTTTATTGGCAGTGATGCAGAGAGACTACCCGATGCGAGTGCTGTTATTGGACGTGACTGGTCCTGGGGTTTATTGGCAGTGATGCAGAGAGACTACCCGATGCGAGTGCTGTTATTAGACGTGACTGGTCCTGGGGTTTAACCGGAGTATGTTATTGAAATATGCCCCAAGGTGGAACACTCTTTAAATGGCCGATAACGATAACGCGTTTGTAAAAGAGAGACCCTATGGTGAAGTGCAAGTGATAGTTGCACGTGCATCGTGTCACATGCTAATAAGCAGCATTCGTCTTCGCTAAGTAGAAGCGAACTGATGCTGCTGGTGCGCTGAAAGCCCAGTTAATGATGCAGACTTCTTTGCAGGGCATGTGTTTGGGGAAATTTTGCCATGACTATGGCGGGGCCTGATGAGAAAGAGGATCGCAGTGATAGTTAATCTAGTGCAGTGTCGGTTTTGAGCTATGTCTCATCAATATCTAAATGCCACCTCTGTTTCAGCTTTGCAGCTCCAATTGTTCCACGCGGAATGTTATCAGGTGGGGTTGACATCCCTCGATCCGTTAAAAGAAGCGTACCCGCAGAATTGGGGAAGGTTCATACTGTTCACAGCCATGTCCATCTTCGGTTTTAGTTCGCCTTTGCCCGACAGGGTGATACGTTTCGCCCTCGTGCAAGAGAAGTGGAGCTCAGGATGGTGGCGTGATTCACTATAGTCTAGCTATGTATTATTTATATCATATATATATATATACATATTATAATATATTATATATTAGCTCTATAGTCTAGCACCATTTGTTCGGAGCAGTTCACCCGGGATGACCAAGTGTTGTTAAAGGTTTGACATTGCGCAGACGCAGTGACAAAATGAGCAGGGCAAAGCTTGCGCTTCTAGGAGCCCCTCAAATTACGCGATGAAACGTTGTCCCGTGGTGCTAGCATGTATATTCCATGTTCCAGGAGGAAATTTACACGGAAAGAGTTAAACATTCCACAACTTGCAGTGTTCGGAAATACCGGACCATGTATTATTTCATGCAAACGGCTCTCGTATTATGCAACTGCATTCTAGAGCGACGTAAACAGCTGATCTCCAACTATGATAGCTATCATATGAAATTAACCTGATCCACCGGTTTCCTACACGGTAGTGGTATAAATGCATTGCTAATAAACAATCATTTTGATAAGGCGGGTTGTGTTGATCTTGGTGATGTATGTCAACACCTTTGGGCCATCATGCAAGACCAATCAGCCATGAAGCTGATGAAACACACCTACGCCGCAATTAACGATGCTAAGTGTGGTGAGAGTGTAATGATATGACTGAAGCATGCAGTGCATGTCACTTCCATAGGCCGCCTAAGATGGCTTGGCTCGGTGTCATTCAACCCGACATAAGTGGATTAAATTTTAGCGGAAAGGCTGATCGATATCTATTGAGCAATGGTGGCACCGATTTCGGTGCGTCGGCTTACTTACAGCAAGAGGGAGCGCAGGGGTTAACGTGAAGAAGCCCGGCTACGACAAGCTCAGCTCGCAGTAACGCTGTCTCGGCATGGGTGTGGGGGAGCAAAAGCGGTGTTGGACGCTGCTCCGCTTTTATTTTCCGCCATAGGTATGCTTAGGGTCGTTTGACGCTTACGACAGGAGCATGTGACGCTGGCCAGGGCCTTTGAGCGCAGGCGCCTCACCCGGCAAGAGGGCGGGCCGTAGCTGGTCTGGCTTCTTGCGTTTGCAGCGTTTATGATGAAATGCGGGGACATGTTGATGGAGATGCATCAGGAAACCTAAGGATACAACCAATGCAGCAGAGAATGCAAACCCCGCCGCCCTATCGCATGGCTGAGCCCTGCCCCGGCGCACCATCGCATGGCTGAGCACTGCCCCGCCGCACCATCGTATGGCTGAGCGCTGCCCCACCGCACCATCGCATGGCTGAGCCCTGCCCCGCCGCACCATCGCATGGCTGAGCCCTGCCCCGGCGCACAGATAACCGCGTAGGTGCTTACAGCGTCCATGTGGGTGCACCCACACGGCGGTCGTATCAAGAGCCGGAGTGACCCCGTGGACGCTCTGCAACGCCACTGCCGCCTAATGAGAAGACAACCCCAGGCACTGACTGACAAACCACTGGAGACGGACCGCACAGGCTGGTCAGAATGTGTACATGGCGTAGGCGGAATGCGCGCTGCTGTGAGCTTGTAGTTCCTACCTGACAATTAGGGACCTTATACATTTTTTATATAGAAAGTTGACCCAAGTCCAAAGACAACATTTACTTTAAATAGTATAATCGCTGCGCATTGCAGCCTTCGTCCGAGGCTGAATACGCGAACGGCCTCTTGACACCTGGTTTGAGCAACGCTTTTCATCCAATGCATATTTAGAAGCAATCATTATTCATTGTAGAGAACACTGATGGCCGCTGGCAAGTTCTGTCTAGTCTTATGCTCGGTACGGGTTGTTAAGAGCTAACCTTTGGGCTCAGCCGACAGTGCCGGACAGTATTGCGTCGAAATGGTAACAGCGAAAGGTACCAAGAAGACCGCAATGTCTTCACGAGAGCCCCGAATGACCCGAAACTAGCACACATTTATGCCTTGTCATCAATAACGGACTTAACTTACGGAAAAGCACAAAACTGAATCCCAAACTCGACTGTTGAGGGTGTCAGTTTCCAACCAAAATGTTGACTTTTGACACACTGTCAGACAACGCTAGCAAGGTACTGTGCAGGGAGCTGCGCTCCGGTTTCCTACGCATTACGAAAAAGTGTCACCGTTTCTAAGCCCCTGCTGTGAATTCGGACGCCAGTCTAAGCCTATGATTGGTTAGAGAAAGTATTGTCGTCGCAGCTTAAAACTCCGTGAAATTCCGCTTGTCATGGCAATTAACCCGAAGACACTGAAAAACTCAAAAATTGACAGTTAAGGTGATCAAAAGGAATACAGACAGACGGTACATAGCCAGGTGCTTATCGATCTAACCCCAATGTCAAGCGCATGCCGAAAAATCAAAATTCCATAGAAAAAATTGTATTTAGGTAAGTTGGGTAGAGTTGTGAGTGCGTACCAATCAGTAGCGCTGACGCTGCGAACCCCTGTTTATTGATTACCATTGC
Organism: Pollicipes pollicipes; assembly: GCF_011947565.3. Taxonomy (NCBI): domain Eukaryota; kingdom Metazoa; phylum Arthropoda; class Thecostraca; order Pollicipedomorpha; family Pollicipedidae; genus Pollicipes; species Pollicipes pollicipes. The sequence continues at coordinate 15,603,519 of NW_023597055.1, forward strand.
GTTTTATTGTAAGATAATCACTTATGCACTGTTAAACCCGCCGGACCTGTGGGTGTTTCCGGCGTGACCAAGTGCAGATATCCGGTCTGTGGGTGTTCCCGGCCTGACCGACTGAAGACATCCGGTCTGTGGGTGTTTCCGGCGTGACCAAGTGCAGATATCCGGTCTGTGGGTGTTCCCGGCCTGACCGACTGAAGATATCCGGTCTCATAAACCTGTTGCTCAGACTTCTGAGTCTGTAGGCCCGCGGTTTTTCGTGTCGCAGGCCCTGCAACCGGCGCAGACCCGCGGACGCGCGGCCGTCTGGTCTCATGGATGTATTTCATTGTATCATATTAGGAAAAGTTTGTTCAATCATCTGAAGTGCAAGAATATACAATTACCCTTCTCCAAACAGCCGTCGAATAGGGAGCTCATCATCACGCCGGATGAACTCAGCCCACTTCGTCTCCTTAGTACAAGATCTGTGTCCAACGCCTGGCACACGAATGATCAGCTTCGACGTGGTGCGCCTGCTCACCAACGCATCAACACATGTGCGAACCATGCAGGAGGACGATGGCACGCTCCTGGCCGAACGGCAGGCATCCCAACCAGCAACACCGCGGACCTGCTCACGTTCCGTGCCGCCAGCGCCGCGTTCCAGCTAAACAGCTAATGCTTGTACCAAACCGACTGAGACAGGCCGTCTTCTCCGTCCCGCTGGTCCAGTTGGTTCGAGCGTCTGCCTTTCGATCCACCCAAACATGGCGGAATGGGTTCGAGTCGCTTTAGGTACTCGATGTTTTTGCCCGTCGCATAGTCTGCGGCCGGCGGCAGCGGTCGCGCTAAAGGTTGGGTACCGACCATTGCGGCACGGTGAACTTTCGCCACCAAATTCTGACGCTGGCCAGGAATAGCGCGATCGGATGGTGGTGGTCAGGGCTCAGACAACAAGTCATGCTTAGCGTGAGCTGTGACCGCAAAAATCCATGCATTCGAAAATTGCGTTTTTAACAGTAGTGTTTTTTCTGAGACTTTGACAGGCTGCCACACACAACGACACGCTTGATACCTCCTGCTCCTGCAGCAAAACGGCTCAGATGCCCTGGCCACTCCCATCACGGTCTAATGTGAATGTGCCTTCCCGATTACCGAACGAGAGAAAAGCAGCCGTCAGCGTTTCTGTCAGAACCGTCTTTAGACTCCCAAATGCCTCGTCCGCCTCGGATGACCACTGAAACTGAACGCCCTCGCCTGTGAGGTGAAAAGGGGAGCAGCAATGTGAGTAAAATTGCCATATATTTACGAAAATGAGAACAAAGCCCAAGAAGACTGCATAGCTCACAAGCGGTTCGCGATTGTTGCCAGCCATTCACCTTGCGAACCTTTGCGGGATCAGTCGTCATGCCTTGTTCAGATATCACGTGACCGAGAAATTTCACCTCCTTTCTGAAGAACTGACACTTGGTCAGAAGCGTGAGATCTGCGGCGTGCAACCTGACTAACCCATCCAGTGCAGTCAGGACCTCTGGGCAAGACTTGCCATGAATGATAACGTCGTTGAAATAATGCAAGCAGGACTCGGGCGGCTCATCACCAAGCACGACGTTGTGTAGCTTGCAACGAGCAAACGGCGCGGAACTCGGTCCAAAGCACATACGGCTGCACTTCATGTTTCCTGGCGGGGTAGTGATGGTTGCCTGACAGCCGGATCAGTTGACACTTGGTGATAGGCTGTGTCCATGTCAAGGACACAATACAGAGACCACCCAGCCAATGCATCGAAAGTGTATCAACACCCTGAATCAGTCACGCGGACAGCCGAGGACATGCATTGAGTTTATACATGTCCGCATGTTTACAAAGCTCTCCAAACTTCGTTTTCACAAGACAAACAGGTGGGGCTCAGGTACCTTCGGACTCTCGAGAATGCCCTCCTTGACTAGTGGGTGGGGCCTAGGTACCTTCGGACTCTCGAGAATGCCCTCCTTGACTTATTAATCCAACTGTACCCGAAATTGTTCTTTCAAATACGGAGGAATGCGCCATGGACTCTGACGGATCCGGGGATCGTCTCCTGTGTCAGTTCTGTAGGTCATTCAAGTGGTGTGACCTATGTGACCGTCGAATATACTGTTGTGCATTTTCAAAACCTTAAACAAGACCCTCGTTGCGAGTCTGTGAGGTAAGTACTGAACAAAGCAGCCATCGACTCAATGTCTACAGCCTTGTACAACTCAGGATGAAGCTCAGGCGCTAGCTAGCTCCTGAAAGCTTTCCTCCAGCTGAGCTCTCTGAGCAAGTTTGGGTTAAGTAATGTGTTCAGCGGTCATGTTTCCGACAAGAAGGGGAGCAGTTGACCCAGACACAGTGGCAACGCACCTCACCATCTCGACACCAGGTATGTTGAGACATGGCTCAGCAAGAACAGTACCAGCGTAGTCACAATGATGGGCATAGCCCTTCATAAAGCGCTCAGCGACTGGGGTAAGAAAACGCCATAAACCAACACTGCCCGGCCCACAGACGTTTTACCAGCAGGAATGCAGTGAACAAGGTCTTGTGCGGTCAACAGAAGTCTCTTACAAGCAAGATCAATAACACGAAGGACCAGCCGCAAGAAAATTAGCTGAGGGGACTAGGAATATCTAGAGCCTCGGTCACGTGAAAAGAAATATCGTGAGTTTGGTTCACTATACAAATGAGTACTGTAGCACGCCCCAACAGCGGACGCTCGCCCTGAGATGCAGTCCTAGCTCCCGTTGCAGTCCGGTGAAGTGCTACATCAGAAAGGACGTCAAAAGCAGCTTTGTTCAGTATGTTAATCGACGATCCAGAATCCAGAAGAAAATGACACGGTACGCCTGAAATAGTTCCTGAAAATATCGTGTCATCAGTAAGCGCCACACTCTTATCTGAGTCAGCACGACTCGTAAAAGGCGTAGCCCTCACCGACGCGAAGTCTGGGCACAATGGCTGGCGCTCTGAATGACCGTGACCCCTGCCCGTTTCTCTGAGTGCACGCGCTTGAAATGTGACCTACTTTACCGCACGCGTAGCAGCGGGATTTTGTGTGAGGACATGCCCCGCGTAAACGCGACAGACTGCCACAGGCGGGGCAGGATCCAACCAGCATCTGGGGGCGCGGAGAACCCATATACCACATAGCATGCAGCTGTGTCAAATCCCATCAGGGTGATACAGATCGCCTGCTGTCAGTCATACTGGGAGAGCACAGAAAGGCAATCATTCGTGGTGAGACTCTGAATCCAGTGTGACAGAGCCTGCATGGTCATACCTCGATCATCGACCAGCATGGAATCATGCAACAGTCATCGGCAGAGAACGCACTGGAAGGTTAGAAATACTACGTTGGCCCATACATCGCATTGGCTGACATCCATTTGTTCTCCGGACCTAGCACCTGACCACGGCCGGGGAGTTGTATGGCCGAAAGGTTGCATAGTCGAACATTCGAACACACCATGCGAGGGCAAAAGTTTAGCACTCATTTCGTCCGTAGTGAGTTGTGGACGTTATAAACTAGAGACATTGTGAACTGTGGATGCTGTGAACTGTGAACGTTATGATACGGGCCCGTTTCCACCTCAAGACTTACAGCCACTCTTTACAGGCACTCTTTTCTGCAGTGCAATGCGTTTATTTGAGTTTACTTCTGATCGTTACACATTGGTATGTAAGGTGGCGTATATCGCATCTGTCAATCGGTCGTGCATAACACGTGAATGACTTATATGGGACAAGGGTGCGAAGAAACGAAGGTCAAGGAGGTTCCACAACGGACGAGGGTAGTGGAAGGGATAGCTGGTTCAGAGGCCGGCGGGCGAAGAGGGCCAAATTCAGCTGAATGATTGCGCTGAGAATGAGGAGAGGAATATGGGCTGGTGCGGTTAACAAACAACAAAATACAAGCACGATCAAGCACGCGTGATTAGAATTGTGAATGATAACACCACGCAATTACCAGTTTTGTTTCATGGCATTTTCTTCATTTATGTGACTCCATCTGGTGCACGTTATTTTCTTATATTTTCACAGCGTGCGTGCATTATGTGCAGCATGTTTCTTTTCTTCTTTAGTTCACTTTTGCAGGTTGCACGCGAACTACGCACTGTTTTTTGCCAACGTTTTGCTGTTAATTTGCCGTATGGGGAATCGTCTCGTCATGTCGTCATGTAGAGTAACGCGGCCTGACGCTTAATATAGCCGGTGTAATATAAGTACACAACAGCCAACTTTCTACTGCATGAAACGACGCCGAATTATGCGAGTGAAGGCAGACCCTTCCGGACATTTATCTCCAGCTGAAGTCAGCCGACCACTGTGCACAAAGTCACACAAAATCACCATTACTGAACGGCGATAGGCTTGCTGCAAACGTACGGCTTGGCCAGGCTGCAGTCCTCGTCGCGGGCGCCGTGCCATTGGAGAGCCGCGCAGTTCTCCGCCGCGCCGCCGTCCGGCTCTCCGTCCAACCAGCCGCTGGAGCCTTGAGCCTCCGTCGGCGTCGGCACGGTCGCCGCGCCCTCTGGGTCACGCCAGACGCCCTCCTCGGCGGCGTCACTCAGGCCCGACCAGACCTCAGTGTTAATGAGGTTGGCGAGCACCTTGACGGAGTCATACTCAATCCAGTCGGCAGCGACAAACAGGTGGGCGCCGAGCTCGACGCAGCGCTGCTCGGCGTCGGCGTGCGCCAGGGGCGCGTCCATTTCCAGGAGCACGCAGTTCGTGAGTAGCGCGAACCAGCCCGTCGGACAGGGCGGCGAGAGGGACGCGTCCAGCTGTGACCGGCAAAGCACCCGCTGCACCTGGCTGCAGTTGCTCAGCGCGACGCGGCCCAGAAGCAGCTCGCACCCCTCTGTCAGTTTGCTGGCGTTGCGACTCACGTAGGTCGGGTAGAAGGGCTGGCTGACCGGCCGACCAGCCGTGTCGTACGTTCCTGTCACGTTGGTGCGCATCCCCGACCAGTAACGGTAGGCGATGTTCTTGGCGAAACGCAATTCGCGTCCATTGGTTGGGACGTACGGACTGGCCCCGACCGCGGTGTCGGCGCACACCCGCTCCAGTTCGCCACCGTCCCAGGCCACCGCTTCCGTGCTTTTGACAAAGCACGACCTGTCGTACAGAAAGGAGCCAGAGGGGCAGTGGGCAGGGGTAGTCGAGACCGGGATGGCCATGGCCGGTGTGGTCGAGGCCGGTGTAGTCGAGTCTGGCGCCGAGGATGGGACTGAGGACAGGGTCGAGGCCGGGTCGGCGTAAGCGACCATGCGAGGCCGGTCTGCCGGAATCGGAGTCTGCGTCACCACGTCGGAGACCAGCTCACACCGGCCGTAGTCCGGGTCGAAGTTGATTGCAGCGCAGGGGTCGTTCATGACGCAGCGCATGGCGCAGTGCAGCGGCGACCGGAAGCCGAGATGGGCTACCATGACGGCAGGAAAGCACGCACCCGGCTGTCGGGTCAGGCGGCGGCTGAGCACGGACACCAGGAGCGTCAGCAGGAGGACCACGGTCCCTCGTCTTGAGACAGGCATGGCACAACGGAGGCCCGTGGTGATGCCAAAATCGGTAAAGATACAAGGCTGGGGAGATGTAGCAGTGCGCACCTGCGGGGAGGACACTGGCAATGTAAGTGAAACCAGGGACGCGATGCACCAGGTTGCGCTTACCTGTACGGGGCGGATTATCTCTGCGATTCCGCCGTGCGACCGACTCCGCGGTAGACTGCGCCACAGACTACCTGCCCGGAACGGTAGCCTCCGAGACACTGCGGAGTATGGACCGTCCGCAATATCAATATAACACAACGAAAACGTCGTGACATAACATTTCCCGACTGAGACGATTGCATTGTAGTTCTTCTCAGCGAACGTGGTCGTGCATTATTCGGTTGATGACATCAGTTTCAACGCTGAAGTGGTTTGCAAACGCAGGGGTGTTAAAACATGCGGACTTGGTGAATGGTGTTGGTGGCACATATGCACATTTTTACCTGACATTTGGTTTCCAATGTTTGCCATCATGAATTTCCCTCACATGGTAGGGTCGCAGTGCTACAAAAATCGTGCGATGCTACTAGGAGTGCAACAGACCGCTGGTCGATGTTCCCCTGTACTGACCGAGTACAGTGAATTCGTTCCTAGGCTAGAGCCTAACACGGGATTAGGAAATGATTGAATCACCACGTGCCTGCGACCTATGGATATTTGTCATTTTTTCTAAGGGAAAGGTGAAAACTAATGTTAAATTGCTGCATACGTAGTGCAATGCAACACCATTAATTGCCCAGGTACGGCCGCTGCTTTCGCACGCTCTCGACAAATGACCATCATGTGTTGCCACCACTTCCGCTGTCGTGCTTTCGCAGTAGCTTTAGATGTGCTGTGATGATCTGTTTCCAGGCGATGAAACCTCGACCGGACGGTTGTCGGCCGATGAAACCTCGTCCGGACGCCCATCGGCCGATGAAACCTCGACCGGACGCCCATCGGCCGATGAAACCTCGACCGGACGCTCATCGGCCGATGAAACCTCGACCGGACGCTCATCGGCCGAGGAAACCTCGACCGGACGCTCATCGGCCGATGAAAGGCTACTCAGTGTACCGTAAAGAGGAGCCGCCGGACACCGCCGCGTGCGGCAGCGTCCTTTTAGCTATTCACCACAGGGTGCCATCCCGTAAGACAGTACTTTACATTCTCTCCAGGCCGTATTAGCTCGAGTCAGTGTAAATCACAGTCCCATCACGGTGTGTTTGGTGTATGTGCCGCCTGGAGGTGCGCTCCGCTTAGCTGAACTCAGCCGAACTCAGAACGAGATCAACTACGATATGACGTGCGCAGCACTGCTGTACTGGCTCCGTGTTCCCCACGAGGCTGACATATGATACGCTATCTACAAAAATAAGTATCTTCGTATGTTTGCCTGCCTGTTTGTCTTTTTTTGCTAGCTACCTTGTGTACATTAAACAGAGGACAGAAAGGGCTTGAAATTTTCGCAATACGCATGTACGAACGTGAGGAAGGCACACGCGTGCTGAACACTTGGTACAGGGATTGATAGGCACCTTGCGCGGGTGAAAACGTCCGTTTTTAAACCCATAGGGCTGTCATTGGGCGCGTTTCATCTTAACTTTCGTACTACCAATAATTGAAATCCTGTTCTATGATCGGTCGGGCGGCCATGATGGATTCGTGACGTAGAGGGTGTGACGTCACACTTGTCAACTACTGGACTGGCAAAACCTTTTAACATTTGGGTAGTCGGCGGGGCGTCCACGAACATGGCGGCGCGCAGTGCGGGCGACATCGCGTTAGTGCTTTGGATCTTTTAGTTAATGTGCGGGCTACTAGGGATTCAGCGGGGCATTATGTTTTTAAGCTTGTGGCTTGATGATAATTGACTGCTTCTAAGAGGGGGGGGGGGGGGGGCTGAAAAATGGTGCCTAGGGTTCATCGAGGCCAGCCGAATATAAGCTGACAATGCTGTGTTCGCTTTGTTGCTGGGACCGGGCTGCTGGGCTGCCAAGCACAACCATTTGTCTAAAAAATTGGTTAACAGCACAGTGATAAGTATTATCCCAGCGAGGTGGGGGAAATGTCCCAATGTCTTAACAGATGATGTCTGTTGTACCTCTGATTTGGTGCTGCTGAGTATATGTATTGAACCCATCATTGAGAAATATCATTTGTATGCCAAGGTTTCCCTCAGAAGTAGGCCTCCTCCCCCAGTTTCATGAATTTGGCCCCATCTTATGATGACCTAGTTCCTGAAATTCCATCCCATTTGGGGATATAGAGCAGAATAGCATCCATTTATTAGTGATATTTGTGTTACCAGCTATATTCCCAAGTAAATGTTTGTAATACACCTAACTGGGTATTCAAGGGGGCACTCGCAGGCCTTTAAAATTTTGTCACTACCCACTTGAATAAATGCGTGGGTAATATTGAAAGACTTCAGGTAACATATGAGCATTGTGTTGAAGAGTGCACCCACCAATCCCCCAGAATCCCCATGTCCCCAACCCCCAGTGATAGCAGTAGCAGTGGAGATCAGGGCCGTGACCACCGTGGGCGGAAGGAGTGCTTCAAGGAGGCCAGCACTGACGAATACCTGATGGAGGGAAATGATCCTGAGAGGTACAGGCTGACGATAGGAGAGAGGAGGGTTGCTGCTGAAGAGAAAAGGCTGGAACTGCTCGCCCGATTGGTGGATGTGATGGAAGTCAGCACCAAGAAGCGAAGTGTTTTAGCTGTATTTCCTGTGGAGAAGTTCAGACAACATTTTGTTTTTAAGACCTGCTGAGGGTATGACATTTAGCCAGGAACCCAGCACCGTGCAAACATGGTGTTCATGCAGTGCCCTTTATCATTTAAAGCATCAGCTGGATGTCTGTGCAATAAGCTTTGCAGGTGTCCCAACAAAGGTGAAGCCTATTTAACACAGAAAGGAGTGAGTTGTGGTACAATGTGATATGGATATGATGTGTTTCTAATGCTCATGCAATGCCTTAACTCCAGTCTACAATGTGTGTGCATGTATGTGCCCTCAGAGAACCGTACTCTAACCTGTCTCTGGATGACCCCTGCTCTCATTGTAACATTTCACTTGGAAGCAGTTTCAGTCACTGCAGTAAGGACTTAGTTTGGAACACACATATATCACACAAATGTTGTATTTCCTGCCACCAAAAAGCACTTTGTTCCCTGCCCTTCAGACTTCTACAGCATTGCAAAATCTACATCACGCTGACCCAGAGTGAACGCCACAACGGAAATACCACAGACACTGCAACACAGCCAGTGATCATCCAGCAGCACCATCAGCCTTGCTACAGCACCCAAAGCCTTTCCACTAGCTCATTACGCACCACGAGAGCGGATGGTTCAACGAGTACCGGATTCGTATGCTCCCGCAGTCCTCCAGCTCTCAGTCGCATCTCTTCATGGGCATAAACACCTTCAGTGACCTCATTTTCACCATCCTCCTTCCAAAAGTCATGCTCCTGTAGGGAAATGTTTTGAAGTACACAGGCTGCCACTACGAGCTCCGCAACTCTCTGAACTGACTGAGCTTCCAAACAGGAGAGACGCCGAAATCCCGCCTTCAGAATGCCAAAGGTTTTCTCCACTACCACGCGTGTGCTTGAGACAAGATAGTTAAACTTCTTTTTATTTTCCCTATTTTCTGCCAGTTGATTTTCCTGAAACGGTGTCTTGAGCCATCTCTGTAGTTCAAAGGCAGAATCACCAACAATGAAACCATTTTGTGGCAGGATTGCACGGCTACTGATGGGGTCTGCCAGCCTCTTACCTAGGGTACTCTTGCTAAACACAGGCGAATCATGAACTGACCCTGGCCACCCCACACAGATGTCCATGAACTTGTGGGATTAATTCCAGAGGGCCATCAGATCAACTGAGAAGAAGCCCCTTCTGTTGATGTATGCCCCAGGATGATTATGAGGCTGTAGTATTCCTACATGACACCCATCCAGAGCACCACACACATTGGGGGCCCGCTTCGGCGACCTGAACCCATCTATCACTCGTGCCATGCCTTCCAAAGGAGGTATGTGGAACAAATCCCACATTGCAACCAGGTCTTCAATAACTTCATCCACAAACCTCCAAGCAGTGCATGTTGTCAAACCAAAGAGCATTGCCACTTTTCTGAATCTGATGATGCTTCCCAGGTACCAGAGAGTGAGGAGTACTTGTTTCTCTCTCGGATTAGGTTCCCGCCCCTGTCCAGAGGGATTCTCATACCTTTCACCCAAGAGTCCAACAATCCTCCTGACCGTGCCCCTCTTCAGTCTGAACTGTTCCACGTACTGCTCGTCCGTTAGTAGTGGCACTGTTTTTTTCATAAAAGTCTTCATTTTTTTCAAGCTCCTTCGGTCCTTAACTTCCCTGCAACATGTGGAGTGTTGTTAGATTGGAAAATTAACACCGGTAGGAGCAGGTAAGGTCTGCAGACACATGCCAGGAAAGCATCAGGAAGGTATCACTAACAGAAACACCATGTTCAGTATTTTAGGCAAAAGCCAATGGACATTCTCACCACCCAATGTTATCACACAAGCTTGTCCAGAGCAGTAAAAACGCATGGCTTGGAGTTCATCAAATCCTAATCCAAGAGCGCAGCTCCTATTCAGCTGGGGGGGGGGGGGGGGGTTCTTCAGCCCACCCACCCCCAACTTGGGCTTCGCCTCCCCTCAAGTTTGATGGAAAATGGGAAAGTATTTTCCTAAACTGCACCCCTGGCATTATAATTTATCATATCTGATACAACTAACCCATGTAGATCGCTGTAATGGATGATTTCAAGTGGGTCGTCCCCTAATGGAGCCACTGGGGCAATTTGTCTCTGTAATTAATCAAAGATGAATGCTTCCATTCCCGTGTACGTCTTTGAAGTATGAATGACAAGCACACAAAAACTTTCCCGTTACATATATCTTCACCTACAAGAGTTTTTTGACCGCGGTCACGCTGCCGCCCACTCACAAACTTATTTCTCGTCCCAAATTTGATGGTCACAGATGCGCAGCTAATGTAAGGCATTCCAGTAGTCAGTAGCTGGTATGAAACGGCCTAGCATTCGAGTGGACGGGGCTTCGAGAGGAGTGGGTTCGTCTACCAATAACACAGTAGTTGAAATGAAACGCTGCCATTAATGGCATGCGTGGTAAATCACCTTGAGCTGTGGTCGAGCCATAAAAAAGATAGCTACATTGTTGCGCGAGCAACCATGAATATTGGGATTCCCATCTGTAGGAGGGTGCCGATCTACGTGGATAACTCCAGTGCGTGAGATGCAGGATCGTAGGTCGAGGGCAATCGTGGGGATTTTATGGGAAGGTAACGCATTCAGCGATACTTGACACTACCAGAAATGCCGCAGTAGTGAGTGTTCAACAAGCTGTGAATTATGGGCCACACTGTGTGTGATGAAACTGTGCAGTATTGAACCATTGCGGCAGTGGTAAGAGGCGTAGTGATGAGGCGTGATGCTTTTTTATAAATTTGATCCGAACCATTTGAATGGATGGGTTTCTGGGATCGGTGCTCACGCTAAGCAGTGCTTGTTGCGTGAATCTCGACCCCACCATCTGATCGCGCAATTCCAGGCAAAGGCAAAATTTAGTGGCGAAAGCTTAACTTGCCGCAATGCTCGGCACGGACCGTCCTGCCCTCTGACGTTAACCGACCTCTAGCGCGACTGCCGCCACCGGCCGCAGGCCATATTTGTCAAGGGCAAATAGCGCGCGCCCTAAAGAAACTCGAACCAGTGTCCCAGAATTGCGACTTTGGGTGTAAAGCAACACCCTATGAATAGGAATTTTTCACGCCTTTTCCCCATATTTCATGTGATTTTTTTCACTCCTGCCTGACATTGTCTAATCGCACATGCCAAACCCATATTTCCCTTTCTGAGGTTTCAGATGCCATCCAAAACCCAGTTCACTTGAAACCACCAAGCATAGACAAGGCTGCACAGAACTTGGACACCTTTGGCTATGTCGTGCCTCACCTACATCTGAATCATGTATATGTGTGTACAGAGACAGTGCGCCAGGTACCTCGAAGCCCAAGAGCCCCAGCGACTCCAGCCGCTTGCACGCATCAAGTTGAGTTTGTTTACAAAATGCATCACAATCGGCAGCAGTGTGCCAAATGTAAGGTTTTCACGCATTCCAAACTTGTTGTCCCACCACCACACTACGAAAACAGAGCCTGGTGCAAACACCAGCAAGTCCGTGTAGAGAATTTTACTCCACGTATTTATTTTACCCGAAGAAAGTTGGCCACTAACTTGCATCACTCCCGAAATGCAGGAGGGAAAAATTCAAGAAATGTCTTCTAACTTAAATTTACAAAATGAATATCGCCGTTTGAGCGCTCATGTCAACATACTTTAAGTCATATCAGCCGATTACAAAATTTTGCCGAGGAAGTATCAGTCTTTATCTTTATTTAACTACACTTGCCCAAATATGTTTGATATATACCCAAGCGTGAGCAATTCACAGGCAATGAAGGAGACAATTTGAAGCACGGAACTTATTTTTAACGCCATTTTTGCCCTCTTAAACCTTTGGTTAACTGTTGTCTTGGTTCATGGCGGTGCTCAATAAGGATAAATCCAAGCTTTTCGAGCGTCTGACTTACCAGGCTACCTGGCAAGGCTTAGAATGGCCTTGCCGAATGCTGCCTCTGTATGGCAGCATTAGAATATGCTGCCACATAGAGCCTTGGGACAGACCTGACGCAGCTAATACAGAAGTGTTTGATGGCGAAATTCTGCCCTGTGGAGATGTTTATCGTGCACACCTCTTACTTGTCTCGGATTTTAATCTCGAAGGCTGGTAGGCATGATTGATATTCATATTTGGGGGGTAAGTCGGATGACTCTGTCTGCCAGCAGACCATGCAAAAGGTACTGACTTTTGTTTTGGGGGAGAGGGAAGAAGCCAGAAAGTCTTCTGTGGACCAAGCAATTGCTTACCTTACCTGCTTTCAACACATGATTGGTAACCAGAGGTAGCCATTTTCTGTTTTAATCCATCGAGTTTTGTCATAAGCCAAATTATGATGCCACAAGGCATATTTTGTTTATATAGGCTTATTTTGTTTCATATTCTTGATTATTTGCCCCAAATTTCTTGAAGTGGTCCCTCATGGCTGCTTTGACCAGATGCTTTCAAAAGCTGTCATGGTTTGTCGACTGGTAAGTGATTGTACTGCATATATGCACTATATTTCTAACACCGGGATATAGTTGCATAGTACTTGTAATATGAGGCAAATATCAGTATGTAGCAAATGTCAGACCATTACATTTAAAATGTGAAGCCAACATCTCAGACGTTGTCATTAAATATGAATAAACAAGCCTAAATAGATGCCCTTGCTGCAGCTGAAAAGGCAAGCAGCAAAACTGGCATGGTCATCTAAGGTTATGTTACTTTTGGAGAAGAGGGATTGTTTTGTGAATGATACCCATTAATGCCCTTGGCGTAGGTTGACCATGACAATCGGAACACGTTGTTCAAAGTGATTTAAAATGTTTTGCTTTGTGTGCTGTCAACTTTGTCTGATGACAACAAGCATACACAAATGACCTGAACAAAAACGCAAGTTGAGACCAGCCGAAAATGAGTGTTATCATGTTTTTATCACAAGTGCTGCTGTCAATAAATAGGTGAGCTGAGATGATTTTCAACATATGGGCTGCTGTAAGTTAGGTTAAGTTGGTTAAATGCATGGCAAGTGGCAATAGGAATTGTGCAAGAATCAGTAACTCACAACTGCTGCTGTGATACAAACAGGTTAGACAGGATGAGATGAAAGTGAGGCCTCTTTAGGTTAGAAATAGCTAGGCCAATTTCATGGAAATAACGCATTGTATTTGGTAAGAAATAGTAACCAAATGTTTGTTTTCCCTCAAACATCTTAATAGAAGCCCGAGGTATGTCTATTGTGTTTGACTTGGTAATGGGCTGATGTGTAAGAGTCCAATGTTTTTTTTTTGTTTGAGTGTTTATACTTGTCGAATTATCTGTTCTCATTTTGTCATTGAATTCCTTTGCTTTGTTTTGTGTTAAAAGTGCTGTGGAAGGGAAGTGCAAGGTGCAGCATCAAATTGATGTTGTTCATCCTTTTTTCAGCTCATTACACTGTCATGAAATTACTATGCTTTAACACGCGCTTAGTTGGGGGTCAAATTGACCCTCTCACAAAGGTTTTTCTAGAATGGTTTCCGAGCGGCGCGGCGTAGCAGCGCCAAATTTTGCATAGCTGTAGGCAATTGAATGGCGGATCGTTTGACGTAAAAAAACATTATGTACCCTGTGAGGTCGCTGACCTATGGCAGGTCACAATCAGGCTATGGTTTAAGTGAAAGGGATTTCTAAGGAATCGTTCAATCTGATGCAATCACGGAGTGTTTGACAAATCCATGCATTTCTAAGATGCTTTCTTAGGCACCACATATATTGAATGAGCAAATAACGTTGACCTTAAGTCGGGTATAAGGGTCAGACCAAGGTCAAAGCCAACCTGATTTATTACTCTACGGCTTGCTGTATGGAATAGTTTGTTGTGCTCATTTCGAATTCATTGACAGCAGGAACCGCATTATACATCTTCCATTGACTTCTTAGAGGTCATAACAGGTCATTGGCCCAAAGATGACCCGTGTCGACATTTTGTTCTAGGAACACACGGCCTAGCATAATCTTTGTCACTTATTCAAATGCAAAACTCAGAGCGGTCTTGTATGACTTTGGCCACCATGACCTTCAAAAGGTCAAACAAGGACACTGACGTCAAATGGGCTTGCGGCCTTTTGCTGAGAAACAGTTGCGTAGGTTCTGGGGGCACTGGAGACCAACGTAGAATTTGACCTAGTTTGACCTTATTTGATCTGTAGGTCATGACCTATGAAGCTCAAACTCTGACCTAAGTGAGGTCATGTACAGGCCAAGACACCCTGTAGATTTGGTGTCTCTAGCTCTCTTAGTTCCCCGGATCTCAGTTGGGACTCAAATTGACCACTCACACGAGCGAAGGGTATCTAGCCGGCCACCCCGCGCGCGCGTTGATATGTTCTGTTTCATTTTAATGACCTAAGATGTTAAAAAACAAAAAGGTTTTGTCAGTTCTATGATATGACGTCCATGCAAACTTGAAATAGATGTCTTTGTTTGCTGAAACATCAGCCACTAGCTCATATGTTCCATCTTTTGCAAATTTAATTTTTCACTCCCGCACGGTCTTTTTGCGATGAAATGTTTCACTCCCACCCTAGTCCAAAACCGATTCTAGCTCACTGACTCGAAATCACCCCGCCACGGGTGGGCGGATTGGAAGGCAGGCGCTCGAACCAACTGAGCCACGGGGTCTATGGCATGCACATGGGGTAAGAATCCATGCGCGTGGTGTTATTCTCCTCAACTACCAGAGGTAAGCGTCAGACACGGTGCACACAGTCGGGTGCACACACGTACAGAGCCCGGTATACTTGTCTTCCTTTACCCAATGTTGGACAGGCATCAATAGCACAGCGACTACAGGTTGACAGCCCAAACTTCGGGTGGACATGTAAAGATAAGTTTGAGAGCATGCGGTGCCATTTGCGGTACGCAATAAATTTGATACGCCTTTAAAATAACTAATCTGGCAATAACCCACCCCAAGAGGTTTGTGCTGACTCATGAAACGAGTATCTACATGGAACAGCGCTAATCCGCATGCGTATATGGAGCAGCTTGCCATGCGCCTGAATCAGGATACAAAACCGCACGCCGACCGAACGTTATCACCAGCTACAACACACGGCCGCCTCATGACACCCCGGGCACGTCGACCGAACGTTATCACCAGCTGCAGCACACGGCCGCTTCAAGACACCCTGGCACGCCGACCGAAAGCTATCACCAGCTACAACGCACGGCCGCCTCAAGACACCCCGGGTCACGCCGACCGAACGTTATCACCAGCTACAACACACGGCCGCCTCAAGACACCCCGGGCACGCGGACCGAACGTTATCACCAACTACAACACGCGGCCGCCTCAAGGCAGCCCGGGCACGCCGACCGAACGTTATCACCAGCTACAACACGCGGCCGCCTCAAGACACCCCGGGCACGCCGACCGAACGTTATCACCAGCTACAACACGCGGCCGCCTCAAGACACACCGGTACCCGCCTCGCCAGTCGCCATTACGGCAGAGCATGTATCTCACCTGATGATACATGTCGCCGCCGTCACCGCCGCCGCACCATTCCGTCCGCCCGCTGTCCGGATGCAGGACAGTCATTCGAAAGAAATTAAGTCGCAGAGCGGGCCGCTTGACCAGCGCTCGGAGCTCCCACTCGGCGTTTGGGTCCGTCCATCGAATACGCAGGCCCGGCCAGGAGCAAGGTGTGCATGGGGTCACCCTACCCCTCCCCCTCCTCTACGCCCGTGGTGCAGGCTACAAATCTTACTATATGTACTAAGTTGTACACTAGGCAATACATTTTGAGTCCCATGCTATGCATGGTGTTGTTTGCAGCACGTGAGTTGTAGAAAAGTGAAAGCCATGAAGCAGTACCAACCAATGTGCTCATACGAGTTCACACTCAAGAACACATGAAGTTTCTGCCATATGACAATCAATCAAGCAATGTCCTGATCGGCATATTAGACCTCAGATCGGGACATTTTCGTGCGACGGCTTAAGAAGCGCTCGGAAGCATCGTTTCCATATTCAAAGCTATCTTGCATCTCTTGCGGCCCACGGCTTAGTGTTACAACGGCGACGGCGCCGCCCAGCATCGGTGACTGCAAGGCCGGGCGTCGATTTACAGCGATATTTTGATCGGCTCGCGCGTCACGAAATTTTTTTGCGAAAAACTTTTGCTATGCCGTGTACTTTTGAGCTCCATCGCCCAAAATTTCTTTGTCTTACTTGATTGTGTTACTGATGACGCACCTTAATGGTTATACCATGGTCAGGACTCAAATTTTTGCAATGTCGGCCTTTGATATCGTGTAGCAGCTCAGCTATTCAAGTTGTTACAGTGAAAAGATATTGTAGGTATAACGACATATTCGCGCCCGCTGCAATGCACCTATTCACAGAACATTTGTCGAGCAAAGGCCCAATTCCTCCTGCCGTCAGTTCGCAAGCCCGCACAATATGCTGATCTGCTTGCGCTCACTACACAGGAAGCAACAGCTGCCGGTGCTCGCCAGATACAACTCTAATGTAGTTGTGTTCAGCTAGGGAACGTCGCTACACGAAGGCTGTAGTGCCCATTGTCAGCAATTTCAGCCACGTTGTCGTAGGTATCTAGGGGAGGGATCGAATCACGTGTTTTTATGTGTCAAGTCATGTTACAGACCAAGTGACTCGTGTTGACATGCAACTAGCAATGGTTCTGCGTACTATTTCGCCACGGAATCTAAGGTACCACAAGCGTTGGATTATTGAAGTCGGGTGGGCACTTCTGACACCGTCTTACAGTTCTTCGCAGCTTGCAAGCATCACATTTCATGTAGCATTTACCCTATGCCAACTCTGGCTTGGCGCATCACGCGGTATTGATTTGGCATCCTGGCTGGTCACTGTGTCTTGACAGCTCTGAACGCCATTGTCCGTCGCAGAAGTATATAGGATAGCATGCTGCAAATTGCGTAAAGCAGAAATGCTCACTGTTGAAAGTCTGGTGCTCTAATACTGTATTGTTGATCGTTTCACCTATTATATGGTGCCCCATTGTCTCTTCTAATGTATTGCTGGACATGTAACTGCATGTGTCTTTCTGGAAAGGTGGTTTTTATCATCCTGGTCTCTTGTTGCTATACTCTGCCGATTCTGTCATTCTGAATCGTCCGGTGTGGACAAATTTCAAATTTTGGAAGGTTGGTACATGTTCTAGGGCTAGTGCCAGCGCTCACCTGTATTTCGTGAAACGTGCACGCACCGCATTAACTCCACAGATTTACCCGTCATTTGGCAAGGGTGCCCACCCTCGAGCCTCACCGCCCATGAAGGTCTCCATTCTGCGGGCTGTGCGGCCGTAGTCACAGCGTCTATAAAACAACCAACCGGTTCGCGACGTTGCTGGAAACTGCACAGAAATGGATACGAATAGTTCGAAGACTCCGAATATCAAGTATTTTCAGGGCACTGGGTGGTTCCGATCAAAAGCACATAGTATCTTGCTGAAAGTAAACGCGGCCGACGCCGCGCGGCCTACGGAGACTGCAATGCCGGACGAGTGGGTTTTTGTTTCGAGACTTGTGAGCGCGCATGTTCAGAAACACGCCCATAATTTTCCTCACTAATCGATTCTGAGTGAAGGTTGAGCATTTCCACGTGTAGGTGAGTTGGCCTTTCAAAGAAAACGCCTGACCTTATTTGTACTTACAATCTGCGTTCATTGGAGCCTTAATATCTCTGTTCAACGTAAAAGATTCTGGCAAAGCCTCTAAATTTGGCGGTTTCAGTTTCATGTTCCGGAAGCTTCTGGCGTCTCTTCCAGCAAACGAATGTAAAAACAGAGATGAAACGAGGAAAACCGTGCCCCTCTCTCGAAATCAAGCAGGCCACGTCAGGTGATTTTTTGTGGCCTGTTGCCATTAGGAGGACCCTTGTCACCCAGCGACTTCTCCGTCGCCCCCCCCCCCCCTCCAATGGTCTGAATACGCCCCTGATTCTGTCGCATCAAATATATTTGCCATGAACAATTCAACGATTATCTATTTCTGTTTCCTGCACCACCTACATAACAATCCATGCGCTTTTACTTGTTACTCGCCGAATATAACCGATAATCGATGCCAGTATCATAGCTATTGGCAGCACGCCATCCCACCGATGGACCTATCACTCAAAACATTCGGATGTCTATCAACCGCAGCTTTGATGTCAAGCATGTGACTCCAGCGCCGTGGTAAACATTGCAGGTGGAAGATATTCGCGATGTGATGTGACGTGATGAGTGATGCATGCTATGTTTGATAACAACTTCACTCTCTTTGTTTCAAAACGCAAGGATGATTATGCATTGGACGACATTGTTCGCATTAGCTGAGCCGCCTTGAAAAATACCCAGCGTGCTAAATAAAATAGATTTCATGTAATCAGCACACGTTTGACTTGAACCACCTGTACCATGCAGTGAGGCGACCCAGCAAATGTTTCCCGTTCCATGTCTCTGCCCGTCAAAATGAGTATCATTGCAGATCACGTATTTAAACCACGTCTCATTGTCATCCTTCATTACATTTTTGTGAGGCTATGAAATGCATGCTTCTGGCTAAGTACATTTAGTCATATCTGGGTAAGCGGAAATAATACACAGTACCTGCTGATTCATGTCGTTTTCATTAAATCGTATATTTTTGTCCACGGATCCTTCAGTCTCCCCGGGGTGTTCACACTTTGTGGAACACAGAACCCTGCTACTCATTTGCATTCCATTGGCCTGTGAGTAAATACCATCCTTATTAACGTCTGCACTTTCGGCAAGCACGCTCCACAACTCTGTGCTTGAGCATCCCGTAGCACACATAACTATGAAGTTTTGACACGCCGTGGACAACAACAAAGTTCGGAAAGCGAGGAAGAATCAGGTAGTTGGTATAGCTGATGCGTACTACGCACTATGGCCTATCCTAGCGTACTTGAACTGCATCCGTTGGCTCCCTCCCCTGGTCATGGAGTTTTTGCCACCGTTTCTATACCAGCTTTAGGAGTGGCTGGTCATGGCTCTTGGTTTAGTTGTTTGCCTGCATAGGCAGGGCGCAAGTATGAGCTCGGCAGGTATTTATTCGGAACTCCATATGCCAATGCCTCTGCTGGACTGCCCCGTTCTTTAGCTCCGCGGCTTCAACTATAAATGTTCGGACAGATACCGGGTCATTGAAAGTTTGGCCAGGGTCAGTCTGGTTATGGACTGACTCTCCGGGACAACATGTGTCTCTAATGCCCAGTCTCAACGAGATCAACCAACAGGACCTGCCCTTGCCAGAAAAGGAACGCAAATTCGTACACATATACGTTTTTAGAGGGAGTAGGGGAGCCCCTACTTCTCACTCTAAACTTCGCCAAATTTGCGCCCCTGGTCAATGCCGTAGCATGGGACAAAGAAATTTTACGGGTCCTTTTTTACCTTATTAGGTTAATACGGCACCATTACATAAGACCATGATCACAGTTTTTTCGCATACCAACTTGAATGCTTCTCATGAAAATGGGTTATTGTCATCACTTATCCCTGGAAACGAATGCTTAATGGGTTCTGTCCCTCAGCCTCCTCAGCCCAGGACGAGCCAGGAAGTTGCTACACTGGCCAACGCTGGAAACATGTGTTCTCACGACAGACAAGAGCCTTGAAGCTTGTCTTAGTGGCCTTACAGTGTATACGAAGCCCAGCATGTCAACAAAGGTATGCATTTCACATAAAAGACTAAAGAGATTATTGTAAATTCAGAACTTAGATCAATTTAGACGCCGTGTTGGTATCGCGTGCTACCATTAAAGGTTTATCGCAAACATCGCATGCAACCATCAATCGTATATCGCAACCATTGCGTGCAGCCAGGCGGCGCATGTCGAGCCAGACTTGAAGCATGCATTAGGTATGGTGAGGAGAAAGATGATGGACGAGCTCAGGGCGTACACAAGATTTCCCTGAGAAAACACACGGTCCGGCACACGGTCAAGGCCACAGTTCATGGGTGACATGGTCTGGTCACGGTTCACGGTCACGACCAACGGCTCACGGGTGACACGGCTCACGGTTCACCGGTGACATAGTCCGATGTACGGGTGAGACGGTTCAGTTCACCGGTGACACAGTCCAGTTCACCGTTGACACGGTTCGGTTCACCGGTGACACAGTCCGCTGTACGGGTGAGACGGTTCGGTTCACGGATGGCAGAGTCTGGTTCACCGATTACACGGTTCGGCTCACTGGTGACCCAGTCTGGTGCATGAGTGAGACGGTTCGGTTCACCGGTGGCACAGTTCGGTTCACAGATGACGCAGTTCGGTTCACCGGTAACACAGTCCAGTTTACCGATGACACGGTTCGGTTCACCGGTGACACAGTGCGGTGCACGGGTGAGGCGGTTCGGTTCACGGGTGACACAGTCTGGTTCATCGATGATGCAGTTCGGTTCACCGGTGACACAGTCCGGTGTACGGGTGAGACAGTTCGGTTCACCGGTGACACGGTCTGGAACACGACCCGGAGGTCCGGCTATTGGGGCATGGCCGCCTGGTATGGATGCTGGTCCGGAACACGACCCGGAGGCTAAGCAACAGCATGATAAGTATACATCTGAGCAAAATCTATAGCAGCTACACCACGCCTTTCAGATATTATTGCAGAAAATCTCTGTTGTCAAATTGCACCCCAAGTCCAGGGCTCCAGAGCGCTTTGAGTGACAAGCTATCACACATACAACGGCCAGTCGGGTGCCAAACCAAAAGCCTTAGTTTTATATGTAGCGAGGTGAAACGTCCAGTAGATTTCAAGCATCCAAAAAACTAATTCCTCAGTCAAGCATTTCGCCTATAAATTTTGTGCAAGCGATGGCCTATGGCCGCACGGCCCCGGCCGTCCCTCCATCACTCCATCTCATCCCCATCGCACAGACCACCTGCCGACGGTGTACGCTGTTGCATGACATCATTCGAAAGTGTAACTACATTTAAGGAGCAAGTTATACACTGTATGCGCCCGCGCGACTAGGATCATTTGTTCACTTCACCTACGCCTTCGCTATCACGTTGTGCCTGCACCGATTTTAGCTTTATCGAAGCACCACCCGATGCCTTCTAAAATTCTACGAGAATATTTTTGTTTCACAGTAGGGGCATAAAACTGCAGTTGCATACCCCAGTGGATCAGCGAGAGCTGACAACATGTAACACAGTCATTCATATATGCAGTTCTTTGTGTGTTCCATAGGTGTCGGTAGCCCGACTTTGGAGGTGTTCTGAGCGTTGAACTGCTTCTGAAGACTGTTCTGATGTTGTGTCATCCACTGATTCTTCTGATCTTCTTCGACAAGTCCTTGTTGTGTGGCAATGATACGTTTCCTATTTTATTTGGCTTACCTGCTTGTTGAGCATGCTATTTGGTCATCCGGTCTATAAATTCTGTTGGGTAGCCCTTGCTGCGTAACATTTCGGTTGTGTGACTTTTTTCCTCTTTCTATTTGCGTCATTGTCGCCGATTGCATTTGCGCAACGCTGTCTTGGATAACTTGTATAGTTCATACATGTGTGGCCTTTAGCTGTCATGCTGATTGATGTCGACGATGCTGTGAGGAAAAAACCAACGGCAACGTAATCATTACCGCACAAGAGCTTTCCAGGGAAGATTAGATCAGAAGAATATGTGGACGATACAACATCAGGACATTCTTCTTTTCATTTAGCTTCGATTCGTATTTCATTCGTGCATGGTCCTCAACGAAGCTTTGTGGTACGTGGTGCACGTGTTTCTGACATGCGATCTATCCCCTGCCGGAGGAACGTAGTTGACGAGCGTATGTACATCGCGCTCAAGCTCGACGCTGTATATGCTCGATGCTCGAGACGAGCTCGCGACGCCGCCACCGACATCATTGGCTGGATGGCGGGCTAGAGAGAATGGCGGAAGGCGCCGCGGCGCTCTACAATGCCGCTATGGCGCGCAGTGTCGCTATTACAGGGGCTATACAATCTGACAATCGAACTAAACTTCGTTATACGTAATTGTTGTATTTTACCATAGCATGTAGTTATACGTGCGTCGCCTGTATGTTGTAGGTGTGTACCTTGGAAGATGGAATGTGCAATTCCGAAGCATCAGGTCAGCCAATAGATGCCAAACATTGGCGAGTTACTTCTAACTCTCAATGATGAACAGAAAACCGTTTTAAGAAAATTAGAGCAGGTGCAGAAGGTCTATGAAATGCATTTACGCCAAGGTCTTTAAAACACACAAACACACACATAAATATATATAGTTATATATACATATATATATATATATATATATATATATATATACATATACATATATGTATATATATGTACTTTTGAAACAGACAGACAGACGAAGCTCGCAGAACTTGCGCGGTAGCTGACTGGTGACTGTCTCTTTTATATATTCCTCTCTTCATTGCATGTCGGCACCTTAAAGACTTAAAATCAGAATTGAACGCACGAGCATGCAAAGCACAAATTTTTCGCCGGACAGCACTCACTTTCATTTTGGCTTCGCGACAACAGACAATTCTTTGACCGTGTAGAAGACATCATCAGCCTCACACGCTGTGAATAACACAATCAACGCAGAAAATCACAATGCTGCGTGCTAATTCCCCAATACCAGCGCCATTCATCTTTGTCTTGTTCCTTGCGTAAGTGATTTATTTGCGATGCTGCTCCAAAGAGATAAGTCAGCAGTTTGATTCATTTGTCTGCTTAGAAGTCATTTGCAGTCATGAATGAGTACAGCGTGCAGAATGTTGGGTTTTCTTGTTTCGTGTATAGAAGATAAAATCCCAGTGTTTTGTGCAAGTGCTTGACGCGTGAGGGGAGTAGAGTTGTCAGGGTGCGTGTGATGCCTTGGTGCCCCCTCTGCGAGGTGCTCTGTGAGGTGTCGGAACAAAAATGTTGCATATATATACATACATATATATATATATATATATATATATATATATATATATAATACACCATTGTAGGATACGGAACCTTGCGGCAACACCTGGCAGCGGTCAACAGACGGGTGGAAATGGCTACGCATCGGAAATCGGTACTTTCAAACGGCCTCATGAAATCAATTGATATGCGTGTAAAGGGTGTCCTGGACCAAATGTTTCACTGGTACAATTTTCAGGTTGGTAGTCGGACGGATTACCACACAGAGCGCCACGAATGCAAGGCGCAATGACGTAATCTCTCTTGCTCGTAATGCTGCAACTGCAAATTCCGTTCAGAGAATAAACTGGTCAAGCAACTGCGTTGCATTGATAAAACGTTACAGTCAGCAGCTGAAGGACATTTCGTCCCATCCTGGGGTCCCCAGCGGTTTTTTTCTGGTGATAGCCCCAGGACCACACGAAAACCCTCAGAGGGATGCATCACAATAGGTCAGTGCGCTAGAATCACTTTTGAACTAGGGTGGTAGTAAAAATTGTCATCGCAAAAAGGCCGTACAAGAGTCAAAATTCAATTCACAAAAGATGGAACTTATGGGCTAGTGAGAGATGCTTCAGCAAACAATGACATACCTTTCAGGTCGACATGGACGTTATATCATACACCTGTCAAAGCTGTTTTGTTTTTTAACATCTTGGGCCATTAAAATGAAACAGAGTACAAGCGTGCTTAAAGTACTTAAAGAGTGCTTAAAGCGTAGTAATTTCATAGCAGTGTATTGAACATAAGGAACCATATAACATTAAAAGCTTTAAGCTACATTTTGCACTTCCCTTCCACAGCATTTTTTTTACCACAAAACAAACCAAAGGAATTCAACAACAAAATAATAACAGGAGATTCAACAAGCATAAAGTAAACAAACACAAAACCTTAGACTGCTACACATCAGTCCAACACCAAATCAAAAACCATAGACATACCTCTGGCTTCTGGAAAGATGGAGTCAGGGAAAACAAGCATTATGTCACTGTCACTGGCAAAATACCAACGCTTATTTACATAAAAGTAGCCTAACTTTGCCTAACCTAAAAATGCCTTACCTCATCTCATTCTTACTAACCTGTTTGTATCACAGCAGCATTTGTGAGTCACTGATTCTTGTACAATTCCTAATGCCACTTGCCATGCAATTAACCAACTTAACTACCTTAGAGTAGCCCATATGTTGAACATCATCTCAGCTCACCTCACCTATCTGTTGACAGCAGCACTTGTGATAAAAACATGATAAACCTCATTGTTGGCTAGTTTCAACTTGTATTTTCATTCAGTTCATTTGTGTCAGCTTGTTGACACCGGACAAAGTTGACAACACACAAATCAATCACTTTAAATCAATTTAAACAACTTATCCTGATTGCCATGGTTAACCTCTCTCAAGGGCAATAATGGGTACGCTCCACAAAACAATCCCTTTTCTCCAAAGGTAGCATAACCTTTAGATGACCATGCCAGTCTTGGTGCCTGCCTTTTCAGCTTCAGCAAAGGAATCTATTTGGGTTTGTTTATTGATATTTAATGACAAAGTTTGAGATGTTGATTTCGCATTTTAAATGGGATGGTTTGGCTACTTGCTACATACTGATGTTTACCTCCTATTATAGTTGCTACGTCGCATAGAGTATCTCTGTGTTGAAAGTATAGTGCATATATACAGTACAATCATTTGCCAGTCAGCAAACCATGACAACTATGGAGAACATCTAGTTAACACGCGTCCGAGTGGCTGGCTGATACCTTTTGCTCGGGTGGGGGGTCAATTTGCCCCTCCCCCTGAGATCTCGGGAACTAAGAAAGCTAGAGACACCAAATTTACAGGGTGTCTTGACCCGTACGTGAACTCGCTTAGGTCAAATATTGGGTTTCCTAGGTAATGACCTTTGGGTCAAATAAGGTCAAACAAGGTCAAACTGCTTTTCATTACCGGGTATACAATGAAAATAAAAAATGGTAAGGTAATTGTGAATTTCTTGCAAGTGGGATGAGCTTTTTATCATGATTTGTTTCGGAGATATAACGTAGATTATTTCGCGAACGAAAAATGGTTAATTTCCAACCTAGTCGATCCTTGTTGCATCATATGTCATAAGACGTGGAACTGCATGGCCCATACGATGGGGCGATTTAAAACTTTCTCACTTTCGTTGTTCTACAGGTATTTACAGAAAAGGTCAGATATTCCGCACAAAATGGCACTTGTTCTAGAACGTGTTAAACGTTACAGAAAAGCTTACCGATTGTACACGCAGTAAAGGGGCCATAAGCTTTCGTCTGACGCTTAAAAGCCTCGTTGTCAAAAATGCTGACTTTTTCCTAAAAAGCGGTCATGGCAGATCTTTTCCCTTGCCAAGTTTACAATAATGGAAATCAAATTTCGTAACATAAGTTGCATTGTGCATCGTTTGCGAGTCGATGCAGCTTTCGAACTGAACTTGGTCGGCAGGTGTAACCTTAGACGACCTGGTGGACCAGAAATGGTCCAAACTCAAGTTCTTCGAAGTTCATAGTATGGCATGGAATTGCGTGAAAAATAAAATATGGCACGGTATAACGTCATTAGAGGAGAAATTGCATGGCCCCCACCATGATGCGATTTGAAAATTCTCACTTGCATAGTTTTTAGTTACTTCGAGAATATTTCAAAATTGCG
Source organism: Pollicipes pollicipes (assembly GCF_011947565.3). Classification (NCBI taxonomy): domain Eukaryota; kingdom Metazoa; phylum Arthropoda; class Thecostraca; order Pollicipedomorpha; family Pollicipedidae; genus Pollicipes; species Pollicipes pollicipes. Next base: position 15,629,400 of record NW_023597055.1, read on the forward strand.
CTTAAAATAACACTTATTCTACAAACTCCTAGAAAAGGGCAGGGAGCTTTGACACTTAGACACTTTGACACTTTGACACTTTTGACACTTTGACACTTGACACTTTGACACTTTTGACACTTTGACACTTTGACCCACTAACTTAACCACGACCTTCCATTGTGCACCAAAAGATATCACATTAAATGCTTTGAATTTCCAAAAGATGGTCATAGCCATTTCTTCATTGCCAGGTGTACAGCAATGTAATACAAACTGGTAACATGATTGCGCATCGTTCGCGAGTGGAATAAGTTTTCGAAAGCAATTGGTTCGGGAGACAGTTTTAGACTAGTTCGCGGACCAAAAGTGGTCCATTTTCAACTTACTCGAGTCTCACTGTTTTATCCGTCATTCGACGCGGAATTGCATGGCCGATACGATGGTGTGACTCGGAATCTTCTCGCTCTAATATTTTGAGCTATTACAAAAAAAAACTTAAAAAATTGCGCTCAAGTTGGCATCCGTTCTAGAAACCATTCAACAGGCACAGAAAAACATGCCGTTTAGTGTTCACACTAAATGGACTACAACACTTCAATTTTACGCCCAAAAATCACTGAGCTTTTTATATGCCCTGAAAAATGGTTGTATCCAAGTTCTTTGTTACCAGGTATGCAAGAAGTTAATGACATAATTTCTTATGTAATTGTGCATCGTTTGCAAGTGAAGTGAAAGTTCGATATTATTTGGTTCGGGAGATAGAAGCTTAGACTATTTTACGGTTAAGAAGAAATGGTCAAGTTTTAAATCAGTTCAATCTCATTACCTTAGACGTCATTAGACGCGAAATTGCATAGCCCGTACGACGGCGTGATATAAAATTTAATGATGCTGATGGTATTGAGTTCGAAACCAAAAAAAATCTTGACAAACTTCCGAAAATGTCACTTTCACTAGAAAGTGTAATGCATCAATAAAATGTCTTACCGCTTGGAAACACACAAAAGTTACGATGTGCTCTCATTTTACACGAAAAAACATTCAGTTCTGAATTTTGACTTCTTCTCATGGCTTCGTCATAGTCAAAAATACTTTTCATCACCATGTGTACAATAATTGCAACACAAAATTGTAGCATGATTTTGCATCACTGGAAGTGAAATCAGCTTTCTATCACGATTGGATCCGGAGATATGAGGTTAGACAATTTCGCGTACGAAAAATAGTTCATTTTCCACGATGTCGAATCTCATTGCATCATATGTCACTAGAAGCGGAATAGCATGACCTATAGAATGGTGTGACTGAAAATTTTCTGATCTTCGTATTTCTAGTTTTTCCAGAAAAAAACTTGAAAAATTGCACAGAAAAGGCACTTTTTGGAAGTACTAAAAATGGGCAGAAATTGTTCCCGCTTTGTACAGACACTTAGACGTATTACGAGCTTTCACTTCACGTCAAAAGGTTGATGGTTGGAAATGTTGGTTTTTCCGAAAAAAGCGGTTATAGTGAATGTTTGTTTTATTACTAAGTATGTAACACTGGGAATCCAAATTCGTGTCATAAGTGTTCATGGTTTGCTAGTGGAATCAGTTTTCGAATTTTTTTGGTTCGGAAAATATAACTGGAGACGATTCCGAACTAATTCGATTGAGACTAGACGATTAGTAACTAATTCACGCAGACTCCACGCACTCGGCGTCCCACAATCACTCCCGCTGGCGCCCATGCTGCCCCACTTATCGTTGGCTTGCGCACGGATAGACCCCCCCCCCCCCCCTCCCTTTTCAGGGCATTGGCATTATAATTGACTCTTCTGGTTGGGTCCTAGTTAAGTTAAGTTAAATGTAGTTATCCCATTTCAGACCTTCAATAAGGCCACGTTTAAGCGCTGTTTAAAATATGCCACGTGAATTTGTCGGCTGGGCACCGACGCAGCTACTGGGCCGACATCAGGTGTCCGAAGCTGAACGGCGTCTCGTTCCCTCACCTGACCTCCAGGGTGACGGCTATCCGCTTGGACGACGTTCTCCACGTTCCGTCCACGGTGGGCGGCCCACCTTTCACTCAGACACACCCATCGCTCGCAGCTTTCCGCTGCCGCGCACGCGCCTGAAGGCATCAACTCGTCCAGCACGGAGACGACGCCTTCGCCACTTCTGCGCCATCGCCTCCCGCCTGCCGGAGCGAGCTTTGCAAGGCACCGCCCCACGGCGCGTCCATCAGAGGCCTGGAGGAAGGCAGCGCACCCAATGGGACCGTGGAGCCCCTCGGCAGACGACCAGCGGCCGGCGTGACCTGCGTTCACGCCTTACGGTCCCCTCAGCCGGCGCGCTCTGGAGACTCGGCCTGACCGGCCTGTTCGACGACCCGGCTCCTCGTCGCCCTTCCTATGGGCGTCGATGGCGGGATCTCTGTCCGTCCAGAACATCCCGCCATCAAGCGCTCATAAGGCCTAGCATAATAATCTCGGAATAGGGCAGGCTATGTTCTGTTCTCTGCCAGGGCATGGCACACCAACGGATAGCTCCCGCTACCGCCGTGCACAATCCGGCACCCCTGGCGGTCCCCACTGGTCCTGGGTCATATCAGGACCTATGCCTCTCTATGCCGTCACGCCTGGGGTCAAGCGAGGAACAACAAAACTAGTCAACCGTCTCTTAGTAAAAAAAGAGCGAAACCGTGCCTCGAGTCGCTCTGCCCACCGGCGCACATCTGCGTAAAAGCAGGACCGCGGTCGCCTGACTCCTCGACCCTGCCGTAGCCACGCCGTGCTGCTCAGGTGCGTTCCACGCCTATCACTCTTTGGTTACGATTCTCGTGTGACTCAATCTTTGGGTGGCATACTGCGTACCAGACGAAAGTCTGACAGACCAGCGGAAGTCGACAACGTCGACTCCAAAGCAAATTGCTTTGCCTAAACAATGCAATCAACTATTTAATAAAAATAAACAGACAAACAAACAGGAAAACCAAATACATGCGCACGAATACCATACAAAATCAGTTAATAAACCGGGTTGAGCCAGCGACAAAGTAAACGCACCATACGCATGATATATTCTTCTGCGTATGTTGCAAGGGTTCCGCCGCCCCGAGCAATCGAAAAACAAATTAAGAGAACGAGAAAGGTCAAACCGTCCAGGATGCCAGCAGACTACGTCACAACAAAAGAACAAAAGGGAAACCTTCATGGGTATCGCGGCGTGGCCCGTACGCCGCGCCTGACCGCGACACGAGGAACAACGAGGGCCATGACAAGCCGCTGCGCCTCCCTGGGGCCGCTTCCAAAGACAGAATCAGGATAGCTTCGAGGCGGGCTAACGGGTGACCCGTCGCGCCGAAGCGCATGTTCACGGCCTCGGTCACCACGCCCACCCACGATGGGCGTGGGTGTTCTGTCGCCGTCTGGCCGAATCACTCCAGCCTCGCTTCCACGCTAAACCATTTCAAACACAGACCGCCACCTGTATTTACAGGACCACTAAGACATAGACGAACCACGTGACCCGTCACGCCCCCCCCCCTACCTTAATTATGGGGGTGAGCTCGAGACACATTGCATGTCCGGGAGGGTCGCATGGCCAGTGCCCCCCCCCCCCCCCCCCAACTCCTTAACTATACGAGAAGGAACAGGTGGTTGTGACCCGCGCCCGCCCGATGGGGAGGGGTTAAGGGACACGGGAGCGCCAGCCGCCCATGGCTCGGTAAGACTGGGAACAACAATCTGTGGAATCACGCGTGCGTGTTGTCGTGTCCCGTTGTTCGCAGGGCCAGACGTCGCTGTCTGGCTGTCGCCGCCCTTGTCCGCGCTCCTCGCCCCTCGGAACGCCCCGGGAGACCCCGTCCTCTCTCGACTCTCCACCCTCACTTCTCCTGAGAGACTCCTGCGCCTTCCCCGGACCCTCCATCTTGACCCCTCTCGAGAGACTCCTGCGCCTTCCCCGGACACTCCATCTTGACTCCTCTCGAGAGACCCCTGCGCCTTCCCCGGACCCTCCATCTTGACTCCTCTCGAGAGACTCCTGCGCCTTCCCCGGACCCTCCATCTTGACTCCTCACAAGGGACCTCGTCTTTCCCTCGCCAAGGCTCTGGCTGCGCGCCCGCTGGAGGCGACTAGTAAAGCAGAAGTGTGGGGTCAATGTTGAGTAGGTACGAATAGATGTGGAAGAACAACTGCATCGTGCATGACCGTAAGAGTGGGAAGGAATGTATGCAACGAAATGAAGGAGGTTAGCTCGTAAGGGCTATAGGGAGGAATGACAACTCGGCATAAAATAAGATAAACTGACAACTCAGCGTTCTGATTCGTCCATAACGGGAAGAATGGACCAATCAGAATTGCATTAAGAATCGACTAATGTTGAAACCAAAGATGGACTTCGGAAAGTACGTGAGATGCCTCACAGGGCGTCTCGAAATCATTATGTCCCATCCTCAACCTCAACCTTCAACCTGAGCAGTGAAGTACTCACATGTCTCACCCGGAATTGGCCAGCCTCACACTTGTATCCAGATCTGGAATGAGTACAGGGCGCAGCACACTACTGAGTGCTGTTTTTAAGACGACCAGGTCGCCTGAACATATGGGGACTCTGCTAGCATTGAATGAAAAGGGCCATGAGTAAGCGAAACCGCGTCACCATGGAACTCGCGAAATATAAAAGTCAAGAATTCAACCATGAAAATTATCTTAAAAGCGATGTAAAAACATTCTAAAGAGTGTTGTCGACCGAATAAAGCAACGTAGCGCCCTAATACCGCATCCAGTGTGTCCTCGAAGCACCAGAGCCCTAAACGATAAAGCAAAAAAGTGTCAAAGGGCTCCAGGCCCGTCCCAACTCTTCTCGCAAGATCCGAAAGCCCCAAACAAGAACTTACAGAAAAGTTCGCAGAATTGCAAACGATGTTGCACATTGCGTGCACCCCGTTGAAGCGCTAAATTTGTGTTCACTCTGGATGTTATGGGCGCCGTCCTGCCAGCAGTGTTTCGAGTGGAGCGGATGGCACGTGAGATGAGCTGTTAATTGCCATTAAATATCACAATATTTGTTGGCTTTCACCACGTCACATTCCCTGGGCAATTCCATTTCAAGCCACGGTTATTGTAAAGGATTTCATCTTCATTTTAATCCCACCTCAAAACATGCGCTGTTGGATAGCCCACATTCAATTACTTCCTCGCTTCTACGCAAAATTCACAAATATATAATTTGAGATAAGTTGGTCAATAATACTTTTAAGGATCGGAAAATGGCTATGTCTGCACCGAGCCCCAGAAAGACTCCATAGCCCTGATATTTCGGTACCATACAAATACGGGTGGAGGTGCAGCAACTCGCGGTTCGTGCTACCCGTCATACAGTGCCTCGGCGAACGAACAAGGCCTCGGGACGATGCAGCACGTCTCCATCTCCCGTTGACCTCCGAAGCACTCCCAGTAATGTGACCCCAATGTAAAGTTCCATGTCATACCTAATTTCGCTCGACTCATGTTAGGTTCCCACTCTATCCGTATTGTTTCAGCCTCGCTACGCGCCGAGCGTCAGCAAAGCGCCCCGTCGCATACTTCCGTCCGTCACTTCACGTCCCACATGCATGCTTACTTTAATCGTCTGCTCCTGCAGTCAATGAAAAGCTTCCAACGGACCTTGGAAAGCAAGCACAAGAAAGTTGCCTTGGTGTATTGGTGCGTCTAGCAGCGTTGCACAGTGCTTGCACCAGTGGTTTTTGAGATCATAATATCACATTTTAAAGATGACATATCATGATCGCTCATCCTTCGGAGCTGGGTGCCAACATAAGGAAAGCACAATGAAAAGCAAACAAAATACAAAGACAAACACGAGTGGTCAAATTTACGCAAGGTTTTATCTCATCATGCAACTACTTTTCATGTGTTTAAGGCTGAAGCTATTTGCAGTGGTTTGCCGCGGAACGATCAAAACCGCTGCCAAAATAACATAGGGCAATCACTGTTCCTAGAGGCTGGTGCAGCTGATTGACACGTTACAAAACTAGTGCTCCATCTCAGTGTATGGAAGGCCGACATGCAGTAATCGCGACGCGTATCAACTGGCCAGGCTTGCCAGACCTGGTTATTTGGATTGTAGTCCTTTCGGCAAGAAATGATCATTTCAGGGTTGGGGGGATGAAAGAGAATGGATAACGGTGGGGCAGGAATACACACGCCCAGGAAGCCAACCGCCAAACATTAGCCCGAGCGGGGACCCCTCCGCAAGGTGTGCGCTGTGTGCCCAGTCGGAGGCTCCAAGGGGCCTCTCGACCCACTCACGGCTGACGCATGCAGCCCTCTCCGGACAAGCGGAGCATTGCGAGAATTCAGTATAAGACAAGAAAGAGGATAAGAGGGTCTGATGGCTTACCAAACGTCCGAAACCGATACACACGCAGCTTTCCGATGAATGTAAACAAATACGCCATCAACATAATGGCCGCCGCCATCTCTACGTTCGCAAGCTGCTGCCAGTGCTGACAAGCGACATCCTCGAAAAGCCATTTGCTGGAGCAAACGATACCTTCCCAATGATCTCGATATGTTTAGTAGTGAATCATGTTTAGAGAGCACCCGATAACTGCGCTACCAGCGAAAATTTGGGGCACGTGGAATATCTCGTCAGCGGAGGCGGAATTTATAGAAACCAATGATACCAATATATGTAAATCTAAATTCCTTACAATCCTACGTGAATAGTCAAAAATCCCGACTCGACCAAACCAACTCCCCTTAAGCTGGCCCGGCCCGGTAGTTCCCCAACGCACCGCTATGCGTCAGCCCTGGCGCTAACGCCGCGACCTCCGCTGCGGACCGCTATATCGCTGGGATGCACGCCGTACCGACCTACTGCTGGTGGTTGTCTGCCGCGCGGTAATCTCCACTCTGCAGTATTCGGCCGATGCCGGCCGCCGGGGGACGCCAGCCACGGCAGCAGAGGCCCAAATGGCGCGTGGAGCAGGCGTGAGCGACTTGGAGGGCAATCGCTCCCGTGATCTTGGCGTTAACGTCGCTCTGAAGACCCGCGGGGTGACAATCACGGTGCGCCGGTTTTGGAGGTGAGAGCCGGAGACAACATATTTTGGATTTAGCAATACATCTTGCCTGCTGATCTTTTCAACATTGTGCAATAGATACTCAGAGCAGAGCTGCGCAAAGTGAGTCCAGAATTCTACTTCTGATGAGGTAACTGCCGGTTTAAAGGGTTTGTGGGTTAAATGGCCCTATCTGTTTTGTACTTCTCACTTGTTATTAAACCAAATGCGTACAACTTCATCAGTGATACCAGTGTCTCGAAATCCTTCTGAACAGCTCCGAATTTATATTTGAAGCACCCGACCCTGTAGGAGAAATCTTGTTGGACTCCACGTCCCCCACGTTGAAAGTAACAAAGTTCATTTGCCTTTCTTTTTCCAACGTGCGTGTGCTGTCATCTTTGTAGCACACTAATATGTCTAGATCTTTGTGTAATAAGTGCTACGAAATCTTGAAACACTTTGTTGAGACAAACATAGGTGCGAAAAAGAGCTATTATACCGCGATTTCGACGAAGCGTTATGCCTTGTCTTTAATTTATCCGCTAGCTGCTTAAGACAGTTGCTCTGTTCAAAGCGCACTATGGCTCTTGAAATGAGAGCATCGCATGATTCAGCTGACGCTCTGGTTCAAACTTAACCTAACCGAGTCCTTGGTAGCGGGCCCTCGCCCGCCGGACCAATCACAAACGTTTTTTCATTCGCACCAGTGGAGGTGCGCACAATGGTCGTCACGACGACGGTGGTTGCGACTGCAGGGAAGAAGCGTAGTGCTGTTACATAGCGTTGGCAGCGTAACTTGGACTCGAAAACAATCAATATTGGCATTCTTATCACGTCCTGGTGGTGCTGCAGTGGCGCTAACCAGTGTTATCATTCGATGTAATTAGTCCGAGGTTTCACTAGAGCATGTTTTTGAGATATGCCCCAGGTTCGTCAGTCCCTACGACCAAACAAAAGCTAAGCGGTCAAATTGTAACCTCTTTGAGAGGTGAAAAAGCTGAACTGTATCGTATGCCATCCAGTCATTGCGTTGTAATTCCTATCATAATTTATGAGTGTGCCCGGCAACAACACTGGCGATACCTTAATCATGCAGAACGATGAACGCCAAGTCCGAAGGGGTTTAGCTGCTATCGACAAATTGGTGAGCCTGGCTCCTTAAGGACAGATAACGTTATAGTCCCCGCCCGGATTCGCCGTTTTTTACAAAGCGAACGCATGTGGAGGAACAGAGTCGATGCGACCCTCAGTCACTTGCAAACTCAGAATGATAGAACATAGCGGAAAAAACCGTGGCCTGTCAGAGCTGGTGCCACAAAGCTTGCAGGGTACAAACTTGAGATACAGCAATGCAAGGACATACACGCGCATCATCTGGTGTATTGAATTGAAACTTCAGCTTAGAGAACTTCAACGCAGTTATTTTCATACTGAAATGATGAGTTTCAGGATTCGGCAGTGGTTTTGAGGATTCAAATCCTTATTTTTAGGGTCCGAAACCCTGTTGTCAGAATTTGAGGGTTCGCAAGACATGAATCTGCTCTCATCTGTTAGAGTCCTGCAAATCTGAACTCTCAGTTTGTTTTACACCCACACATTCCATTACTCCCTGAACAGCTTCCCTACCGTGGCGACTCCAGCATCACCTGTCCTTTATTGACCCTGGAATATTGCGCTCACGCCGATATTGGATCCGGATCACTCATCACCCAACAGTGGTGTATGACATCCAATACTGATTTATGAACAAGATTTTCATTCAATCGGTTCAATTGGCAAAATATAGATTTTAATTTAAAAGATGCTCATTTTAAACCTTGCATACTTGGATATATACCACAGATTATACACATCAAACCGGACAAATATCATCCTCAGAATGACATCCTGCGTGTCGTGCGAACATCTGTTCAACTGGCTCACATCCCACTCGTCCTGTTCAGGTGTCCGCGCCGTTATGTCTCCAAGACGTGTTTTTTGTGGTTAAATAGTTGCGATTTCGCTTTCCAAATTGATGCAGATGCAAATAGAATATTTATAATGAACCCAGTTCATGACGGTCCACTTTGATCATAGAGACCAGAAGCTGCAAGTTTCTGGAGTAACAATGAGGAATAGAAATGGATGTACGAGATAACGATAGCGGTTGTTTCCTTGTGGCACAACACGCAAAGAGAGTCGGCTGCCTGAAACGTTTGGACGATATTTGAAGTTGAATGTCATTTCTACACTTAGAGTTTGAAATATTCTTGAGCTCTCAATCTTAAGTCGGCTGTGATAAAGAAGTCATTGCAATGAAATGGGCTCTAATGCCATAGTCATGAGTAATTTGGGGGGGGGGGGGAGGAGGCAATCCCAGTATACCCTTCATGCGTGTCAACATGAAACTTGACAACGTCCACCATCGGCTATCTATAGCTCATATTTCTAAGGTCCAAACCCTTGAATCCCCAAGCGATAAGAAGTCCCACCCATCGCTTGTGCGAAGGTTAATGCTCCAATATCCAGAGAAATATATATCACGAAAGTTAACGGTTTCTGTGTAAACGGGCGCACCTCAGACACGCACACGCATATCTGTGTATATATAACAAAAGATATATTATGTAATGTACATATGCAAATACATATATGTAAATATTATACATACATATATATATATATATATATATATATATATATATATATATATGTATGTATGTATGTATATATATATATAACATGACAACATAAGTTTTTTTGTAAAACAGTGTACGAGGCTAATGTGGCGTTTATGTCTGGTAGTGATGGGACGCCTCATATGCATGAGCCTGCTTGTCAGCATGCTCATAGACTTCGCCGGTGTTACTGGCATTATCATCAGAACGCACTGCTCTGACACTGTGTTTCTTTCCAGGTTTATTCTGGTTGTACTTGCTCTGAGTTCATGGCGGTGGATTCTACAAGGTAAAATCACCAACCAAACCTGGGCTCAGGTCTCCGTGCATAAGTCTGAGTCCACCGCATCCTAAACCCTGGTGTGTTGAGCCCCAGCTCAGGTTACAAATCCATCCTGCCACTCTACATAAGCTGTTGTCTTGGGTCAAGTCCAGCAATCTCCGTAATGTGTGAGTCTAGTTTGGGTCGGAGTCCTTCACGATCAAGAACGGCTACGATATTCTTTTAAACGGGTCCTAGTTTGAGTCAGAGTTTGTGTTTAAGTTTGCGCATCTTGGCATGAGTCCGCCATTTCTGTGCAGCATCTCCCGAGCCAAAAATGGCCCCATATCAGATTGACAGGCAGGCTTGCTAGGCTGGTTTCCCCTGGAGAGGAATGGAATGCAGCTGCGACTTGCAGCCCAGTTAATGGAGTCTGAATCCGACTCAAAGAGACGTTCAAATTCCTTAATCATATAAATAATGATTTTACACCCAACACTTATGCATGCGTGTGCTTATGCCGGATCAACGAACAGAGATTTACAAATAAATAACATGAATGGTCTCGCGAAATTTAATTTCCACCTGATATATATCAGCATATTCGGGTTTTAAATGCTGTCGTGACCCGCCGGCTCACGGCTTATCTCACGTTTCCCTCAGTTTTCCTGGTGGGTATATGCCGGAACAAGAGTGACCTTATTGATTTCAAAGCCACCTGCGGGACCGGTCGACAGTTCCCTTATATTTATTCAGCGCTGAACGGAACTGCTGAAAGCTATAATCATCACGCTGCATGCTGCCCTGCTTAGCTGTGCACGTAGCTATCATGCTGTGCACAATTAGAACACCCCGTTAGTTGGCCCCGGCTCCAGACGGGTGATTGGTGGTTTAGGGCGGCGAGAATGAGGACGAGTTGCACATACAACTGATGCATCCTTTACCTGACACCGTTATTTGCATGAGAATCTGTCTTTTACCGTGATGGGCATGAGCTAGGGTGATTTTTATGCTTTAAATTGCATTGGCTGATGGTGCCTGAGGTTGCGAAAACGTTGTCGGCGAAGCACTCTCAGCATCCTTGTGCAGCGTGACATACTTCCCGGGCTGTCCAAGCACTGTGATAACTGTAAATGTGGATCCATCGTCTGCGTTTTCTAGCTCGTAAAAACCGGTATCAGCGGATCAGCAATATGCTCCAGATGGATTCCTCGCCTTTGGATGTAACATGCAGATGTGCGCAGCCTTCATGCATACAGTCGCAGGTTGTTTTAAGACGGGTTAGGCATGCAGTTGACTAGAAACATTCTAAAAGGTAAAAATGCCATAAAAGTGAGTTGGAGAATGTTGCCCCTACGTTGCATCGAGAATCCTGCCGACCGCCTTTCCGTTGGCGCGTATTTTTAGCCACACTTTTGTCCCTGTGGCGTTGTTGGGTGCTGCACTGTCATGATGGATCTCCTGTCCGCTTATCTGGATGCTCCCCTTCCTCCCAGAGCAGCTCAGGGCTCGTTCAGCACGTTCAGTATACCGGACGGAAAACATCGATCTCGCTTCAGATGCACATAATACGTGAGCGCGTTCTGAGGTCTGCACTCTTGGAGCCTAGCACAGAGTACGGTCGTGCCCGGCTCGCGCGTGTGATCTGGACGTCAGTCCCCCTTCACGATCCCGGCCAACTGTGCCGAGCGGCGCACACCTGGCTTATTACCGGCCTCTTTGTGTCGGTCAGGCGGCTCGCTGTGGCTTGAATCATGTGGTGCGGCCGGAGCTGGATTGGCAAAGTAACCTGCAATAGCGCTTTGGGCGACGAGTGGCCCGTACATAACGGTTTGAACGGCGCGAGAGACTGGGCGGCACTCCCGCCGGCCGGACGGTCATGCCGGCCGGGCACTCCCAGCGGCTGGGAGCTTGCGCTGGTTAGGGTAGCATAAAACACACGCCCTACGCGGCAGGTGATCACATTTACCAAGCACTGCTGCCGGCTTAGTGCGCAACTAAGCGCCTTAGCGAGTATCTGACACAGCACGTCAACTGGTGACGCTTGCAGACGTCAGGAGGCCAGGTGACGCCATTTACAGACGTCGGCAGACCAGGCGACGCTGAGTTTCGTGGCCCCTATGGCCCAAGCACTGAAGCTCCGATATAAGTAGCCTGGTCCTCTGTGTGCGTGCCCATCGCTGCGGTGGTTTACTGAAGGCACTCGCATGAGGACTGTTTTTGAGCGCGACACCCTAGTCCGAGCAGGAACCAAGCCGTCAGCTGGCTTCCATGCATGGGTTGAACAGTTACCAATATCCCGCATCTATCAAGATTTGTGGGGACGGTTCCGAGCAGTATGCGTATTAATTTCAATGAAATAATATTAATATATAAATAATTATATATGTATATCCATGTATGAATATAAATATAAAATATAAATATTAATATATCAATTACACATACATAATATTAATAGGAAAAATAACATCAATTTCGAGCTTCCGTAAAAAAAAAAATTGGGGAGTCGACACATATGGCGCTAGGAAATAACGGCGAACGGAAGCCCGATCATTCACGCGGACTTATATCGGAGCTATCCTGAAACCGCCGAAGATCTCACGGACCACCGAGGGTGAGAAGCGACCTGCAATGCGTTTAAAGAAAACCAGTGTGTCGTGGCGAAAATTTGGTGACACGCATGGAGTGGTGCCGCGCCATACCCAGCCATGGGAAGGTTATGCCGCGAGCTGGAGATGTACCATTAGCATATGATGAAAAGGAGGCCAGTATTTTCGTGTCATCCAAATGCATGTAAGACATGATAGGGTGAATCAAGAGTAAGTACGAGTTAGGAAAATGAGCACAACCTACAGCACATAAACGCTGAGCGTGGGTGGCAGAAGGCGTCAATTTTGACGAGTTGTTGGCGGAGTTCAATGATTTGCCATTTCAAGTAAGGGCATATACATTGCTGGGCGTGGCAAATCACAAACATTGCAATGTAGTGTTATGCATAGATTTCACGTAAAATAGAATGTACATGTTTTCAACACAGACAGTTACAGTCCCTTTGTGTAACCAATGTGGCGAGATGGATTAACTAACGCATTACTTTGTTGCTCGCCACGACCTTAAAAGTTCTTAAGCAGTCATTTGTGTTTTAGAATGAATGGCCAACTACTAGCATATTCTTTGTAATTGTAGGCCAAAAACCAATGTAAACTTGTTTGTGTTGTAAGCCAAACCGTGCATTTGGAGAAAGTAAAATTACATGTGATCTATGCATGATCTATGTAGGCAAGATATTACAAATCCAAAAACAAAACGTCTTTCACAACAGAAACACGGAGATATTGAATCAGATAGAGCCCATTGATATCAGACGGCGGGCCGCTAAAATTTGGATGCGGTTACTGTGTGATGAATAATAGCAATGCTTAGGTTTAAGAGCCATAGATCACGTCTCAAAGAAGCGCGTTCCATCAACACGAGATGATGTGTTAATGGGCCGGTGCGCAGCATGTGCTGCTTACGTCACGCTTTTACTGTTCGCCGCAGGAGTGCATGTGAACAGCACGTGTGTGGGTGTGTAAACGAATGCGCCGAGCTGCCGTGCAATAAGCCTGAGACGTTAAAAGAAGAAGCGTATTGGGAGTGAAGTTATGGCCACGGGACGTGATCACACAATCTAGATGTACACAAGTCGTGGGCCTCTTATCGACTCCGAGCGATATTCGGCTGTTGCCATTGCCGAGTGAAAGCCTGCTTTAATCTGCGTATGTCCTGCCAGCGATTTTGAGGCATAATTTCGGTTGATGTTGCTATAGCGCGCCCGTTGCGGGCGGCCCTGCGGAACTGGATGTGCATGACGTCAACATAATGACGTGATATTTACTCCACCTCTGCATGCTCGGCACGCCCGTTGATGGAGTCCGACGGTGAGAATGAACTGCTTCAGTGTGTTTTATTGTCTGGCACGTTCAATCAGGCTGTAGTGGATCCCGAGAGAAGAGAGGAGCCGCTGATCGGTGCACATCAAGGGCATTGACGTGGATGTTCAATACGTATGCCTACACATTTCAGTAGCAGCGACGAAGGCCACCTCAGGACTGCTACACCCTGAGGCTGACTGAGTAACGCAGGTCCTGAGCACCGCATGATTGCCTGTGGCATTTGAAGCCGTCAGTATGAATTAGGGGAAGCCCTCACCGGGGAAGCGTTCCATAACATTGAACATCATGGAGCGCACCAGACCTCAATCCTCACCAAGACACCACAAAGCGCCATTAAACGCCTTCTTATAATATTCCATGACAGCGAGATCGTTCTGGCGGGACATGAGAACAGGACCGTTCCAGTGAGGCATGAGAACGAGATCGTTCCAGCGAGACATGAGAAGGAGATCGTTCCGGCGGGACATGATCATGACATGAACGAGACATGAACGAGATCGTTCCAGCGAGCCGCGCGCACTGTCACGCACTGCCACTGCCTGCGAAGCACCGCTTTGTCGTGTTGGTCATCTTCAGTACGCAACAACGGCGCACAGACAATATCCCCTGTTGCTGCGTCCTCGCAAACCAGTAACCAGCAAACAGAGCGCGACCTCTACGCTCTGCACCGGGCCCATCTCGGCTCGGGCTAAGTGGCTGGATATGATGATGCCGCGCCGGCCAGGGGCCCACAGCGCCTAACAGAGTGGATGAGTGTTAGACCTGGTTCTGTCGTGTCGGTCAGGCGTCCACAGTGCCTAACAGAGTGGATGAGTGGTTATACCTGATGCTGTCGTGTCGGTCAGGCGTCCACAGCGCCTAACAGAGTGGATGAGTGGTTAGACCTGATGCTGTCGTGTCGGTCAGGCGCTCACAGTGCCTAACAGAGTGGATGAGTGGTTAGATGTGATGCGTGTAGGTCAGGGGCCCACAGTGCCGAACAAAGTGGCGGAGTAGCTGGATCTGATGTTCCCGTGTCGGCCAGGAGTCCACAGTGTCTGACAGTGCTTTGTATCATCAAGCAGGCTCGAGTCGGCCAGGGGAACATTTGCTGAACACGGACGGGGGACGGGACGCCGAATGCCAGAGGGCTTCTGGCGTTGGTCGGAGTCATCTGACAATGAAAGGAAGCCTGGAAACTTATGACGAGAGCTTGCATTGAGCCAATGAAAGGGCCCTGTGTCAGTCAGGGCCCCAGTGTCAAACGGTGGGCCTCCCGACCCATTCCAGCCATGGCCCGTTGGGTTTCGCTGGAATCTGTTTGCCAATTATTGGACCACCTGCGGCGGTCAGAGGTCTTGTTCTGTCAGTGAGGTTTCCTGCGTCGATCCGGGGCCAACTGCGCGGGTCAGAAGGCCTCGCGCATCAGGGGGATCAATGTGATATGACATATTCTTCTAAGAACCTCCGGATCGACCAGGGGGACCACGCCCCCGTGTGGCCAGAATGACAGCCAGAGGTCACTCCGCGTTGGGATAAAAAGACCCTTTATCCCTTGATTGGGATCGACAATGTACCTATAAGCTTTCTACTTAGTGATCTCTCCGTCTGGATAAGTATGAGGTAAAATTAGTGTTGAACAGTGAATCGTGACAAGTTCAAAAATGAAAAGGCCAGTCACTGTTTGCCTGAAAAATTGTATAGGAAGAAAAAGTACTGTCTTAGATGCACAACCATCATATGGCCACTGAGCACATGCCCTCGGCGCAGGTCATGGCCAATTTTTATCGGTACCTTTTGCATAACACAGAATGAACACAAAATAGGCAATTTTAATTGGTAATTTGCGACGCAGAATTCGAATACTCCACTGAGAACGTGATTTGATATCATTCTACTGCATCCCAAGAATACAGTAGGTCTTGTAAGGACATACAAGGTCGTGTGAGGTCACCTAAAGTCAATGCCCTATGTTGCCAGCAGCGAAGAGGCTAGATGAACGAACGCGACGCGTATAAACACCTGCTTATTGTGTTTGTGAACTTGATAACGTCTAATTTAATTTTCATGCAACAACGTACCTGTTCTCAGTTTGTTACATATACATTGCCGAGCGTGAATGTGGCTATGTTGTTGACAGCTGCTATGCGATCCTGAATACCCGTAGATGGGCACTATTCGTGTATTTGTACGCTATTTGTATTATACACTATTTCTGACCACAGGAAAGCATTGCACCTGTCACGTAGCCACGGGCAGTACTTCGAAATTTGTCCTTTTCATGGCCTATCAATTTGATCTAAGTTGACATCAGATGACCTGTAGGTCATCCTTACCTGGTATTTGTGTGTCTGAAATAACTTTGTCCCACAGCTGCATCTAGTAAAATAAGCTTGGTCAGAGGCGCATTGTGAAGAAAAGCGTTGTTTTCTTAGCCAACTAGCACAACAATTTTGAATGGTGACCTGATTTGACCTGATCCATGTGGGGTACGAAAGTGGTCGGAAAGGCATCCCCACAGTCTTAACGCCTGTGCCCGTGCCCTCAACATCCACTTCGACGCGTTAACACAGGTTTTAACTGCTACTACCGGAATGACTGTTTTTGACCTGCCGTGATCTCTGGTGACCTCACATTTGAGCTAAGGTCAAAAATGTGGTGTATATTCTTCATAATAGACGAGACCTTCCAACCGGTATCTTTGTTTTTTCCATAAGGCGCCCGGAAGCTGGGGATCCAAGGGGTGTCAACTTCCCCCCCCCGCTCCCCACCGGGTGATCCAAGGGGTGTCAACTTACCCCCCCCCCTCCCCACCGGGTGAGATCCAAGGGGTGTCAACTTCCCCCCCCCCCGCTCCCCACCGGGTGAGATCCAAGGGGTGTCAACTTCCCCCCCCCCCTCCCCACCGGGTGAGATCCAAGGGGTGTCAACTTCCCCCCCCCCGCTCCCCCCGGGTGAGATCCAAGGGGTGTCAACTTCCCCCCCCCCCCCGCTCCCCACCGGGTGAGATCCAAGGGGTGTCAACTTCCCCCCCCCCGCTCCCCACCGGGTGAGATCCAAGGGGTGTCAACTTCCCCCCCCCCCCCGGGTCCCCCCCCCCACCCCCCCCCCCGCTCCCACCGGGTGAGATCCAAGGGGTGTCACTTCTCCCCCCCCCCCGCTCCCCACCGGGCTGAGATCCAAGGGTTTGTCAAACTTACCCCCCCCCCGCTCCCCACCGGTGCGATCCAAGGGGTTGTCAACTTCCCCCCCCCCCGCTCCCCACCGGGTGAGATCCAAGGGGTGTCAACTTACGCCCCTCCCCGCTACCCACCGAGCGCGAGCTGACCGCAGGGCCAACGCCGTACATCATATGGAGACCGCAGCACCAGGCGTTGAGGGTTCCGTTGCCAAGATTTGCTGGCGTGCATGCCCAAAACGACATCACATTATTGTTCTCATTAATCGATTCTGACTGAATGTTGAACATTGCAAGGCACACACGGCCATGGTCATACAAGTTTCTGACCCGTTTGTATCTATAATCAACGTTCAAGAGGTCCTCAAGATCTATGTAGAGGCCACATCCAAATTCTGGCTAAGCTGCTGCGTTCTATCGGCTCAGACAGAGTCCAATGATCATAATAAAGTTAATAATGTCGGTGACTTATCCTATACAGCCGTTTAGCGCCTGATCTCTTCGGTTTGTTGACTTCGAAGCTCGAACCGAACTGATCTCGCGATAGCTTTTGGCTGCTGTTCCAGTTATGACGAGTATGTATAATATAAAACAAAGGAAACCGTGCCCATCATTGACAAGTGGGCCATACCCTCAGATTTTGCGAGGCCTTTCATCATCAGAGGCCTCCTTCCAATCCTGTGCCCGCAGCCCGGACTGAGGCTGCGCCGCTGGTCATGCCAAATAATCCTCACGCTTATCGCAGGTTGGCTTAATATGCACTCATACTGGCATTTATGACTTCAAACACAAGCCTAGGCAACACATATGATGACCCAAACAGAGTGGCCAAATGACAGTGAGTAGGCAGTTAATGGAAAGCATAATATCCGAGCTGACAATAATGACCATAATCGCGGCTGTGAATTAAAGCAGATATTTCACACTTGAGTTTATGGGAGATATGATTAAATCAGCTAATTATAACTATTGAAATACTTTGAAGTGGAAAGACTGCTGTAGTCAACACGATTTCACTCATTAGTAGATATGCTCTTCAGTACTTTATTGATTACGTCATCGCACATTGCACAACATTGACTGAGAGCCGGTGGACAGCCACTATGTCTGGAAATCGTGCTCAGGAACGCCAGATATGAATGACTTGATAATTCTGTTTTGTATTGGTCATGATCTCTACATGGTCTGACCGTATCGTGAAGTGAGCCTAGCACTCCTCGACTATTCCTCTTACCCCAGCATTTGAAATACCTTAGAGACCTTCCCCGCCCCCCCTCCCCCCGAAAAGTGCCAGCACACCATTATCGACTCATTCACTCTCGACTTGTATACGCTATTATCGTCCGTATTGTTTCGCTACCAGATTCCTTTTTTTCAGTGTCTACACCCATTTAAAAGAATCGTTCTTGGTTTGTTGGCAGCCCTAGTCATGTTTACCCTCTGCTACGTGTTTGGTAACCACTTGCACAAAACCTCACGATTTTAAGCACTCAAGAGACGTGGTGACGCATCGCAGTATCGTGGTGACGCATTGCAAAACGCGCGTGGTGATAATCATCGTTTTCAAAAAAGGCAGCGTGGCTAAACTCTGGTGCGTCCGATGCATGCAAAGACCGATTACTCGATGATGTAGGGCCCAATCAAGCTTTCTGTGCACCAGGATCAATCAAGCTCACCACGTGGACCCGGATCCCCGCCGCGTCATCCTCCGCGCGTCCCGTTGTCACCACGAACTACTTCGGTGACGTCACCAGCAGTCATGGTGACGTCACTGGGCGACAGACGCGCCAGTGCTGCGACCGGATCTTCTCACTGCTTCATCGGCGCTACGACTGGGCTGGAGGAGAGTCCGCCGACCCGGCCAACAGCTGCGCTGCGCCATCTATATCCGACGGACAAGCATCGCGCTGTCTCCGCGAGGCGGCGGCGCGCAGAGGGCGTCCCGGTCGTGTGGTGTTTGTGGGCGATTCTCGCAACCGTATCCTGTACACCCACCTGAAGCAGCGGCTGCAGCTGGAGGACGTGCGATGCCGGCAACGGAACACCAACGACACTCCCGGTGACACCCAGCGACCTTTGTGTCCCGATCCTGGGAGCGGTGCGCCGTTCCCGGACGTGTGTCTGGAGGTAGGCTTCCCGACGGAGAATCGCAGTCACCCGGACAAGCTGCGCTGTGGCGTGCAGGCGCGCGGCCCGCTGCTGAGCGCCGAGTTCTGGTGGCGTAGCTTCATCGACGAGACGTTCGTGTCGCGGCTGGAGGCGCTGCGGGCCGAGTGCGCGTCGCCGCAGGGCTGCGCCGACCTCGTGGTGCTGGATGCCGGGATGTGGTACGCCGGGAGGAAGCTGTGGGACCGCAGCCGCGACTCGCGCACACGCGCCGCGCTGCGATTCCGGAACGAGCTGCCGCGGCTGGAGCCGGCACTCTCAGTGCTCTCGGCGCTCACCAGAGTCGTCTGGAAGCTGGAGGAACCTGTGTCCGAGATGGTCTCCAAGTCTTACGAACAGGCCACATTTAACGTGCTGCACTCGCTGCTGCACGAGCTGCAGGCCCGGGTGAGTACGCGTGAGATGGATGGCAGGTGAGACATGTAGAGGCTGTCTTCTGAAAGATGCGGCACGGAACAAAATATCGACATGGTCGTTCCCAGAGTCAGAACCCGGCTGAGACTTGCTCCTGCTTGAATTTGAAGTGGAGAATATATATATATATATATATATATATATATATATATATATATATATATATATATTTGCATATATCACATGCTGCGCTGGCAAGGTGCTTGTCTACCACTATGGGCTCAGGTCTGAACATTTGGCATCTCTCCATCAGCCTAGCTGTCAGAAGACTTCCACGGTCGTTGTACAATTACAGTAAAAATACGGTCTCCTTTCGCTCCAGTGCGGACCTTCTTTCTTAGCGGTCAGTCATGGAGCCATGGACTGTAGCGTGGCACAAAGCTGCTATGCGGAACAGTTCTGATCCAGGCGCAGATCCTGGGTAGCATTCTGGTCGGAGGTGTGGAGGGTGTGGAGGGGCGAAGTCATTGATAATCGGCTCATTTGTCTGACAGCGTGGTAGTGAAGCTCGATGAGAATTAAAGTGAACTGAAGGGACTCCTGCGCTGTTGACATGTCGGGCGAATGGGAGGATGGGATACATTTAAGTGATGAAGGTCACCATCCTAAACGCTTTTGTCCTCAACTTTTGGATAAATGTCGGGGACCATCGTCCAAGCCAAGTGGTACTTGTTACATCAGCCCTGACGTTACGTCACCATTTGATCGTGGAACTCCGGGTCGATAAAACGGTTTTACAGCGAAAGCTGAACGTCCCGCAACGCTTAGCGCCGCCTGTCCTATCCTGAACGTAGAGCACTCTGACGTCACCAGATCCTCCCGCACCCGCTGCTACCGGCCGCAGCTCACGCCAATCAGGGTCAAGTCATCAGCGCATGAAGCGACTCGAACCCTTTCTGGCAGGGGTAAGACTTTGTACCTTTTTGGGGGATGTACGACCCCCTAGTGTTGGCTGGGTCCCCCAATGTTGAGCTGCCTCCCCCCCCCCCCCCCCAGTATTTGGATGAGCCACCGTTATATTTCGCCCGGCCTTCAGCGGTGAGCCTGGCCCCCGACACCATATCAGTTCTCTGAAGTAGAAATAATTCAATATTTTGTACAGACTCACAATCTGATACCACAGAAAGACACTCATATAACACAATGCCCAATAACTTACGCAAAACGAAACCCGCGAAAAGTGGCATTTTGTGAGTCGCTAGCCCAACAGCGAGTGTTTGTGCCTTGCCTCCCATCCTGGCAGAAAGGGCGGGCAGTGCATGGAATCCAACCCCTCATTGAATGGTTAAACGCAAAAAAATAACTTACACACTTTGTCTGACTCGTAATACCACTCGAGGGTACAGTGTCATGACGCCCGTACTGAGACTGTTAGTGATGGTAGCAGAAAGCCGCGGAACTATTCAACCTTGTAAACTTTACGTCATATTCTGTCCCTGAGTAAAACATACGGCCATGTCCCAGGGATATCAGCAACATATTTTGTGGCGTTGACATGGAATATTAAAATCTCGCGCTGCACGTGCTGAGTGTCTCGAAGGAGTACTCGGGTTTCTTACATTCTAGTCGAGTAACGTGACAAGAACGGTACGTAAACAATATGACTTCTAGATATTCAAAACAACAATTTTAGGCATAGTGCGCCCGCGGCACGTAAAATCGTCTTGTATTCAAACATTAGATAGTTCAGTATACCACGGAAATAGCTTGCAAGCAATTATTTAGTAGTGCGCATCATACATAATTGCAATACGTGATGCGTGCGTATTTCGAACACGATTTCCTGCGCACTTCAATGTTGTTTTAGCATGTACAGCACCGCGGACTCATGACGCGACGGCGTAATCCTAGTCGCTCGTGGTACTGTAACTGCTTTCCCGCTCTGAAACTCCACCTAGACATCGCGTCCTAGTCAGGTCAGGTCAGTCCAGTCGCATTGTCCTAGTCAGGTCAGGTCAGTCCAGTCGCATTGTCCTAGTCAGGTCAGGTCAGTCCAGTCGAATTGTCCTAGTCAGGAGCTAGAAAGGTCTTTTCGACCCAGCCTGGATAACTGCCAACTGCTATGCTGGCGATAAGGGGACCGGGATGCCCTGGTCGATCCGGAGGCCCTCCCTCTGACCGGGGCATCTGGCACAGGATCGACGCGGGGACACACCACTGACGTTTCTGGTGCCAATTGCAAACTTATTAATGACAGCCACCGACAGAGGTGGTAAAAGCGCACTTTTTACCGCCGTCCAAATTCCTGGAGGAAGAATTGTCGCCAGTAGCGAAATGCGATATGATATCACAAAATGCGAAGATAAATGTTAGGCACTGAGTCCATACCCCGTAACACCCTGAAGAATCAGTCGATCACCGAAAGTCTCTTTCACCACTGTAATTTTCTATGTCATGCACGCAACCGAAAAGTCAATCATACACTGTCCTTGAACAAATATCAGAGCAAGTGCTGCTGCTATGAAAGCAAGCGCACCTGCCCGACTAATGAGATAGCCCAATCACAGCACGAGTTTTCTTTCACCGTCGGGACTTGCCGGGACTCGCGTTCAAACTCGATCTACGGCTGGGTTTGCCGTCCTTGACCGCAAAAAACAACAACTAAGGACCTTGACAGCCAGGGCAGCAGGATGCATGGAAGGTTTCGAAGCAGTGGCAAGTAGCACTGGGAATGACATCAAATATGGCCTGGGCCTGCACGAGCCATGCCCCTTATGAAAATCCCATGTGCGCTTTGAGCCCCATGTCAACCCTCATCAAACTATCCACCATACCTTAAGCGTGCTCCCAGCCTAGCATGACGTATTTTGCCTGGTGGGCGCCTTTCCTTGCGCCCCAACAGGTAAATGGCATAGAAATTTGTCAATAACTTCACGTCAGGCGGTTATTTCTTCCTGAACAAGATACTCCCTCCGACAGGAGGGAGGTCGAGGATGGGCGATGCGACCTCTCCCCCGTGCGGTTTTATGAGGATAACGATGCGGCATATTTTGCAGTCCCGCGCAAATCTTTGGTAGCCTCTGGGGCATCCATTGCACACGTGTTGACACCAAACAAGTCTCATCCTACCAATTCTGGTTTCAGAGCAGCGATTCTTTTTAAGAGCATTGCAGGACGATTCGAGGGCGGTGGGCGGCAAACGACAGCCCTGCGGACCGCGCGCGGAGGATTGGCATGGTTACATGAACGAAACCCTACATCATAATCATAGACTCGAAACAGATAAAACTTCATGTCACTGTATTCATAATTAAACAAGGGACGCGACTCTCTATGCTCCATGTCATTACACTTTATGGTTTCGAACATATGAACATGCAAAGCTGATCTCCCTTTGAGTTGGTCTAGTGGGGTCAATTAACAATGCGAGGCTTCTTAGCCATCACGAGACCTCGTTAAAGACAGTTTACTGTTTGTTTGTTTTTTGCGAGGCCTTACCTTTCTTAGTTTGCAAACGTCAGGGAATCGCCTCCCCCTCCCCCCCCCCCCCCCCCACTAGTACACGCTATGAAAACCGGCGAATCAGGGTAGGCGTTGTGAGTGCTGGCTGCCATCCTTTTTCATTTGCTTTATACATGCTGGTGTAAAAATCTGTATTTGAGATCATGCAAACATCAGCTGCTACAGTAGAATGACACATTTCATTACCAACATCCAAACATTGGTAGAAATTCAATCAGGAAGTCAAAATAGCCCTTTGAATGCAAGTAGCAGGCAAATTTAAGGTTATGTGTGATGTTCGTCACATATAATGCAGGAGGATCAATTAAAATTAATTTCTAGGGCACTACCCATGCTAATGCTAATTCTTCCGCCCCCCCGACCAACCTTTTTAGGCGGAAAATTACAAACAGATTTGAGTAAAAGCTAGGTATAACACAAAACCATCCACTCTGGGCTTTATTTAATGGCCATGATCCATGGGTTACTTCATCTCCCTAATCATGCATACATAATTGACACTACTGTTATGATGCCACCATCACACAAACTATATTGATTTTTGCTATCAATGTAGGCTGCATATAAAGTAGGCTGTCTGCCTTCAAGTCATGCACTTAATGTATACAGTGATTGTACTAATGGCTCCATCACGACAATGGTACAATTCGATGTCAGCAAAAACGGTAATGAGACATATGGCATGTGCATCCATGCAATGTCATGCTTGCAAGTGTATAGGAAATATGCATATGAATGAGCACTGCAGGATGAATGACAGCCATAGCTTTCCTCTAACAATAAGGATGCTATTATCAGGAAATAGCTAACTTTGTTCTCACAGACGACTCAATGCTAATCTTTCACTGACCATATAGGAGAGTTGGACCACAATGTCATAAAACCCCCAGCTACTTGAAGTAAAACTATTGGTGAAGATTGGGATGGCAATGAAGCCTGTACCCTCTCCTCACTGCCTGCATTTGCTACACCATCCCACCCCTCACTTTCATTGCCTTCCCATCATCCCCATCAGTGGCTACCATATAAATTTTCAGCAACCAAGATGCATGCTAGCAAGTTTGATATCTGAATAAGTATTCAAATGCCATAAAAACATTAATGAAATAGTTGCATTTCAAGCAGGGGCATAGTTTTTGAGGACATGGTCGGGAACAGTGAAAAATTATGCAATGCACCCCCAAAAAATGGATGCCTCCAAGATAAGCAAACTTAACATACTTAGGGTGGGTTGGAGCCCTGAACTGGATAGAAAAGCAGAAACACCCCTGATTAAACATCTATGTGGCTGGTAGCCATTCTCAACTAGAACAGGACCAAAAATAGCATAAATTAGCATTTCAGAACCATTATCAGCTGTTATTTCCTTTTATGAGGGGCGCCATCAGGCTTCAACATCAAACCCACGGTTTTTCGAAGGGAAGGAGGCTGGTCGCTTGTGACTGCTTCAGTGTGTCAGCAGCCTTTTCAGTGTCTTGAAAAGGCGGTTCGGATAATCTCAGGTCAATTTCTACCTTGATCGAATCATCCGCCGACTTACGCTGAACTGTCAATGTCTCCCGTCGCTGGGGTCAGAATGCTGAATCGCGGCGCCGCCAACGAAATAAGCAATGCCAAAAATTAAATCCCAGGCAGGCATCCATTGCGCCGCAACGCGAATGCTACTTGCTCAGTTGCAGTGCATTGAAAGTCACCACCCAGTTCATATCTGTCGCATCGCAACAATTGAAACATGCCCCTGCGGCCAGATGAATTCCCATGTCTATTTTTTTGTCAGCATTTTATACTACCTAGTTCGGGACGCTGAGAGTCGGCGGTTAAAAACAGCGAACCAGTTGACCGGCCGGGCCATTGGGAATACACTGATTTGTCACAGGACTGTCACCGAGTCGGACTGGGACCACTTGAGACACCAATATGTAGCTTAGCTTTGTTTGACCTTATATTTACTCAAGGTCATGACCTAGGATTCTAAAATTTGGACAATGACTTCACGTACAAGCCAATCCACCCTGTGAATTTGGTGTCTCTAGCTAACAAAGTTTTCGGGATCTCAGGGGGCCACCAGGGCGCGTGTTAAACCTTGCAAAACCATGCATAGCAAAATAGCAAATAAAACATTATTCTGCTACAGCGCCCATACCACCTACCATCCTCTGTGTGAGGAAGCGCCTGCAATTGCGGACATCTGTGCCTTTGGGCGCTGTCTAGTACAGAAGATGAACGGACAGTTGTCTGGCCGGACACCGATTGTGAGACCTTCGAGGCAAGCTTCAAGAATTGTGTTGCCGATATTAGAGTGACGTAGCAAGCCAGGGAGATCCAGTGATTGATCTCAAGCACTTTCTACAGAACGATCTGACAAGTGACCCGTCTCCAGTTTCCGTTGCCAGCGGTTCAGTCCTGCACACGTGATCATGTCAGGGTGGTTCAGTCTGCACACATGATCATGTCAGGGTAAAGCCACGTTTGCCAGGTCAGATCAGATCAGATCAGATCAGATCAGATCAGATCAGGAAGGTACCGACGTGACGCCATCCTTCTTTCCAGCAGCAAGAATACTGCTGTCCTCTCCAGCGCCACCACCTTCTAGTTGTCAGCCATGATGGCCACAAGTACGCTTTCGACATGTCGAAATTTGGCGCATGCATGCGCGAAATACTCCTTGTAGTGTACGACGTAGCGGGCCATTTCTTGGGCCTTTGTAGCTTACCAGCGGCAGTAAGCTAGAATCGCTTTTGGACTGGGGTGGGAGTGGAAGACCATCGCAAAAAGACTACGGGAGTGAAAATTACAATCCACAAAACTTGGAACTGATGAATCAGCGAGAGATGCTCCAAGAAACAAAGACACACATTTCAAGTGAGCATGGCCGTGATATCATGCACATCACAAAAACGTTTGCTTTTGAACATCGTAAGGTATTACACTGAAAAAGGGTACAATACAGAAGAGCAATTTCACACTAGTGTGATGAGCACCAAAAACTATGTAACACCCATGTTTTGATGCTGCACTTTGCACTTTCCTTCCACAGGACTTTTCACACAAAACAAAGCCAAGGAATTCAACAACGAGAACAACGACAAAAAATGAACAAACATAAAGTATTCAGTACAAGACATGGAATCTTGCACATCAACACGATACCAATTCAAATAAAGAGACATATCTCTGGCTTCTGTTAGCATGGGGGCATTTAATATAAAAATTGTCCCTGTTTGTTGCAAAGTACCAATGCTTACTTATTTATTAAAAGCAGATAAGGTTAGCAATTAGGTGATCCGCATAACAACCTCACTGGCTTTGCAAGGGCAGGATTCTTCCTGGTCCCCTGCACAAAGAGCCGGTACCTTTCTCACGGTTTGCTGACAGACCAAGCTATCAAACCGGACCAAAAAATATAAAATCAATCGTGCCTACCAGCCTACAAGATTAGAACTGAAAATAAATAAGAAAAGGTCTACATGAGAAAAACGTTTTGCAGGGCAAAATTGCGCTACCAGACATGTCTGTACTTGTTGTGCCAGGTCGGTCCCACAGCTATGTACGACAGGATAATGTAACTTGGTGAGGTATTGGAACTGCAATGGCTTAGATTCATCATTATTGAGTCATGCTATGGACCAAAAATGGTTAACTAGAGGTTTGCCAAGGCACAAATGGCGGTAAAAATAAGTTCCGCGCCTCAAATTGTTGTCCTTCATTCCTTATGAGTTGTTCACTCTTGGGTGCATGTCAAACCCCTGAAAAATGTCCTCGCAGAATCCACGGCCTGGGTTTGACTTGCCGTAGACCAGCGACCTTAGAAGGACATCTTAGATTTGCGATACCAAACGATTTGCTATCCAATTTTCTACAACTACGCAATATTTTGCGCGGCCGCGCCGCACCGTTTGGAAACCATCCCAAAACATTCTTCGGGGATCAATTTGACTCCCACCCGAGAGCGTGTTCAAAGGGGCGGGGGCAGGTGTGACTCGTATAAAAGTCCACCAGAAGTAACACCTGTTAAGCAGTGTCATGTCTTCCATGACTAAAATGCAGCTCCTAAGGGGGTTTGCATATCTCCCATGTGAGTCTTTTTTGAGCTGTGATGATGTTATTGAATAAGTGTCTTTAGAATTAGTCAAAAGGATGTCATGGTGCGCCTGGCGGAATTTATGACAGCTAAGTGGAGCAAACTGACAGGAGACCCATTAAGTGCGATGTTTATTTGATCGTTTTGCTACCTCGCAATGCGTTCATCCCTTCAGAAACGACCGCATAGTCAATTTGTGATCTGTCCATATTGGTGGTAGATCAGTTGCATATTGGAAAAGCAGATTTCTTCTACAGAAAGCGGCGTAAGCTGTGCTACAGCTGCTAAGGGCACGTTGATAAGCAATACATCACATGGCAAGCTTTTGATGTGTATTGCATGGCGAGGCTAACCATGATGCGTTTTATTTCGCTCCATGCAGGGTACAAACATTAATGCCCGCGATAACCTGGAGTCTACGTTGGTACGTAAAATGAATAAATCGGCGTAAAATGATAAACACAGCGTAGACATCTTAGAACATGTAATTGAAGTGACAACTCAGTAGGCGAAGCTTCCCGATAAATCCACAGATCGCTTTTCTGGCAATGCTCTCTGCACAATGCTCACTAGAGAAGAACGTTACAACGGCTGCGAGCAAAGACAAAAGCCAAGGCGCGCTTCACTCAGGTGATTCAGTTTCTTGAAGCGTCTCATTGTTCCACTGGGAAAAGACGCCGTCAATATGGGTTTACGGAAACATGGTTGCAGCTCTTATCGACATTGGAACATCAGTTCATAGCGGCCCGTCTTCATTGCATGAACGATATTCTTGCGCGGAATGCGATGCAGCCAGGGAGTCGAATGCGATGCGGCCAGGGAGTCGGAGTGCGATGCAGCCAGGGAGTCGAAGTGCGATTCAGCCAGGGAGTCGGAGTGCGATTCAGCTAGGGAGTCGGAGTATGATGCAGCCAGGGAGTCGGATTCTTATTTTCCTGGAAGGTTCTGAAATAAGGTTGAGGTCACTTCGTGCAAGAATGCTAAGGGGACGCCAAATCTGGACAGGGGTTGGATCAGGAGGTTGGCAGCAGCCAAGGCAGTGGCCATCGCACATGTGACAACACTTAACGCACGCACATAGACTAAGAGGGGGGTCTGGAATTCGAAGAGTTGAAACTCCAGCAGACTGCGGGGCCCAGCTCAACAGCAGCAGAAGCCACGACGACAGCACCTGAAATAGAGGTGCACTTAGGCATTTTGATGACTAATGTGGTAAGTGAGATAAACAAATGTTAAAACCGTCTGATTTACCGGATATGATCGGTGACAAAAGCTGACACCTTTCAAAACAATTGGTGGCAAAATTGGGAAACTGAAAACAAAACAAATCATCTCAGCTAGACGAAACTCAAAGCTTAGTATTGGTCTGTACTCGTTAACGTTTGCAGCGTGAACACCTCCGCACGGACATGTTGCGCTGCGATGCATTTCAAGCCATAACTCAGTCATTGTCGCAAATAGTTGCTTTAAACTTGGGACGGGCACTCTTCATAGGTGCATCCAGAACACATTTTTCTTGTCTTCAAAAGATAAAGTCTAAGACCAAACATTTCTGAGAAAACTGCTTTTTTTTGCCATCCGGCATGTCAATAATTGAAGGTGCAAAACTGAAACAACCAAACGAAAGAGATGTAAATGATGGACTAACTGGCTCACATTTTCCGTTTACAGATGTAAAATATCGTATTTTGCACGGCTTATGTATCAGTTTGCCCACGGCTATAAACTCCTGGAAAAAACGGCAAGCATGACGTCACTCTGACGTCACTCACGCTTCACCTATCATGGTCTCATAATGGCTAAATTGGAACAAGGCGTACAACATAAAGTTCGCAGCTACCTACTGAAAATTTCGCAGCGATTTCTTAACGCGTTTGTGGATTATCACGAATATTGAAAACGGGGAGCGGGGGGACGCACCCAGTGAATGACGAGATAGCTGTAGACAGTTGAAACGTGAATTTTTGCGGTACAAAATTAGGTATTTCTCCTAATCTCCCCAGACTATACCAGTAGCCAGTTTCTCAAAACAGAAATTCGCAGGTTTTTGGCGTAAATCGTATATTTTTGGCGCACAATCGTAAAATCCAGTTTCTCAAAGCAAAAATGTACAACTTAATGTGTAGCTGCCACAATACTTGTTATGTATATCATACATTCTATGTCTATGCAAGTTGTATTCCAGACACTTTCAAAGTGAGATATGGGCAGCATCATCGCCTGTAGTGCCTACCCTGGTTGGAGACATCATGATGTGCAATAAATGCTAATAAAATAGCACAGCATGACACAAGGATTATACTCTAAAATTTAGTTCATTTGAATAACAAAGCTGCATACATCTTGTGCATCATTATGCCACACAGCAGCAGCTAGCCTGCATAAAATCATATCATAGAAACATATTCTCAATGATCAGCCATATAGAGAGCCTGTTCCCAATGACATATACAGCAGGCTGTTTTGATTGGATCCATGAATGGTCCTTTTTCAGTGTTCAGTGATAGTTCGTGTTTACTTCACATGTTCCCTTAAGCTCTGAAGGCTAAGGTCTGACAGTCCCACCTTCAGTGCTCAGGATATGCTTAGTAGGCACAGGCATTATTTACTTACTATTCACATGATCTCGTCCACAATCGCTATGCAAAATAAAGCCTTGAATGGAACATTTTAGGATGAACCTGAACAATAAAGGAGCTGATGAATGGAAGAAAGCTTCCTTCACCGAACTTATCAATTATGGACAACAATGCCACCAAAACTAGCCCTAGTTCGGCACGTATCGCCACAAGGCCACACACATCTACAAAACGTGTTGCTCTGTTTATTACGTAGCACGGAGACTTACAAACACAGCGCGTTGTTGGCAACAAAAAAAAAAAACGCGCAGCGGTCGAAGCAACTACATGGTGTTGCTTACAAGTGGGTGCGTACTACCATATGCGAGTCGACGGGCAATGATCACACACAAATTCCTTGCGGTCGGGAGCTGTCTCCACTCTCTCTCTCTCTCTCCTCC
>NW_023597055.1:15660591-15671537 GCF_011947565.3 Pollicipes pollicipes
TGATCGCTACATGGACTGACCGTATCGTGAAGTGAGCCTAGCACTCCTCGACTATTCCCCTTACCCCAGCATTTGAAACACCTTAGAGACCTTCCCCGCCCCCCCCCCCCCCGAAAAGTGCCAGCACACCATTATCGACTCATTCACTCTCGACTTGTATACGCTATTATCGTCCGTATTGTTTCGCTACCAGATTCCTTTTTCAGTGTCTACACCCATTTAAAAGAATCGTTCTTGGTTTGTTGGCAGCCCTAGTCATGTTTACCCTCTGCTACGTGTTTGGTAACCACTTGCACAAACCTCACGATTTTAAGCACTCAAGACGTGGTGACGCATCGCAGTATCGTGGTGACGCATTGCAAAACGCGCGTGGTGATAATCATCGTTTTCAAAAAGGCAGCGTGGCTAAACTCTGGTGCGTCCGATGCATGCAAAGACCGATTACTCGATGATGTAGGGCCCAATCAAGCTTTCTGTTCACCAGGATCAATCAAGCTCACCACGTGGACCCGGATCCCCGCCGCGTCATCCTCCGCGCGTCCCGTTGTCACCACGAACTACTTCGGTGACGTCACCAGCAGTCATGGTGACGTCACTGGGCGACAGACGCGCCAGTGCTGCGACCGGATCTTCTCACTGCTTCATCGGCGCTACGACTGGGCTGGCGGAGAGTCCGCCGACCCGGCCAACAGCTGCGCTGCGCCATCTATATCCGACGGACAAGCATCGCGCTGTCTCCGCGAGGCGGCGGCGCGCAGAGGGCGTCCCAGTCGTGTGGTGTTTGTGGGCGATTCTCGCAACCGTATCCTGTACACCCACCTGAAGCAGCGGCTGCAGCTGGAGGACGTGCGATGCCGGCAACGGAACACCAACGACACTCCCGGTGACACCCAGCGACCTTTGTGTCCCGATCCTGGGAGCGGTGCGCCGTTCCCGGACGTGTGTCTGGAGGTAGGCTTCCCGACGGAGAATCGCAGTCACCCGGACAAGCTGCGCTGTGGCGTGCAGGCGCGCGGCCCGCTGCTGAGCGCCGAGTTCTGGTGGCGTAGCTTCATCGACGAGACGTTCGTGTCGCGGCTGGAGGCGCTGCGGGCCGAGTGCGCGTCGGCCGCAGGGCTGCGCCGACCTCGTGGTGCTGGATGCCGGGATGTGGTAACGCCGGGAGGAAGCTGTGGGACCGCAGCCGCGACTCGCGCACACGCGCCGCGCTGCGATTCCGGAACGAAGCTGCCGCGGCTGGATCCGGCACTCTCAGTGCTCTCGGCGCTCACCAGAGTCGTCTGGAAGCTGGAGGAAACCTGTGTCCGAGATGGTCTCCAAGTCTTACGAACAGGCCACATTTAACGTGCTGCACTCGCTGCTGCACGAGCTGCAGGCCCGGGTGAGTACGCGTGAGATGGATGGCAGGTGAGACATGTAGAGGCTGTCTTCTGAAAGATGCGGCACGGAACAAAATATCGACATGGTCGTTCCCAGAGTCAGAACCCGCTGAGACTTGCTCCTGCTTGAATTTGAAGTGGAGAATATATATATATATATATATATATATATATATATATATATATATATATATATATATATATATTTGCATATATCACATGCTGCGCTGGCAAGGTGCTTGTCTACCACTATGGGCTCAGGTCTGAACATTTGGCATCTCTCCATCAGCCTAGCTGTCAGAAGACTTCCACGGTCGTTGTACAATTACAGTAAAAATACGGTCTCCTTTCGCCCCAGTGCGGACCTTCTTTCTCAGCGGTCAGTCATGGAGCCATGGACTGTAGCGTGGCACAAAGCTGCTATGCGGAACAGTTCTGATCCAGGCGTAGATTCTCGGTAGCATTCTGGTCGGAGGTGTGGAGGGGCGAAGTCATTGATAATCGGCTCATTTGTCTGACGGCGTGGTAGTGAAGCTCGATGAGAATTAAAGTGAACTGAAGGGACTCCTGCGCTGTTGACATGTCGGGCGAATGGGAGGATGGGATACATTTAAGTGATGAAGGTCACCATCCTAAACGCTTTTGTCCTCAACTTTTGGATAAATGTCGGGGACCATCGTCCAAGCCAAGTGGTGCTTGTTACATCAGCCCTGACGTTACGTCACCATTTGATCGTGGAACTCCGGGTCGATAAAGCAGTTTTACAGTGAAAGCTGAACGTCCCGCAACGCTTAGCACCGCCTGTCCTATCCTGAACGTAGAGCGCTCTGACGTCACCAGATCCTCCCGCACCCGCTGCTACCGGCCGCAGCTCACGCCAATCAGGGTCAACTCATCAGCGCATGAAGCGACTCGAACCCTTTCTGGCAGGGGTAAGACTTTGTACCTTTTTGGGGGAGGTACGACCCCCTAGTGTTGGCTGGGTCCCCCCATGTTGAGCTGCCCCCCCCCCCCGCCCCCAGTATTTGGATGAGCCGCCGTTATATTTCGCCCGGCCTTCAGTGGTGAGCCTGGCCTCCGACACCATATCAGTTCTCTGAAGTAGAAATAATTCAATATTTTGTACAGACTCACAATTTGATACCACATAAAGACACTCATATAACACAATGCCCAATAACTTACGCAAAACGAAACCCGCGAAAAGTGGCATTTTGTGAGTCGCTAGCCCAACAGCGAGTGTTTGAGCCTTGCCTCTCATCCTGGCAGAAAGGGCGGGCAGTGCATGGAATCCAACCCCTCATTGAATGGTTAAACGCAAAAAAATAACTTGTGCACTTTGTCTGACTCGTAATATCACTCGCGGGACATGTCATGACGCCCGTACTGAAATGTTAGTGATGGTAGCAGAAAGCCGCGGAACTATTCAACTTTGTAAACTTTACGTGATATTCTGTCCTTGAGTAAAACATACGGCCATGTCCCAGGGATATCAGCAACATATTTTGTGGCGTTAACATGGAATATTAAAATCTCGCGCTGCACGTGCTGAGTGTCTCGAAGGAGTACTCGGGTTTCTTACATTCTAATCGAGTAACGTGACAAGAACGGTACGTAAACAATATGACTTCTAGATATTCAAAACAACAATTTTAGGCATAGTGCGCCCGCGGCACGTAAAATCGTCTTGTATTCAAACATTAGATAGTTTCAGTATACCACGGAAATAGCTTGCAAGCAATTATTTAGTAGTGCGCATCATACATAATTGCAATACGTGATGCGTGCGTATTTCGAACACGATTTCCTGCGCACTTCAATGTTGTTTTAGCATGTACAGCACCGCGGACTCATGACGCGACGGCGTAATCCTAGTCGCTCGTGGTACTGTAACTGCTCCCGCTCTGAAACTCCACCTAGACATCGCGTCCTAGTCAGGTCAGGTCAGTCCAGTCGCATTGTCCTAGTCAGGTCAGGTCAGTCCAGTCGCATTGTCCTAGTCAGGTCAGGTCAGTCCAGTCGAATTGTCCTAGTCAGGAGCTGAAAGGTCTTTTCGACCCAGCCTGGATAACTGCCAACTGCTACGCTGGCGATAAGGGGACCGGGATGCCCTGGTCGATCCGGAGGCCCTCCCTCTGACCGGGGCATCTGGCACAGGATCGACGCGGGGACACACCACTGACGTTTCTGGTGCCAATTGCAAACTTATTAATGACAGCGACCGACAGAGGTGATAAAAGCGCACTTTTTACCGCCGTCCAAATTCCTGGAGGAAGAATTGTCGCCAGTAGCGAAATGCGACATGATATCACAAAATGCGAAGATAAATGTTAGGCATTGAGTCCATACTCCGTAGCGCCCTGAAGAATCAGTCGATCACCGAAAGTCTCTTTCACCACTGTAATTTTCTATGTCATGCACACAACCGAAAAGTCAATCATACACTGTCCTTGAACAAATATCAGAGCAAGTGCTGCTGCTAGGAAAGCAAGCGCACCTGCCCGACTAATGAGATAGCCCAATCACAGCACGAGTTTTCTTTCACCGTCGGGACTTGCCGGGACTCGCGTTCAAACTCGATCTACGGCTGGGTTTGCCGTTCTCGACCGCAAAAAACAACAACTAAGGACCTTGACAGCCAGGGCAGCAGGATGCATGGAAGGTTTCGAACCAGTGGCAAGTAGCACTGGGAATGACATCAAATATGTGGGCCTGCACGAGCCATGCCCCTTATGAAAATCCCATGTGCGCTCTGAGCCTCATGTCAACCCTCATCAAACTATCCACCATACCTTAAGCGTGCTCCCAGCCTAGCATGACGTATTTTGCCTGGTGGGCGCCTTTCCTTGCGCCCCAACAGGTAAATGGCATAGAAATTTGTCAATAACTTCACGTCAGACAGCTATTTCTTCCTGAACAAGATGCTCGCTCCGACAGGAGGGAGGTCGAGGATGGGCGATGCGACCCCTCCCACGTGCGGTTTTATGAGGACACCGATGCGGCATATTTTGCAGTCTCGCGCAAATATTTGGTAGTCTCTGGGGCATCCATTGCACACGTGTTGACACCAAACAAGTCTCACGCTAGCAATTTTGGTTTCAGAGCAGCGATGATGTTTGAAGAGCATTGCAAGGCGATTCGAGGGCGGTGGGTGCGGCGGGCGGCAAGCGACGGTTCTGCGGACCGCGCGCGGAGTGTCGGCACTGTTACATGAACGAAACCCTGCATTATAATTATGGGCTCGAGGCAGACAAAACTTCATGCCACTGTACTCATAATTAAACAAGGGACACGACTCTTGGTGTTCCATGCCCCTACACCTTATGGTTTCGTGTATATGAACATGCAAAGCTGATGAAGTTTAGTTTTCAGGAAGATTTTACCTTTGCGTTGGTCTAGTGGGGTCAATTAACAACACGAGACTTCTTAGCTATCACGAGACCTCGTTAAAAACAGTTTACTGCTTGGTTTGTTTTTTTGCGAGGCTTTACCTTTCTTAGTTTGCAAACGTCAGGGAATCGCTCCCCCCCCCCCGCCCCACCAGTCCACGCTATGAAAAGCGGTGAATCAGGGTAAGGGTTATAAGTGTTGGCTGCCATCCTTTTTCATTTGTTTTATACATGCTTGTGTAAAAATCTGTATATGAGATCCTGAAAAAGTCAGCTGCTACAGCAGAATGACAAATTTCATTACCAACATCCAAACATTGTTAGAATTTCAATCAGCAAGTCAAAATTGGCCTTTGAATGCAAGTAGCATGCAACTTCAAGGTTATGTGTGATTTCTGTCATGTATTATGTAGGAGGATCAATTAAAATTAATTTCTGGGACACTATCTGTCTGTGTGGAGTACTACCTGCCTTCCCAACTCAACTATCTGCGTTGGGATGGGCTCGCTCAATGCTATTTCTTCCGTCCCCCCCCCCCCGACCAACCTTTTTAGGTGGAAAATTACAAACAGATATGAGAAAAGCTAAGTGTAACACAAAGCCTTCCTCTCTGGGCTTCATGTCATGGCCATGATCCATGGGTTACTTCCTCTCCCTAATCATGCATACAGAATTGACACTCCTGTTATGATGCCACCATCACACAAACTGTACTGATTTCTGCTATCAATGCAGGCTGCATATAAAGTAGGCTGTCTACCTTCACATCCTGTACTTAATGTATACAGTGACTATGTTAATGGCTCCATCACGACAGTATTACAATTCAATGTCAGCAAAAACAGTAATGAAACATATCGCGTTTACATCCATGCAACGTCATGCTTACAAGTGTATAAGAAATATGCATATGAATGAGCACTGCAGGATGAATGACTGCCCTAGCATTTCCCTAACAATAAGGATGCTATTATCAGGAAATATCGAACTTTGTTCTCAGAGACGACTCGATGCTAATCTTTCACTGACCATATAGGAGAGTTGACCACAATGTCATTAAACCTTCCGCTACTTGAAGTAAAACTATTGGTGAGGATTGAGATGACAAGGAAACCTGTGCCCTCTCCTCTCTGCCTGTATTTGCTGCACCATCTCACTCCTCACTTTCATTGCCTTCCCATCGCCAACATCATTGGCTATCATATATATTTTTAGCAACCAAGATGCATGCTAGCAAAAGTTTGATCTCTGAATAATTTTTCAAATGTCATAAAAGCATTGATGAAATAGTTTCATTTCAAGCAGCGGCATAGTTTTTGAAGACATGGTTGGGAGCAGTGAAAAATTATGCAATTACCCCCAAAATATGCATGCCCCAAGATGAGCAAACCTAGCATACTTAGTGTGGGTTGGAGCCCTGAACTGGATAGAAATTTGCCAGCATTTTTTACTACCTAGTTCGGGACGCTGTGGGCGGTTAAAAACATCGAATCAGTTGACCGGCCGGGCCATCGGAAATACACTGATTTGTCACAGGACTGTCACCGAGTCGGACTGGGGCCGCTTGAGGCATCAATATGCTGTTAAGCTTTGTTTGATCTTATATTTCCTCATGGCCATGACTTAGGATCCTAAAATTTTGACAATGATTTTACGTACAGGCCAATCCATCCTGTGAAATTGGTGTCTCTAGCTGTGAAAGTTTTTGTGATCTCAGGGGGCCACCAGGGGGCGTGTTAAATCTTGCAAAACCATGCATAGCGAAATAGCAAATAAAACATCATCCTGCTACAGCGCCCATGCAGCCTACCATCCTCTTTGTGAGGAAGCGCCTACAATTGCGGACATTTGTGCCATTGGGCGCTGTCTAGTACAGACGATGAAAGCATGGACAGTTGTCTGGTCGGACACCGATTGTGAGATATCCGAGCTAAGCTTCAAGCATTGTTTTGCCGATATTGGAGTGACATAGCAAGCCAGGGAGGTCCAGTGATTGATCTCAAGCATTTTCTACAGGACAATCTGACAAGTGACCCGTCCCGAGTTTCCGTTGCCAGCGGTTCAGTCCTGCACACGTGATCATGTCAGGGTGGTTCAGTCTGCACACATGATCATGTCAGGGTAAAGCCACGTTTGCCAAGTCAGATCAGATCAGATCAGATCAGATCAGATCAGGAAGGCGCCGACGTGACACCATCCTTCTTTCCAGCAGCAAGAATACTGCTGTCCTCTCCAGCGCCACCACCTTCTAGTTGTCAGCCATGATGGCCACAAGTACGCTTTCGACTTGTCGAAATTTGGCGCATGCATGCGCGAAATACTCCTTGTAGTGTACGACGTAGCGGGCCATTTCTTGGGCCTTTGTAGCTTACCAGCGGCAGTAAGCTAGAATCGCTTTTGGACTGGGGTGGGAGTGGAAGACCATCGCAAAAAGACTACGGGAGTGAAAATTACAATCCACAAAACTTGGAACTGATGAATCAGCGAGAGATGCTCCAAGAAACAAAGACACACATTTCAAGTGAGCATGGCCGTGATATCATGCACATCACAAAAACGTTTGCTTTTGAACATCGTAAGGTATTACACTGAAAAAGGGTACAATACAGAAGAGCAATTTCACACTAGTGTGATGAGCACCAAAAACTATGTAACACCCATGTTTTGATGCTGCACTTTGCACTTTCCTTCCACAGGACTTTTCACACAAAACAAAGGCAAGGAATTCAACAACGAGAACAACGACAAAAAATGAACAAACATAAAGTATTCAGTACAAGACTTGGAATCCTGCACATCAACACGATACCAAATCAAATAAAGAGACATATTTTTCTGGCTTCTGTTAGCATGGAGGCATTTAATATAAAAATTGTCACTGTTTGTTGCAAAATACCACTGGTTATTTATTTATTAAAAGCAGATAAGGATAGCAATTAGGTGATCCGCATAACAACCTCACTGGCTTTGCAAGGGCAGGATTCTTGCGCTACCAGACATGTCTGTACTTGTTGCGCAAGGTCTGTCCCACAGCTATGTACGACAGGATAATGAAACGGGGTGAGGTATTGAAACTGGAATGGCTTAGATTTATCATTATTGAGTCATGCTATGGACCAAGGTTTGGAGGTTTGCCAAGGCACAAATGGCGGTAAAAATAAGTTCCGCGCTTCAAATTGTTGTTCTTCATTCCTTATGAGTTGTTCATTCATGGGTGCGTGTCAAACCCCTGAAAAATGTCCTCGCAGGATCCACGGCCTGGGTTTGACTTGCCGTAGACCAGCGACCTTAGAAGGACATCTTAGATTTGCGATACCAAACGATTTGCTATCCAATTTTCTACAACTACGCAAAATTTTGCGCGGCCGCGCCGCACCGTTTGGAAACCATCCCAAAACATACTTCGGGGATCAATTTGCCTCCCACCTGAGAGCGTGTTCAGAGGGGCGGGGGCAGGTGTGACTCGTATAAAAGTCCACCAGAAGTAACACCTGTTAAGCAGTGTCATTTCTTCCATGACTAAAATGCAGCTCCTAAGGGGGTTTGTATATCTCCCATGTGTCTTTTTTGAGCTGTGATGATGTTATTGAATACGTGTCTTTAGAATTAGTCAAAAGGATGTCATGGTGCGCGTGGCGGAATTTATGACAGCTAAGTGGAGCAAACTGACAGGAGACCCATCAATTGCGATGTTTATTTGGTCGTTTTGCTACCTCGCAATGCGTTCATCCCTTCAGAAACGACCGCATAGTCAATTTGTCATCTGTCCATTATTGGCGGTAGATCAGTTGCATATTGGAAAAGCAGATGTATTCTACAGAAAGCGCGTAGGCTGTGCTACAGCTGCTAAGGGCACGTTGATAAGAAATACATCACATGGCAAGCTTTTGATGTGTATTGCATGGCGAGGCTAACCATGATGCGTTTTATTTCGCTCCATGCAGGGTACAAACATTAATGCCCGCGATAACCTGGAGTCTACGTTGGTACGTAAAATGAATAAATCGGCGTAAAATGATAAACACAGCGTAGACATCTTAGAACATGTAATTGAAGTGACAACTCAGTAGGAGAAGCTTCCCGATAAATCCACAGACCGCTTTTCTGGCAATGCTCTCTGCGCAAGTTTCACTAGAGAAGAACGTTACAACGGCTGCGAGCAAAGACAAAAGCCAAGGCGCGCTTCACTCAGGTGATTCAGTTTCTTGAAGCGTCTCATTGTTCCATTGGGAAAAGGCGCCGTCAATATGGGTTTACGGAAACATGGTTGCAGCTCTTATCGACATTGGAACATCAGTTCATCGCGGCCCGTCTTCATTGCTGAACGATATTCTTGCGCGGAATGCGATGCAGCCAGGGAGTCGAAATGCGATGCGGCCAGGGAGTCGGAGTGCGATGCAGCCAGGGAGTCGAAGTGCGATTCAGCCAGGGAGTCGGAGTGCGATTCAGCTAGGGAGTCGGAGTATGATGCAGCCAGGGAGTCGGATTCTTATTTTCCTGGGAGGCTCTGAAATAAGGTTGAGGTCACTCGTGCAAGAATGCTAAGGGGACGCCAAATCTGGACAGGGGTTGGATCAGGAGATTGGCAGCAGCCAAGGCAGTGGCCATCGCACCTGTGACAACACTCAACGCACGCACATAGACCGAGAGGGGGGTCTGGAATTCGAAGAGTTGAAACTCCAGCAGACTGCGGGGCCCAGCTCAACAGCAGCAGAAGCCACGACGACAGCACCTGAAACAGAGGTGCACTCATACATTTTGATGACTAATGTGGTAAGTGAGATACACAAATGTAAAAACCGTCTGATTTACCGGATATGATCGGTGACAAAAGCTGACACCTTTCAAAACAATTGGTCGCAAAATTGCGAAACTGAAAACAAAACAAATCATCTCAGCTAGACGAAACTCAAAGCTTAGTATTGGTCTGTACTCGTTAACGTTTGCAGCGTGAGCACCTCGGCACGGACATGTCGCGCTGCGATGCATTTCAAGCCATCACTCAGTCATTGTCGCAAATAGTTGTTTAAACGTGGGACGGGCACTCTTCATAGGCGCATCCAGGACACATTTTTCTTGTCTTGAAAAGATTAATTCTGAGACCAAAAATTGCTGAGAAAACTGTTTTTGTTTGCCATCCGGCATGTCAATATTTGAAGGTGCAAAATTGAAACAACCAAACGAAAGAGATGTGAATGATGGACGAACTGGCTCACATTTATCGTTTACAGATGTAAAATATCGTATTTTGTACGGCTTATGTATCAGTTTGCCCACGGCTGTAAACTCCTGGAAAAAACGACAAGCATGGCGTCACTCTGACGTCACTCACGCTTCACCTATCATGGTCTCATAATGGCTAAATTGGAACAAGGCGTATAACATAAAGTTCGCAGCTACCTACCGAAAATTTCGCAGCGATTTCTTTACGCGTTTGTGGATTATCACGAATACTGAAAACGGGGGGGGGGGGGGGGGGGGGGCGCGGGGGGACGCACCCAGTGAATGACGAGATAGCTGTAGACAGTTGAAATGTGAATTTTTTGCGGTACAAAATTAGGCATTTCTCCTAATCTCACCAGACTATACCAGTAGCCAGTTTCTCAAAACAGAAATTCGTAGATTTTTGGTGTAAATCGTATATTTTTGGCGTACAATCGTAAAATCCAGTTTCTCAAAGCAAAAATGTGCAACTTACAACTACGATCTACGACACTGAACAAATACACAGAAAATGTACAATCTACGACACAAATATACGCAAGCAATCTTGCATGAGTCTCTCAAAGCCAAGAACAAATGTACGACAGAGCTTAATTTTGATAGGTCCTTGATGAATTTGACAATGCAATCAACGCAAACAGTTGTGTCGTAGATTATAACACTGACCTTAGAACTGTTACTTATTGAAAGACAAATTGCTGCAGTGGCAAACCTAAACAACAAGCCACAGCCGCTAAAGGCATAACAGAGCATGAAGCTTGAATGTGAGCAAGTAATAGTGAGCGTTCGAGTCTTTCAGGCAAGAAGCCCTGGGTGGGGAATGCCAAGACCAAAAGATACGGCAAAACTGCCTGCTCAAGGGGCTTCCTTTGCAAGAACGTCAAAATACATCACAATTGAAAGAAATTTGTGTAGCTGCCACAATACTTGTTATGTATATCATACATTCTATGTC
>NW_023597055.1:15674948-15690763 GCF_011947565.3 Pollicipes pollicipes
AGAAGATAACTACGGCAGACATTTCTAGATCACATCCAGTTCTGACTTTCTGGCCTGGGGAAGCCTTCTATAAAGCTGAAAACGGCAAGCCAGCTAAGCTTGGTTTCGAAACAGAGGTCGTGAGGACTGTGGACCACCCCGATGAAAGAAGGGCGTCATTTGTAGCGCAGACAGTATTCCTACCAGCAAAAACCAAAATCACATTACATAATCCCGGCTTTTGGCATACATTCAGCAGAATGAGACAACAAAAGTTAGTAGAAATCATCAGTAAGTATAAGTTGCAATTTTGAGGTGAACTTATGCCAAATCAGCTCGTTGCTGATCTACCTAATGTATCACTATATGCCGTTTTCTCCATGGCTGATCTTTTCAATTGCGTACAATACGAAGTGTAGCTCCACCACGACTTTCCATTTGCTTCCACTGTAGCGCTAAGATTTGTATTACCCCGGTGTCCACGGCTAGGAAAATGACCATGAGCTCGGCGGGGGCGAGTCACAGGTAAGAGAGAAACCTGTGATGGCCCACTCATGGCTGACATGGCTCATTCCATTGGCAGTGTCAATCGTCCCGCTGCGCATGTCCGTGTGGCGAGTGACGGCGCGCAGAGGTAAGAAAGAATCCACGCCGCCACGAGCGTGGGAGGATCATATCAATGCTTGCCCTCATGAAGGAGACTTGCCACGCTCTGATTGTTCAAAGTTCTATTTACACGTCATTATATACACATACATCCATATATATATATATATATATATATATATATATATATATATATATATATATAATACTCTTTACTATACGAGACACCGATTGCGATGAAATTACACGCATTATAACACTGAAGGAGGGAAATAAGCTTAAGTGGCCTAGAACTTTTCAGCACTATTGTCTGGGGACGCAGTTGGGGGGGGGGGGGGGGAATTTGTGGACACACTCCACCGCCTCCCCAATTGTATGAACGGTCATTTTAGTTTAGTTTTCAAGTTCCTTTTCCTTATTGCGCTGTTTCCTCCGCGTAAAAATTCCGCCTAAAAAACCGCTCACTGGAGACGTAAACTCATCAAATGAGCTTTATACGACGTCAGATAACCGTCAAACTGAGTGTGTGCATCAGCTTGTTTATTGGACGGATCAAAGAAATAATTGAACTTATTAATATTAATAAAAACGTATTTTTTATTGGCAAAACAGTATAATGCAGTTCAGGGCATTTACAACCTAACGATTCATTTTTGTGTACAACTTTGCTATTTTGTCAGTGGTACGTTTTGCTTTAAAATGTTTCTTTACGGCACCGAGCATTGCCAATCATCTGGGTTGGCGGCCCGGAGCGTGTTGTGTGAGAGAGATTGTGATGAACTGATAAGTGAAGGTAAACTTGAATGCAACACTCTGTGCGTGAGTAGTGTCAGTAGAAGCTAGCTACCTGCGTACGCATGTCTCTCGGTCGAGGGATGTAGATAAGGCATACCTAATTTTGCATGGGTGACTGCCCAACAGTGCATGTAGTGTGTAGGGTTATGAATAGGGCATGAGACTGAATGTCTAGATTCTGATCACTTGGTATTTTATGCTGCGAACATGTTCAGCTGACTGCAGTTCACATTTTGTAGTAGAATTCCAATATCAGACCTCAGTTCGGGGACAATATCATTGAAAATAAATGTATTTCACTTTTGAAAATGAATGATATTATTAAGATTCCACAACATTTTATGGAGCAGTAGCCGAGCAAACTTACATTGCGGGATTGGTTTATGTAACTGTTAGGGATAAACGCAACATATAAAGGCAAAGTATTTGAATTTAAATGATTTCACATTTTTAGAGTACATTTGCCTGACAGGGGGTGCCACAAATGAAACAAAATAGTTCTCTCTTGCAGTCAAGATTCAGACTGGCTGATTCACACCATTGGCATCTTTGCGACGCTTTGATCTTGATCTTGAAGATCTTGCTATCATCTTTGCCATACTTTGCAGGCTGGTTAATTGCTGGAAAGCAATTTCCACCAGGTAGATTGAGCTGGCGTCCCATAAAAAGCAAGCCATAGCATGTGTGACTACAAGGTGTCTTGACTCATGCAAGTAATGCATTCTTTTGTAAGAAATTGGTGTGCAATACCGATACCTAGAACAAATATTAATATACCGTGAAAGTATGGTGTGTATGAGGTGAGAGGTATTCTTAAGAGAAAGAGGCAAAGGATAGTCTTAAGGGAAGAGGCAAGGGGTAGTCTTAAGGGGAAGAGGCAAGAGGCAGTCTCCCATATTCACTTTTTCAGTGCCATCAATGAGAAACCTTTGAGGACATTCCTCTTTTTGTTAATATTACAGGATTGCTGACTGAGAGGAAGGAATATAGTGCAATTCTTAAAAAATTTGATGGTAGGTGGAAGGTATATAAATAAGAGAAATCAGCAGGCTGCACAAATGTAATGTTTTTTCCGGCCACAAATCGTAACACACACACACAGACACCCCGCCCTGAGGGGGGAGGGGGTCCACGCGCTAGGTTTCTTTTAGGATAAGTCTATGGTGTCTTTTGCAATCGCGCCCAGATGTTCTCCAGCCTATGGTGCACACATGAAGCGCGTTTCGACGCCAGGAACATGTAACTAGCTTTTCTGGTTTCTGAGCAGTGGCGGTTTTTTGGGAACACTGCACGGCGACGCACGACCGGCGCGGGGGCAGGCGGCGACCAACCATGCCGCGGAACGCGCGGCGCGGGGGCGGGCAGCGACCAACCATGCCGCGGAACGCGCGTCGGCCCGCGCTGAGTCATAAATCATGCATATGTGCTCAAAACACATGAGAACATAAACCATTGTACCCTGAATTAACGCAGGAATGGCAGAATTAAGCAGCGCGCCGCCGGGATTACACGCAAGGCGGTGAGGCAAGTCGGGCAATTTGACCGCCACCATAGCGCGTGATAACCTTCCGGGGCGCGCTCGGTTGCTCGGAGTCCCTTCACACACACACAC
Organism: Pollicipes pollicipes; assembly: GCF_011947565.3. NCBI lineage: Eukaryota > Metazoa > Arthropoda > Thecostraca > Pollicipedomorpha > Pollicipedidae > Pollicipes > Pollicipes pollicipes. Next base: position 15,677,941 of record NW_023597055.1, read on the forward strand.
ACACACACACACACACACACACACGCACGCACGCACGCACGCACGCACGCACGCACGCACGCACACCGTGTGTGTGTAAATACGAACATGTACATATTCACATATTATTCATTTATTATTACATATTACACAGTCACATATTATTCACATATCATTCATTACACATGTGTGTGTAAACACGAACATGTACACATTCGCACTCCTACTCACTAATAAAAATCTTACAAACACGCACACAATTGCACGCGCTCACTTGCACGCACATTCAAATATGCGAATAATTGCTGTTGCCAGACCGTTTCAAACACAAGAAACGGGAATGTTGACTGAGTGTTGTAAGTTGTTTTTGTAACAAATACTTGAACGCAAGCAGGACAACGGTGGCGTTCTTGAAGCGCTGAATGTTAACGATTATCCAGGTAACGACCCGAATTCGTTCCTGCTACTAGTGAATAAGTCAAGGAACGGAACTTATATTGCTGGACATCTTTTAACTAAAATTGCTTGTGACATAGCCCTAATAACACCGGTTAACAAGGGCGCGCACTAGTTGCTACACTCCCTCCCCAAAAGACATATTTCTAAGTTTACTGTTTCTTTGCTCCATTCCGGAATCAGCCAACTTCCAGCAGAACGTGTGCCTGCGGCTGGGTAAGGCTCACCCTAAAACTTTCGTAGCCGTCCGTGGAGTGTTACGACCAGACGCACGTCGGAGAGACGCTGCGGGCGTACTACTCCAACCACATGATCAACGTCCTGTGCCAGTACACGCCGGCGCTGGAGGCGACGAACAGCTGCTGCCGGCGATGACGACGAAGCACACGCACCCGCGCTCGCCGCGCGTGGTCCCTATCGTGAGAGCGGTGACCTCCCCGGTGAAAGGACTTTTTTGACGGGGCTACTGGACTATTCGACTAGGGACTAATGGACAGATTTGACGGGGCTGACTCCGGACCTTCCCTCATGCTAAGCTGGTCATTACTAGCACAGCAAAGTTTCGCCCTGTTGCAAAGTTGTGTCCTGTTTTGCCCTGTTGTCCCCGAGACCGAGATCGCAGCCCGTAAACATATGTGGCGTTAATGATGGCATGGAGCAACGCTGGCGTTCGCGTGCACCGTGTGAATGATGTCCGATCGTGCCTGGCAGGTTCGCTGACATTGCATGACCGTGGCTGTATGAAAATAAACGTATGCCAGACATACGCCGCCTTACGTGTTTGTGCCCATCACCCGCACTCCCCGTATTCCCCGCACTGCAAAGTGGGCAGAATGGCGTCCTTCTAGAACAGCACCACATATGGCACCGTTTCCACGGTGTTGTCTTTAAGGGCTGGTTTCTTGTACGTGATCGCTCTACTAAATGACAGCCTGGAGAAGGTAACTACACCAGACATTTCTAGATCACATCCAGTTCTGACTTTCTGGCCTGTGGAAGCCTTCTATAAAGCTGAAAACGGCAAGCCAGCTTAGCTTGGTTTCGAAACAGAGGTCGTGAGGACTGTGGACCACCCCGATGAAAGAAGGGCATCATTTGTAGCGTGGGCAATATTCCTATCAGCAAAAACCAAAATAACATTACATAATCCCGGCTTTTGGCATACCTTCAGCAGAATTAGACAACAACAAATTAGTAGACATCATCAGTAAGTACAAATTGCAATTTTGAGGTGAACATAAATCAGATCAGCTCGTTGCTGATCTACCTAATGTATCATTATATGCCGTTTTCTCCATGGCTGATCTTGTCATTTGCGTACAAAACGAAGTGTAGCTCCACCACGACTTTCCGTTTGCTTCCATTGTACCGCTCAGATTTGTATTACCCCGGTGTCCACGGCTAGAAAAATGATCATGAGCTCGGCGGGGGCGAGTCACAGGTAAGGAGGCGAGTGGACTCGGACCTCTCCATCTGTAAACGTAGATTTGTACTACCCCGGTGTCCACGGCTGAGAAGCTGATCATGAGTCCGGTGGGGGGCGAGTCACAGGTAAGAAGGCGGACGGACTCGGACCTCTCCATCTGTAAACGTAGATTTGTATTACCCGGCGTCCACGGCTGATACGCTGATCATGATCTCGGTGGAGGCGAGTCACGGGTGAGGAGGCGGACGGACTCGGACCTCTCCATCTTTAGACGTAGATTTGTATTACCAAGGTTTCCACGGCTGGGAAGCTGATCATGAGCCCGGTGGGGGCGAGTCACGGATAAGAATGGGGACGGACTCGGACCTCTCCAACTGTAAACGTCCCTACACTTCGCAAGACCTCAACTCGCTCGCCAAACCGCAAGTCTGTATTTCAAACGCCAGCACCGTCTTCGTCATCCACTTCCGATACCCACCCCTAACCCAACACGGCGGCGGATGTGACGCGTCACACGTCGAACATCCAGAAGACGTCGCCATTTCTGACGCAACGGCTGACGTCAGCACGTCACTCAGGACGTCATCAGTACGCCACTCAAGCCAGACGTCATCAGCTACCACTGCCCATCCGTCGCCCCCGCCGCCCAACCAGTGCGCGACTGAAGTCCTCTCCCAGCACTCGCACACCACTCGGCGTGCGCCCCGCAGCGTCGGCTGCCGTCCGATATTCGACGGAGCTGAGCCACTGCTCATGGGAGGTAAGCCCGTGCTCACCCCGCAGCTCACAGCGACGACAGGTGAGAAGGCCAAATTGGTCGCCTGTCGACGGCCATTTTGTAGCCGCCGCACGCACCGGCATTATTTATGGGGATGTATAAAAGAGACGTCTCCAGCAGTGATTTTTGACATATAGTGCAATACCGCAATACAGGACAACGTTCAGCGGTGTCAGCAGCGCAGATTGGAACAGATTTCGCACAAAAACCGACATTCGGGCGGCAGAATGACTTCAGCATCCCAACGCAACAACTGACGAGGCCCATAAGGCACCGCGGCCGAAATTCGCCCGAATCGCCTAACGACGTACGGTATCAGCTGGGCCCGGACCCGGACAAGTCCACTTCGGTCGGTCGGGGGGTGGTCGAAGCCGGCGCCCGGCTAATCCGATCATCGGCCGACGCTCCGGGCGAGCCCACCCCGGCTGTACACCTTACCTCACTCGACCGTCCTTCCCTCTCACCTCCAGCCTCCGCCGACTCCGATCCATCATCACCCTGACCTCTGACTTCAACATCACACGCGCGGTCCACCCGCGCCACGTTCCCCTCGTGACCCCCGACCCCGACGGCCTTCTGATCCTCGCCGCCCTCGGCCGCGAGCTCGTGGCACTTGGCCCCGTTCGGCGCCTCGGGAATGCTGTTCCGCTGCTGGGCTTTCTGCCGTTTGGTTTTGCAGAGGATCCGGTGGCCGACACAGTCGAGATTCTCCTCGTAGCATTTGTTGCGACAGTGCACTCTGCACAGCTGGTACGGGCAGCGCTGGCCCTGTGCGAGCCACGGGCGTCGAGTTAAAGATCAGGTCACGGCTACGTCAATTGCTAAGTGCATGAGCGAGAAACTCTATTCACATAGATGAGACAGCGGTAATAGCCTTATTCCTCGGCGAAAAAAAACCAGGAGGCGGGGATATAGATGCGTTGATATTTCGGCTACATGTCTTCATTGAAACAATAGTAGAAGCTACTGTTTCTGCTATTGTTTCGATAAAGACATCTTACCGAAATATCAAAGCATTTATATGTCCATTCTCCTGTTTTTTTCTCCGAAGAATAAGGCTATCACTACTATCTTATCAGGCCAAAGCCACAAGGTTAGTCCGGCAAGTGGTAAGAACCACTTGCCTGAGAATTGGTATCAAGCATGACTGATATAACGCAAGTCAACCTGCAACGGTGGAAACGACACGATATGCCACACCAAATGCCGGGGAAGTTATCGCACTCTTCGTTCCTCGCACACGCCCCATCACCTTTCGGGGAAGAGCTGGAGAATGACTGACGCCAGCTTCTTGAATTGTCCATTATCTTTCCTAACACTAATATCACACATTCTCTGAAAGTTTTATGTCAAGATCATGCCAGGCCAGTGACCTAGGGCAGTTTCAGTGCAAGCATGTCGGACATGAATGCGAACGAACTTGAAAAATTGCAACGATTTGTAATCATTTGGTCTACCAGCGGTCTTCATGGCTTGCTTAGCTATCGACGTTACTCCTAGACGTTCCAATGACAAGCTGCAGTCATCGTACGACACTGACCTATATTGACCGCAAACTCTGACCCCTGATAACATGCCCTCTATAACAGCGTAATTTATTGTTGTAGTGACTTGTTATCGAACAGTATCGCTTCTACACCAATAAAAAAAACACTTCTTCCTCAAACGTCATCCTAGGTCACTTACTAATCCGACCTGGAGGTCTCAATTTTGAAGCAATTTACACGATTGCATGATCATGAGATCTAATCTACGGCTAGCTGCTTCTGTTTTATTAATGTATAGCCTATTGCGCTCCTTCGATCAGTGCCACACTCTCGCCCAAAGACGGTGCTGTAATTTCGGAAAAGTCAACAAGAGTCACTGCCGTAACTTGAACCTAAAAATTAAGATTAGTTCAAGTGTGTGGCCTATGACGGCTTGTGTTCAGTACCCCGGATTAAATCGAGTCATATCTTTCAGCACACTGAACGTGCTAGGCTCGTCGACGAAGCCGACGCTGAAATAAGCTGAAGAGGCCTTATTTAAAATAAACCTTACCGAACAGGAAGCACATGACTATCTGACATAACATGACATCTGACATATCATTTCCTCAAACAGGAAATTACCTGAGTCAATAGTATTATACTAATAGGCTTGCACGAGCCATCAAGTAGTTTTGTTGACCTCCACCGCTCTTCACAATTCGAGGGTAGGTACCTCCCCTCCTCTCTCCCTCCAATTCGGCTCGAAGCTGAGGCGGACTACCGTCAGCGCGCGGGATAAGGGGGTCAGAGGCGGCGTGTGCCCCCTCGGTCCACATAGCACATGTCACAAGTCACATCAGTACATCATATCGCACATCAATTTCCCTCGCAAGCCCCATTTGTGTCTATTTCACGCCTTTACACAGAGATTGGGACTGTGCCCCTGGCTGAGAGAACCGTATCCTCTGAGCCCACCGACTGGCCGCCACCTCTCACCCTGGGGTTGCAGCAGAGGCCGCAGCGCTCCATCAGCACGCGGTTGACGCCGATCTTGACGCCGCGCGCCATCTTCTTCTGCTTGCGCTTGCTGACAACGGCGGCGTCCTCCTGGCGCGGCCGCTTGGTCTCCGGCGGCGGCTGATCCGTCAGCAGACGCAGCTGACGCTCGCGCCGCTGCTTCTCCTGGTTCGCCTGATGACCGGCAGGGCGCGTGAGCCGACGCTCGGCTGGCGAACGTATTCAAATGCGCCTGCCGGCCGCACTGGCGCAGGTCGCGCGAGCTCATGGTGTTGTTAGCTTCGAAAGCTTTGTCCGTTACAAAACGGGTACCGTATGAGCACTTGTTTGTTACAAAGCCTGCTTAGCTGTGGTCATCCGCATCTGAAAAGCCCCGTTCGCCATGCACATCCCCCGATATCTTTGCTTTGATTTTCGCGTAGCAAACAGCAGGAGCAGTTCGGTTCACAGTTCAAACAGCTCTGCTCACGTATCTCTGCTCTAGCACAGCTCACGGGCAACTTGTCCGGGCTCAGTGGGGAAGCCAAACGAAGGGATGCTGGTAGCTAAACTAACAGCAAATGCGTGAAGCAAAATCAACACCACTGCGGGCGTCTAAGGTATTGCAACTTTTGAAGAGGGCGTTCCATTCTCGTATGGGGTTTTGAACTGAACTAGCCATCTTGGAGATCATTCGGTGCAGTTCAAAACACTGTCTTTCTTAACACTTTTCAGGCTACACGCCTGAATAAGCTACAGACTATTTCGTGCGGACTATTTCAAGGTCACCTAGGCATCCATGACGCCATTACGTCACTCGAATTCTGCCGTTCTACTGGACATGCAGCAATCACGGTAAAGAAAAAAACAAATTGTCAAATTGTTCATATCCGGCGTTCGTGAGCATAATTTGCAGATAACAGCCGTCAATTGGCTCTCAATCAATGCGATGTAAGGTACGATGACACAATCAAGCAATCACGTGTTGAGGAGCATATTTACTAAATGAAGAAATCGTGTTGTCTAGAAAAGTCTTTCCCACCTGCGCATTCCCAGAAAAGTGTACCAATAGTTGCAAGTGAGCCTTTTGCATGAAGTGAGATGCTTTTCTCAATATCTTTAAATGTTGAACACTCCCTTCAAACCTTGCACCCCATTCTCACACTAGTAAACAACCGGGTAAGGTATAACCAGCGCGTGTGCCCATATAAGGACTGCGTATTCCCTGATAGTGTCCCGTTCGACGAATCCGAGTGCGCGCCAGATGAAGCACTCATCGTCCGGGGCATAATCCAAGCACACAGGGAACTCACAGCCAGCCGCTTCGACGTGCATTTTCGCCGCACTCTCACTAGCCCCTCCCTCCCCCCTCCCCCAGTAACAACACAGTACCGCGATGTTTCGTGACTAGACATTCCTGACCAACAAGTCTGACGTCCGCTACTGCTGGTTCAGTCTCGCCCGCATCAAGCGCCGTCTCACTCTCGCCCGCCGCCTGCCTCGAGGCTCGCGACATGCCGGCTGTCTTCCTGGCGGGCACACGTACCTCCATCTTCTTAAGGTGCTGGGCGATCGGCTCGCGCTCGTGCGGCTGACACAGGAACGGCGAGAGAGGTAGCCGGCCCGCCACCTCGTCTGGCGGTGCCACACACGAGCTCAGGTCAGGTCACGGTCAATGCGTCTCCTGGCACTGCACACAGGTCATGTCGAGTCACGTGGTTGCGTCGGATTATGGGGAAGTCGATGTTATAGCGTGGACACGAATAAAGGTTATGCCAGGTCAATGTCACATCAAGTTGTTCAGCAAGGGTCAAGTCTGACTAGGGTCAGATCAGGTAAGTGATTGCCTGGGCAAGGTCAATCAGCAATGGTGTATTCAAGCTCAAGTCGGGTCAGGGTTCAAAGAGACAACAGTCAAATCGCAGATATTACCAGAAGATGTCAGATAAGCAAAGCTTACATCAGCAATAAAAGGACACACAATCAGAACAGCTTTGTTCAAATCAGATCATCTGCAACTAGATCAGTGTCAGGTCTATAAAAACATCATTTACCTCAGAGAGATCAGAACACTTGTCTTGGGATAACCAGAACAGCCAACATTAAGGACGCCATCAGAAACGGATACACAACTTCGTTGCCAATGAGGACCGCCTCCAACAGATTCGGATGCCATTTAGCTCCGGTCGCAATGCCAAGGTATGCAGAAGATCGGCGAGGCCGCTGACCTCCAGGTCCGGGACTCCACACCGGTCCTCCCTCCTCCGTGTAGCGATGATAGCGCTCTCGCAGCAGGCTGACGGCCTCCTCCAGCTGCTCCAGCCGATTGGCACGCGCCGCAAGCGCACGTACGTCGTGATTGGCCGGCATCAGGAGACTGCGAACCAATCAGATGCGGCGTTCGTGATTCAGGGTCTCCGGCTCGATTCCCGTCACGTCGTTTTTTCCGGAGCACACTGAGAGATGTGGGATGGGACCTATCGCGTCCAAAGACGCTAATCCTGTCACTGTGGAAGAGGCATGCCTTCAAGTCATTCTGCTTTGTGCGGCAGTATTTGTATCACTGAAATATTGCAACTTGTCACGGCAGAAGTGGGAGAAACACCATCAAACGCCTCAGGAATCGTTTGTGTTCCGCGGCTCCAACAGCTACACTGTGATCTCTGACTACAATAGCGGCAGTGCTTTGACTAACGCAAGGTCAAGTTCTGATGAATGAATCAGCAACGATGTCTGCGGCCCTGGCACCACGACCAGAGGATAACTATCAACGCCTGACGTGGCTGACCACAGCACAACTATCAACGCCTCATCCGACCCCCACCTCCCTCAGGTTCACGGCCCAGTCAGCCCCGCGCCCCTTCCCTCCCGGCTAAGTGCCCACGCACCAATAGTGGAGCATTTTGAAGACGTGGCCGCGCGCGTAGCTGAGCGGGCACGGGTAGCGGCGCACCAGCCGGAGGTACTCGTCGGCCACCTCCCACACGGCCGGGTGCGAGCCCGCGAACAGCGCCGGGTTGTGCAGGTTGCCCTCCGCCGACATCACCTGCGGCGCGCACACGCTTGGTCAGAAACGCCACAGCTTGCTATTTGAAACGATGCGCCCTGTCTGGCAGAAGAGGTAGGCATGCTTGCTGGTATGCTTCTAGTGAAGGAATGTCCGTGATCATCCTCGGGGTCCGCTTCCACGCAAACAAAACGACAAGACCAGGCGCTCTGACATTACACGAGTCAGTTATCACAGCACACTTCGTTTAACGACACACTCTTCATCGTTGATGACACCTAAATCAAGCGTTGTGTGCGTCATTGGGGTTTTACGACGCACTCAGCTGCTGAGGCTATAAGGCGTCGCCTGCCTCTCACCCTAGCAGGAAGGGCGGGCACCGCGGGGTAAACCAAGCGTTCGAAGTGCAGCTGGCACCGGTCCGGCTCACACGCTGACGCCATACGACATTAACGCCGTGTTCGTGTTCCCGCCTCCCCGCACCCAGCCGGCGGGAGGTGCGTGTCCACACACAGTCCCGGACACACACCCGAACACACATCCGGACACACAGTTCCGGACACACGTCCAGCCAGGCTGGCGGACCCGGCGCGTGTGACGTCACACCGCTTCCGACGCAAGTGACGTCACACCGCTTCCGACGCAGGTAACGTCATGGAACACTCAGACACATAAACACACAGCTGGATACCTAATAAGAGCGTGTTGTGCACTTGTCGTGAGGATTAATGCATCTAATAGTAGAGTGTTTGGCGTGAGCGGAGTCGGCGGTCATATCAAATTGCGTAATGTGCGTGCGTGCGTGCGTGCGTGCGTGCGTGCGTGCGTGCGTGCGTGCGTGCGTGCGTGCGTGCGTGCGTGCGTGCGTGCGTGCGTGTGTGTGTGTGTGTGTGTGGTGTGTGTGTGTGTGTTTGTGTGTGTGTGTGTGTGTGTGTGTGTGTGTGTGTGTGTGTGTGTGTGTGTGTGTGTGTGTGTGCATGCATGTATGTTATGTGCATATATATATATATCTCATATATATATATATATATATATATATATTATATATATATAATATATATGTGTGTGTGTGTGTGTGTGTTGTGTGTACATATATGCACTTTCCAAGCACGCAATAGGATGCGTATTTACGTAGCATGTACACGCGTGCATGGATTAATTTACAAAGGGCTAACGGAAACGTGTTCTTTCGGACTGCCGCGTCGTGCACTAGCAGGCGCAACACGGACAGACGCCCGTGACAGGCACTGGCTCTTTCTCAGTGATGCAGTCCACTCACGCCCTGCGCCCCGGTTGTACTCCAAGCAGCGGTGCACGTCGGCCAGGTACTGGATGTTGCCGTTGGCGAACACGGGGATGCTGACCGCCTCCCTGGAAAACGGTGCGAGGACGTTAGGACCGGACGGCAGCCAGCTCCACCCCGCTGCACCGAAACACGGCGTCCGAAAACCGAAACTTGGTGTCCCATCGAGCGACAGCCCAGCGCGTCTTATATGCAGCACAGGACATCATTGTGACAACAAAGACGGCTACCGAAGCTGTCATCTACGGCAGCAGGGGCAGCTGGTATCGGGGATGGCCCAGCATCGAATGCTGACCCAGGTGGCGAAAACCAACCGGTGGAAACCCAAAACAGCACCTTGAACGCCGTCACCACCAACACCCACGCATCGGTACCTGCTCCAGAACCGAGCCTGAACACGCCGGCCGAAAGCGGGCAGCCGATCGGAGGTTTGAGTGGGAGCCTGAGCGGGCGGCGCCGGGCGGCGGCTCACCTGACCGCCTTGATGGCGTCCCAGCTGGCCAGCCCGGTGAGGGGCCCCTTCATATCGCGCGTGCGGCCGTGCACCGTCAGCAGCTGGCAGCCGGCCGACTCCAGCATCCGCGCGTACCTGCGGTGGCGCCGCCGCGCCAGGGACGCCGTCACACTGCGGCCAGACGCCACCCCACCGCGCAACCGCGCGCTTCCCGGGCGCCGCCGCCGCGCCAGGGGCGCCGTCACACCGCCGCCAGACGCCACCCCACCGCGGCAACGGCGCGCTTCCGCCGCGCCAGGGGCGCCGGCACACCGCGGCAGCAGCAAATTGAAACAGTTAGTGGCAGCAGCTGGGGAAATGCTTCTAGTGCCTGGGTGTCTATCTGAACATGTATGTGACCTGCTTTCCAATAAAAGGCACGCAAGCGACTGAGCTCGCGCATACGGTGTGCAAACAGGAGACATCGGGCCGTTCGGGTGCTGAAAAGGAAGACCAACAGGAGCAGGACAGGAGGACCGACACTCTGTGCCACTCAGGTGGTACAGGACCAGTTGGGGGAGGAAGGCGGGAGGAGGACTGACACACCATGCCACTCAGGTGGTACAGGACCAGATGAGAGGAGGACGGGAGAAGGACTGACCCGCCATGCCACTCAGGTGGTACAGGACCAGATGAGGAGGACAGGAGGAGGACCGACACGCCGTGCCACTCGGGTGGTACAGGACCAGATGGGAGGAGGACAGGAGGAGGAGGACCGACACGCCGTGCCACTCGGGTGGTACAGGACCAGGTGGGAGGAGAACAGGAGGAGGAACGACACGCCGTGGCACTCAGGTGGTAAAGGACCAGATGGGAGGAGGACAGCAGGACCGACACGCCGTGCCACTCGGGTGGTACAGGACCAGATGGGAGGAGGACACGAGGAGGACCGACACGCCGTGCCACTCGGATGGTACAGGACCAGATGGGAGGAGAACAGGAGGAGGAACGACACGCCATACCACTCAGGTGGTACAGGACCAGATGAGAGGACAGGAGGAGGACCGACCCGCCGTGCCACTCGGGTGGTACAGGACCAGATGGGAGGAGGACAGGAGGAGGACCGACCCGCCGTGCCACTCGGGTGGTACAGGACCAGATGGGAGGAGGACAGGAGGAGGACCGACCCGCCGTGCCACTCGGGGTGGTACGGGACCAGATGGGAGGAGGGACAGGAGGAGGACCGACCCGCCGTGCCACTCGGGGTGGTACAGGACCAGATGGGAGGAGGACAGGAGGAGGACCGACACGCCGTGCCACTCGGGTGGTACAGGACCAGATGGGAGGAGGACAGGAGGAGGACCGATCCGCCGTGCCACTCGGGCGGTACAGGACCAGATGGGAGGAGGACAGGAGGAGGACCGACCCGCCGTGCCACTCGGGTGGTACAGGACCAGATGGGAGGAGGACAGCAGGACCGACCCGCCGTGCCACTCGGGTGGTACAGGACCAGATGGGAGGAGGACAGCAGGACCGACACGCCGTGTCACTCGGGTGGTACAGGACCAGATGGGAGGAGGACAGCAGGACCGACCCGCCGTGCCACTCGGGTGGTACAGGACCAGATGGGAGGAGGACAGCAGGACCGACACGCCGTGTCACTCGGGTGGTACAGGACCAGATGGGAGGAGGACAGCAGGACCGGACCGCCGTTTCACTCGGCGGTTACAGGACCAGATGGGAGGAGGACAGGAGGAGGACCGACCGCCGTGCCACTCGGGTGGTACAGGACCAGATGGGAGGAGAACAGGAGGAGGAACGACACGCCGTGCCACTCGGGTGGTACAGGACCAGATGGGAGGAGGACAGGAGGAGGACCGACCCGCCGTGCCACTCGGGTGGTACAGGACCAGATGGGAGGAGGACAGGAGGAGGACCGACCCGCCGTGTCACTCGGGTGGTACAGGACCAGGTGGGAGGAGGACAGCAGGACCGACCCGCCGTGCCACTCGGGTGGTACAGGACCAGATGGGAGGAGGACAGGAGGAGGACCGACCCGCCGTGTCACTCGGGTGGTACAGGACCAGGTGGGAGGAGGACAGCAGGACCGACCCGCCGTGCCACTCGGGTGGTACAGGACCAGATGGGAGGAGAACACGAGGAGGACCGACCCGCCGTGCCACTCGGGTGGTACAGGACCAGATGGGAGGAGGACAGCAGGACCGACCCGCCGTGCCACTCGGGTGGTACAGGACCAGATGGGAGGAGGACAGCAGGACCGACCCGCCGTGCCACTCGGGTGGTACAGGACCAGATGGGAGGAGGACAGGAGGAGGACCGACCGCCGTGTCACTCGGGTGGTACAGGACCAGATGGAGGAGGACAGGAGGAGGACCGATCCGCCGTACCACTCGGGTGGTACAGGACCAGATGGGAGGAGGACAGGAGGAGGACCGATCCGCCGTACCACTCGGGTGGTACAGGACCAGATGGGAGGAGGACAGGAGGAGGACCGATCCGCCGTACCACTCGGGTGGTACAGGACCAGATGGGAGGAGGACAGGAGGAGGACCGATCCGCCGTACCACTCGGGTGGTACAGGACCAGATGGGAGGAGGACAGGAGGAGGACCGATCCGCCGTGCCACTCGGGTGGTACAGGACCAGATGGGAGGAGGACAGGAGGAGGACCGACCCGCCGTGCCACTCGGGTGGTACAGGACCAGATGGGAGGAGGACAGGAGGAGGACCGACCCGCCGTACCACTCGGGTGGTACAGGACCAGATGTCAGCCTCAGGGAGACATCCACACAAGCAGAATAACACTCCGATGCACGTCGTCTAGTGAGCCGGTAAAATACTCGACACAGTATCTGGTGTTCCATATAATCAAAACGAGCCTTCATTGCTCATTTGCTATTGGAATCTCTGGACAAAAGAAGGCCGCAACGTAAAATCTACTACTAAAAAGGCGTGA
>NW_023597055.1:15691763-15699263 GCF_011947565.3 Pollicipes pollicipes
TCGGTGGCTGCTTTTCACAGGTTTGTAGCTTGGTGGTGAATATATCAACCATTGCCAATTCAGTGACGTCTTTCGATGGTACTTTGCATTTAGCTCAAAGCTTGAATTAGCATGCAGTGTAAACTAGGCACAGAGGTGCTTTTAATGGTCTTAGCAGTGCTGCTGCTTATGGTGCCTCGATTACAAGGCATCGAATGCCTCCCTGTTGATGCATGTTAGTTGCGCTTATGTATGTATATATTACGTCCATAGGACCATCAAAAAATGGAGCGTGGCTGTTACAGTCCAGTGTAAAAAACACAGGAGATAACAACGTGCAGACAATAAGAACAAAACAATCACGACAAACATTTACCGATCCTCCGGCAGCCAATAGCATTAGCGCTCAGCCAGGTGCGCTTTCACGCGCGTACGAAGCGCTGCTGTGTTAGTTGCGCGATGTCGGCTGGCAGCGCATAACACAATGCTGGCGTGTGGTATCCAAAAAGGTCTAAAACCGGCCTCGGTTCTCGCCAATGGAGGTGTAGGAGCCTGCACTGCTGAGTGGGTCGGGCACGTGTGTGACGGCTTAACACGAACGTACCCTTATTTAGAGTTAAACTAAAGTTACCAGAGCGGCTGTTCCGCGTTCCGCAGAGCACGGAAAGGTTCTGCGCCTTTCCCCTGGAACTGCATCATCCTGGAGGTCGAATGAAGAACTGAACGTGTAAATACAAATCATGAATGCATAGATATTGGAAGATACGAAACCTGGCTAACTAGGAACGTTTATAAGCTTCGCGAAAAAAACGCGCGTGGCTTTCTCCTCCAAACCAAAAGCAGAGTTGTGCAAACTGCTTTTGAGAAAAAAACAAGATGTAGTTGAAGCACGTTGTTTAGTCTCCTGCAACGTCTCATTACGCCAACGACCGACGAGACTGAAGACGGTGCGAAGGAATTATCGCTCCCGCCTTTCTTGATATCAGAAGATCAGCTGGAGATGGCCATCTTTGGTGAATCTCCATCTTCCTGTGCGGAGTTGGTTGCAGCCAGCCGGAGGAACCGTTGGGAGTCCTTTGGGGTCAAAAGGTCTATAGGGAGATCGGTATAAGGTGCATCTTCTGTCTGCTTAAGATTTTGGAAGCAGCAGAGTTGACACCAGATATTACATGCGGGGCGACACTCAGGACATGGGCCAGCGCAATGCTCCAAAGGTGTTTGCTCTTCTTACAACGTTAGCTGGGATATGGGAAGGGAGTCGATGTTACCCCCTACTGTTTCAAAACTACGTCAGAAAGCCTTGCGGAAGAACCAGATGATCGTGTTCAACAAGATATCGCGATCCGTGATGAGATTCACGCCGCCAGGTCATAGTTTGCCCCATTAGGCAAGGTCACGGGTCACGTTTTCCTGAAAATCGAACTTTCAAAGTCTGACATACTCATATGTTTAAGACTATTTCCAGAAGCAACATAAAATGTAGTTCAATATATTTCCTTTCCAGACCAACGAATGCTGGGAACACAGTTCTGTCATCAAAACACGCGCAATGGATGCCCAAAAACTACTGAAAATAAGGGCGCGCTTGCATGATATGCCGTGGAAAGGTACACTCAGAAGACTTAGGGGTTTCATCAAGACCTATCCTATGGCAGTTTAACACACGAAATTTGCAATTTTGCCAGATTTGCAGGATGGCAAATACTTTGTAGCATAAAAATTGAGATCCGACAGGGGTATAAAACGCACAGTTGGACACATCCGGGTAATGTGAGTCAAGAATAGCAGCATTGTTATGAGAAACGCTAAGACGTCTTTTTGATTCCACGCATTCTGGAAGCATGGCTAAAACTACAGAGAAGAATACTTCCCTTTGTTTTAATAGTGTGAAAACAATACATTTGAAAGTGTGGCGTAAGCGTGATATTAGATAGGACGTTGTCAAGAAGTGCACGTAAGACATCTTGCACGTAAGTCTTGACTGGATTTAATGCATATGAATGTGAATGTGCTAACTCCATGTATATATATATATATATATATATATATATATATTTATATATATATATATCTATATATATATATATATCTATATATATGTGTGTGTATATATATATATATATTTATATATATATATATATCTATATATATATATATCTATATATATATATGTGTGTATATATATATATATATATATATATATATATATATATATATATATATATATATATACAGTTTATATATATATATATATATATATATATATATATATATATATATGCATCCTTTTCAATGCAAAACTAAGATCGTACAAAGCAATGGACATCATTTTGATAGCTGACCTTTATTTAGGTGGGTAAGATGTCTTGAAAGTGATTCGAAATCAGGTTGCAGGAGCCTGCTTTCTAAGGTTGCAAGAGCCTATTTTCAGCCTACTTTCTAAGAGAATATAAAGACCCATGCCAACCGTTGCACGTGCAGCTGTCGGAAGTCGTCGCCAAGTACTGCTCCGCCGCTCAACATGCACCCGAGGTGGTTCGTTCGTTGCCAACTGTGTCACATGGGAACTCTCCAGAAGAGGCTGCCAGGATCTTAAGTAATGTGCGATATATTCCGCGGTTTCTTTAAAAACTTCAGGCGTGTCAAGTCTAAAGAAATTGCACACACAATAAGGAGCAAGTAACAATGTTCGTGGCAATCAGATTTGCATCCCACTGAGGACAAACGTACCGCAAAAAAGGCTGATTCGAGGAAGGTAATGACATATTTTAAATATTTCGTCTTGGCCTTTTAAAGCCATAAATTTCTTGAATCCAACTGTTCACGACCTGGAGATGTAAAAAGTGGTGCGCTTCGGCTTTGGTACATCAAAATTTGGTACATCAAACTTCATTTCTGTGCGTAGCATAATATGTGGATGACTTCTTCACACTAATTTTTTGTAACCGACACTAGTTGCCATGATCGAGTAAAGCTAAGATAGGTTTTTATAAACCACCCAAATGGTTCAAACCCAGGAATACATAACAAACTGAACATTGTCGATGGGTTAACTGTGTGGCTGCACATGGAAAGAACAAATCTGATTATGTCAAAGCATCTGGAAGAAGCAATGAGAACATCAAAACTGATCGACAACGTCTACGCTGTGGCTCTCCCTGCAATCATGAATTATCCTATGACGTTAAGACATTTTGAAGTTGTTTAGCTGAAGTGGCACGCTCCACATGCACGTCTGAAACTGTGAGTAATATATAGTACTACACGGCGCCGCTAAAATCGCATTCCAGGAGAGAGGTCGCTGATGCAATTCTGCCCTTGACGCAAGACTTGGGGAAAATCCAGTGACCAAGGCACAGTATAGTTATTCCGGCCAACGCGCATAGTATGCTACAACTGAGGCCCACCCGCTTGGCTGGGCGACTGTTGAGATTAATTTGCGTTGTGCTGACTGCTTTTTACATTTCCGCATCAGCCAAGACATTTGTTCTAAGGCCCTCTATCTGTGTGACTCCTCCTGTTAATCCTCTTGTAGCGCTCTCTGTCTGCGTTGCAGATTCTCCTCCCATTTCTCTTCCTGTACCACCCGACATCTGTGGTGCAACTCCTCCCCCCGTCTCTCTTCCTGCACCGTCCTCCATCACCTGGGCGGCCCTAACTTCCGATGCTGGTTTTGCACCGTCCTCCATCTCCAACGTGAATCCTTCTTTCGCTCCTGGGCTGTCCTTCGCCTGCAGAGTGGCTCCTCCTCCTGCACTCGCCTCAACCGACGTGGCAGATCCTCCTGCTGTCTCTCTCCCCGCGTTGTCCTCCATTCGTGGGCGGCTCCTCCCACTGGTTCTTTTCTTACCCCATCCTCCCTTGGTAGAACGCGCCCTCCTCCTGCTCCTTGTCCTGCAGCGTCCTCCACCCGCGAAGCGATTTCTCCTGCCCCCAACCCTTTTTCTTGTTCTCGTCGGTCCTATATCAGTGGGACTCGCTGTGCTCTTTCTCTGAACCGTCTTCTATCTACGGTGTAGCTTCTCCTCCCGTCCCTCTTCCTGCGCCAGTCTAAATATGCAGGTCGGCCCATGTTTCAGATTCTCCTCTTGCAGCGTCCTCCACTTGCAACATGTAGTCTCCTCGCTTTCCTCTTTTTGTGGGGCGCTCCCTCTCTTCTTTATCCCATCCCCCTTCCGTGGGATAAGCCATTCTCTGCTGCTTGCCCTGCAGCATTTTCCATCTGTGGTGTGATTCCCCTTTCTTCCTCCTGCGACATGAACCACGTCCTCTTCTACAAAAAGCCGCATTTTCTTAAATTTTAAAGACGAATAAAAATTACGGCGGTTGTAGGCGATCAAGCACTTACGTTTTCCCACGTTTTACTTGAACTATTCGGCGGCGACGACTGAGCGATCTATCGGTGGCATTTCGACGCTGGAAAAAGGGAATCGTTACCCTTTAGGCAAACTTGTTGTCTGAAAGGATACGTGCACATGATGATAAAACAGTGGTGGTAATTACAGCCAATAAATCCGCGCATGCAGTGATATAAGTTTCGACGCAGTTCTGTTGATGATTCTGACGACAGCGTGTTGCATTTGGCACCATTGTCCCGAACCTCAACATGACGATTGCACGGCGGTCACCGGCGCAACGGTGCATCGCACAGTCTCGTGCTGCTACATGAATTGTAGGCGGTACATGTGGTGACGCTTTGGAGTTGGATTCATGCCTCCAACGGCTCTGGCTGCCGAGGCGTGGCATAAAATGCGAAAAACGGTTAAAAAAAACAATCGGAAAATCGGTCTTCACCGCTGCTGTGCACGTGGCACGCGGCGCGTGAGGCGTCACACGCGACATCACGTGATTCCCTGTTCAATCCTTTGTCGAAGCGTGCTGATTTGGCGTCGCCCAGACCGGTGGTTGCCGAGATGCAGCCGCGGTTTCGAACGGCCGCTTGCCGGTTTTGATCAAAGTCGCTTTTTGCGCCGCCCTTGCTAAACCAATGAAACAAATGTTATTTCCAACTTGCTCCACGTGCCACCCATTGACCCCACCGTGACGCAACTCGCCATGGCGCGTCGTCGCGTGCACCCGTACTCCATGTCAAACTTGCACTTGTATACATCACGCTATTTGACTTGCACACGGGGCTTAGCAAGCAAACGACACGCCGACTCACTTTGCTCAAATAGTTATCCAGATGAAGTGCGGTTGTGATTGAGAACCATTATTTCAGTCATACCTCTTATGAAATCGAATGAGAAGACCGTGGGGGACAGCTCGTTAATTCAATCTCTTTGATGTGAGGAGCCGCCAACTGTGACCATCGTTAGTCGTTACCAGCATGATCTTCCCGGGAATGTAGCATTTTTATTTTTTAAATAAATTTATTCCGAATGGTTTGTATGGGTGACTGGGTTCATAATGCCTGCTAAGCATAGCTTGTTGCGTGTACCCGAACCCACCACCCAAGTCGCACCGCCCAGTTCAACGGATAATTTTGCATCCGCCCTTGCACCAGAAAGGAATGCGGATGGTTTTAGGTGCCGCACGATGCTGCGACACGGCCGCACTGGGCCTGAGCTGACCCTTGTTGGCCCGTTGCCAGCTGACCTTTTTTATTTCAGTCGGGCCAGACGATGCACCCACTCTGGGACTCGTACCCAGTGACGCTGGACTACGAGTCCAGCATCTTTCCCCTAGACCACAGTGGCGGCTTTTCTTTACCAACGTAGAACAAGATCTGCTGTGATCAGAACTTTACGTCGATATTGAATTCCACTGTGCCTGGCATTCCACCACAAAGGTCAGTTATTACTGAACGCGACTATGAATGGATGCAAAGCTCCTTCAGCACTACCTGCAGTCCGGAACAGCTTCCACAAGTTACAGCCGTATTTTGTCCGAACATCTGCTGAATGGTGAATTGGTAAAAACATTTTGGCCCGTGCTAGAAAATACTTTCTCAATCATAAAATAAACAATTATTTCCGCACTGATTTCTTGTCTGGTGGAACAGACCGTTTACCCCGCAAACATGAATAAGTGGTGCCATTAATAACGAGACCGTATTTGGTCCATCACATACCCATAGCACGCCTGCCAATCTGCTCAAGGGAAGTAGAATGTTACTTTTTCCATTCCTCGGCCCAGTCATGGTGGGCTGGAAATCGGTTGGCCTGTTGTGAAGACGGCTCCTGCTACGAGTTTCGTAAAAGGTAAATAGTCATGCATGCTCGTCTTTTACTGTTCCTGGAAAGGCTATTTCTAGCGTGCCTAGTCATTGTCCATCGCTCTTCTGCAATGTTTTGCCATGCTTTTTTCTGTGTTTGGGATAAGAGCCCTCTCGGTTCTTATGTTCTTAAGCTCTGGCGATCGCATGTCACTCTGCGGAGATGTTTATTTTTGAGGATTAAGAATAAGTAGCCGGTATTTTCTTAAGATCTGACACGACGACAGGCCATACATGACCGCGTCAAGGTCAAATTAGTCACGATGTGCGGCTGCGCGGCAGGACAATGACGCAATGGAGACAATGTCACAAACTCCGACTGGCTTAGGCTCTCGCTGTCGTTTCTTTGTTATTCCTAGGGGTGGTGAAAGTGTAGTTTTCTGTCTTCGACCGAATTTCGTCGAACAAAATTGTCGCTAGCAGTGCAATGCGACACCGTATGACATGAAGCGGCACTGGTGCCCATACCTATCAGCCTCATCAGGGATTGGAGCTCCACAGTAAGCCTCTCTCATCACCACAACTTTCAGTATCATGCACACAATCTGAACCTCCAATTATACAATGTTATTTAACTAATGCCAGGATAAGCACAGCTGCAAAGAATGCAGCCACACGAGCCCCAAGCTTGGGATAGTCCAATCACAAAGCAATCTTCTGCAACCCCCGAGAATTGCCGTTGCCTCACGGCTGAGCTTCACCTACGGCTGGGTCAGCCATCCTCGACCGCGAAAAAACAGCGAAGGACCTCGACAGCCATGGCAGCTGAGTACATGGCCGAATTTCAGCCGGTGACAGGCGACACAGCTAGGATGACATCCAACATGCGGGGCTCCTCAAGACCCTGTCCCGATGTGAAAACCACGTGTACGCTTCGAGTCCCACCCCCAACCATCACGATGCTCTCTATCACACCTTAGGGGTGTTCCAAACCTGGCGCGACATGTGTTGGCTGCTGGGTGGCTTTCGCTGCGGCCCAGCAATGCGGATATACAGGTCAAAACTGGGTTTTTGGGCTGCCTGGAAAGAGAGAAGCAATATCTTACGTTCGTGAAAGCAACTGCGCGAATTTTGATAAGGAGGTAATGGAGCGTGCTAGGAAGAGGGTGCATCGGGTCACGGAAATGTGATCACAAAACTGTTTGAAGAGAAAAAAAAACCAGTTCGTTCATATACTTGCCACGCTGAGCAAAAAAGTGTTCAACTCAGGCGTGTGGTATTATCTGAACCAGTCTGCGGATTTTTAAAAAGAATTTCGCACAAATAAAGCAGCACATCAACTCGTAGTTAAACGTTTCTAGAGT
>NW_023597055.1:15704263-15784200 GCF_011947565.3 Pollicipes pollicipes
ATATATATATATATATATATATATATATATATATAATACTCTTTACTAAACGAGTCACCGATTGCGATGAAATTACACGCATTATAACACTGAAGGAGGGAAATAAGCTTAAGTGGCCTAGAACTTTTCAGCACTATTGTCTGGGGACGCAGTTGGGGGGGGGGGGGGGGGAATTTGTGGACACACTCCACCGCCTCCCAATTGTATGAACGGTCATTTTAGTTTAGTTTTCAAGTTCCTTTTCCTTATTGCGCTGTTTCCTCCGCGTAAAAATTCCGCCTAAAAAACCGCTCACTGGAGACGTAAACTCATCAAATGAGCTTTATACGACGTCAGATAACCGTCAAACTGAGTGTGTGCATCAGCTTGTTTATTGGACGGATCAAAGAAATAATTGAACTTATTAATATTAATAAAAACGTATTTTTTATTGGCAAAACAGTATAATGCAGTTCAGGGCATTTACAACCTAACGATTCATTTTTGTGTACAACTTTGCTATTTTGTCAGTGGTACGTTTTGCTTTAAAATGTTTCTTTACGGCACCGAGCATTGCCAATCATCTGGGTTGGCGGCCCGGAGCGTGTTGTGTGAGAGAGATTGTGATGAACTGATAAGTGAAGGTAAACTTGAACGCAACACTCTGTGCGTGAGTAGTGTCAGTAGAAGCTAGCTACCTGCGTACGCATGTCTCTCGGTCGAGGGATGTAGATAAGGCATACCTAATTTTGCATGGGTGACTGCCCAACAGTGCATGTAGTGTGTAGGGTTATGAATAGGGCATGAGACTGAATGTCTAGATTCTGATCACTTGGTATTTTATGCTGCGAACATGTTCAGCTGACTGCAGTTCACATTTTGTAGTAGAATTCCAATATCAGACCTCAGTTCGGGGACAATATCATTGAAAATAAATGTATTTCACTTTTGAAAATGAATGATATTATTAAGATTCCACAACATTTTATGGAGCAGTAGCCGAGCAAACTTACATTGCGGGATTGGTTTATGTAACTGTTAGGGATAAACGCAACATATAAAGGCAAAGTATTTGAATTTAAATGATTTCACATTTTTAGGGTACATTTGCCTGACAGGGGGTGCCACAAATGAAACAAAATAGTTCTCTCTTGCAGTCAAGATTCAGACTGGCTGATTCACACCATTGGCATCTTTGCGACGCTTTGATCTTGATCTTGAAGATCTTGCTATCATCTTTGCCATACTTTGCAGGCTGGTTAATTGCTGGAAAGCAATTTCCACCAGGTAGATTGAGCTGGCGTCCCATAAAAAGCAAGCCATAGCATGTGTGACTACAAGGTGTCTTGACTCATGCAAGTAATGCATTCTTTTGTAAGAAATTGGTGTGCAATACCGATACCTAGAACAAATATTAATATACCGTGAAAGTATGGTGTGTATGAGGTGAGAGGTATTCTTAAGAGAAAGAGGCAAAGGATAGTCTTAAGGGAAAAGGCAAGGGGTAGTCTTAAGGGGAAGAGGCAAGAGGCAGTCCCCCATATTCACTTTTTCAGTGCCATCAATGAGAAACCTTTGAGGACATTCCTCTTTTTGTTAATATTACAGGATTGCTGACTGAGAGGAAGGAATATAGTGCAATTCTTTAAAAATTTGATGGTAGGTGGAAGGTACATGAATAAGAGAAATCAGCAGGCTGCACAAATGTAATGTTTTTTCCGGCCACAAATCGTAACACACACACAGACACCCCGCCCTGAGGGGGGGGGGGGGGGGGTCCACGCGCTAGGTTTCTTTTAGGATAAGTCTATGGTGTCTTTTGCAATCGCGCCCAGATGTTCTCCAGCCTATGGTGCACACATGAAGCGCGTTTCGACGCCAGGAACATGTAACTAGCTTTTCTGGTTTCTGAGCAGTGGCGGTTTTTTGGGAACACTGCACGGCGACGCACGACCGGCGCGGGGGCAGGCGGCGACCAACCATGCCGCGGAACGCGCGGCGCGGGGGCGGGCAGCGACCAACCATGCCGCGGAACGCGCGGCGCGGGGGCGGGCAGCGACCAACCATGCCGCGGAACGCGCGTCGGCCCGCGCTGAGTCATAAATCATGCATATGTGCTCAAAACACATGAGAACATAAACCATTGTACCCTGAATTAACGCAGGAATGGCAGAATTAAGCAGCGCGCCGCCGGGATTACACGCAAGACGGTGAGGCAAGTCGGGCAATTTGACCGCCACCATAGCGCGTGATAACCTTCCGGGGCGCGCTCGGTTGCTCGGAGTCCCTTCACACACACACACACACACACACACACACACACACACACACACACACACACACACACACACACACACACACACGCACGCACGCACGCACGCACGCACGCACGCACGCACGCACGCACGCACGCACGCACGCGCGCACGCACGCACGCACACCGTGTGTGTGTAAATACGAACATGTACATATTCACATATTATTCATTTATTATTACATATTACACAGTCACATATTATTCACATATCATTCATTACACATGTGTGTGTAAACACGAACATGTACACATTCGCACTCCTACTCACTAATAAAAATCTTACAAACACGCACACAATTGCACGCGCTCACTTGCACGCACATTCAAATATGCGAATAATTGCTGTTGCCAGACCGTTTCAAACACAAGAAACGAGAATGTTGACTGAGTGTTGTAAGTTGTTTTTGTAACAAATACTTGAACGCAAGCAGGACAACGGTGGCGTTCTTGAAGCGCTGAATGTTAACGATTATCCAGGTAACGACCCGAATTCGTTCCTGCTACTAGTGAATAAGTCAAGGAACAGAACTTATATTGCTGGACATCTTTTAACTAAAATTGCTTGTGACATAGCCCTAATAACACCGGTTAACAAGGGCGCGCACTAGTTGCTACACTCCCTCCCCAAAAGACATATTTCTAAGTTTACTGTTTCTTTGCTCCATTCCGGAATCAGCCAACTTCCAGCAGAACGTGTGCCTGCGGCTGGGTAAGGCTCACCCTAAAACTTTCGTAGCCGTCCGTGGAGTGTTACGACCAGACGCACGTCGGAGAGACGTTGCGGGCGTACTACTCCAACCACATGATCAACGTCCTGTGCCAGTACACGCCGGCGCTGGAGGCGACGAACAGCTGCTGCCGCCGATGACGACGAAGCACACGCACCCGCGCTCGCCGCGCGTGGTCCCTATCGTGAGAGCGGTGACCTCCCCGGTGAAAGGACTTTTTTGACGGGGCTACTGGACTATTCGACTAGGGACTAATGGACAGATTTGACGGGGCTGACTCCGGACCTTCCCTCATGCTAAGCTGGTCATTACTAGCACAGCAAAGTTTCGCCCTGTTGCAAAGTTGTGTCCTGTTTTGCCCTGTTGTCCCCGGGACCGAGATCGCAGCCCGTAAACATATGTGGCGTTAATGATGGCATGGAGCAACGCTGGCGTTCGCGTGCACCGTGTGAATGATGTCCGATCGTGCCTGGCAGGTTCGCTGACATTGCATGACCGTGGCTGTATGAAAATAAACGTATGCCAGACATACGCCGCCTTACGTGTTTGTGCCCATCACCCGCTCTCCCCGTATTCCCCGCACTGCAAAGTGGGCAGAATGGCGTCCTTCTAGAACAGCACCACATATGGCACCGTTTCCACGGTGTTGTCTTTAAGGGCTGGTTTCTTGTACGTGATCGCTCTACTAAATGACAGCCTGGAGAAGGTAACTACACCAGACATTTCTAGATCACATCCAGTTCTGACTTTCTGGCCTGTGGAAGCCTTCTATAAAGCTGAAAACGGCAAGCCAGCTTAGCTTGGTCTCGAAACAGAGGTCGTGAGGACTGTGGACCACCCCGATGAAAGAAGGGCATCATTTGTAGCGTGGGCAATATTCCTATCAGCAAAAACCAAAATAACATTACATAATCCCGGCTTTTGGCATACCTTCAGCAGAATTAGACAACAACAAATTAGTAGACATCATCAGTAAGTACAAATTGCAATTTTGAGGTGAACATAAATCAGATCAGCTCGTTGCTGATCTACCTAATGTATCATTATATGCCGTTTTCTCCATGGCTGATCTTGTCATTTGCGTACAAACGAAGTGTAGCTCCACCACGACTTTCCGTTTGCTTCCATTGTACCGCTCAGATTTGTATTACCCCGGTGTCCACGGCTAGAAAAATGATCATGAGCTCGGCGGGGGCGAGTCACAGGTAAGGAGGCGAGTGGACTCGGACCTCTCCATCTGTAAACGTAGATTTGTACTACCCCGGTGTCCACGGCTGAGAAGCTGATCATGAGTCCGGTGGGGGGCGAGTCACAGGTAAGAAGGCGGACGGACTCGGACCTCTCCATCTTTAGACGTAGATTTGTATTACCAAGGTTTCCACGGCTGGGAAGCTGATCATGAGCCCGGTGGGGGCGAGTCACGGATAAGAATGGGGACGGACTCGGACCTCTCCAACTGTAAACGTCCCTACACTTCGCAAGACCTCAACTCGCTCGCCAAACCGCAAGTCTGTATTTCAAACGCCAAGCACCGTCTTCGTCATCCACTTCCGATACCCACCCCTAACCCAACACGGCGGCGGATGTGACGCGTCACACGTCGAACATCCAGAAGACGTCGCCATTTCTGACGCAACGGCTGACGTCAGCACGTCACTCAGGACGTCATCAGTACGCCACTCAAGCCAGACGTCATCAGCTACCACTGCCCATCCGTCGCCCCCGCCGCCCAACCAGTGCGCGACTGAAGTCCTCTCCCAGCACTCGCACACCACTCGGCGTGCGCCCCGCAGCGTCGGCTGCCGTCCGATATTCGACGGAGCTGAGCCACTGCTCATGGGAGGTAAGCCCGTGCTCACCCCGCAGCTCACAGCGACGACAGGTGAGAAGGCCAAATTGGTCGCCTGTCGACGGCCATTTTGTAGCCGCCGCACGCACCGGCATTATTTATGGGGATGTATAAAAGAGACGTCTCCAGCAGTGATTTTTGACATATAGTGCAATACCGCAATACAGGACAACGTTCAGCGGTGTCAGCAGCGCAGATTGGAACAGATTTCGCACAAAAACCGACATTCGGGCGGCAGAATGACTTCAGCATCCCAACGCAACAACTGACGAGGCCCATAAGGCACCGCGGCCGAAATTCGCCCGAATCGCCTAACGACGTACGGTATCAGCTGGGCCCGGACCCGGACAAGTCCACTTCGGTCGGTCGGGGGGTGGTCGAAGCCGGCGCCCGGCTAATCCGATCATCGGCCGACGCTCCGGGCGAGCCCACCCCGGCTGTACACCTTACCTCACTCGACCGTCCTTCCCTCTCACCTCCAGCCTCCGCCGACTCCGATCCATCATCACCCTGACCTCTGACTTCAACATCACACGCGCGGTCCACCCGCGCCACGTTCCCCTCGTGACCCCCGACCCCGACGGCCTTCTGATCCTCGCCGCCCTCGGCCGCGAGCTCGTGGCACTTGGCCCCGTTCGGCGCCTCGGGAATGCTGTTCCGCTGCTGGGCTTTCTGCCGTTTGGTTTTGCAGAGGATCCGGTGGCCGACACAGTCGAGATTCTCCTCGTAGCATTTGTTGCGACAGTGCACTCTGCACAGCTGGTACGGGCAGCGCTGGCCCTGTGCGAGCCACGGGCGTCGAGTTAAAGATCAGGTCACGGCTACGTCAATTGCTAAGTGCATGAGCGAGAAACTCTATTCACATAGATGAGACAGCGGTAATAGACTTATTCCTCGGCGAAAAAAACCAGGAGGCGGGGATATAGATGCGTTGATATTTCGGCTACATGTCTTCATTGAAACAATAGTAGAAGCTACTGTTTCTGCTATTGTTTCGATAAAGACATCTTACCGAAATATCAAAGCATTTATATGTCCATTCTCCTGTTTTTTTCTCTGAAGAATAAGGCTATCACTACTATCTTATCAGGCCAAAGCCACAAGGTTAGTCCGGCAAGTGGTAAGAACCACTTGCCTGAGAATTGGTATCAAGCATGACTGATATAACGCAAGTCAACCTGCAACGGTGGAAACGACACGATATGCCACACCAAATGCCGGGGAAGTTATCGCACTCTTCGTTCCTCGCACACGCCCCATCACCTTTCGGGGAAGAGCTGGAGAATGACTGACGCCAGCTTCTTGAATTGTCCATTATCTTTCCTAACACTAATATCACACATTCTCTGAAAGTTTTATGTCAAGATCATGCCAGGCCAGTGACCTAGGGCAGTTTCAGTGCAAGCATGTCGGACATGAATGCGAACGAACTTGAAAAATTGCAACGATTTGTAATCATTTGGTCTACCAGCGGTCTTCATGGCTTGCTTAGCTATCGACGTTACTCCTAGACGTTCCAATGACAAGCTGCAGTCATCGTACGACACTGACCTATATTGACCGCAAACTCTGACCCCTGATAACATGCCCTCCATAACAGCGTAATTTATTGTTGTAGTGACTTGTTATCGAACAGTATCGCTTCTACACCAATAAAAAAACACTTCTTCCTCAAACGTCATCCTAGGTCACTTACTAATCCGACCTGGAGGTCTCAATTTTGAAGCAATTTACACGATTGCATGATCATGAGATCTAATCTACGGCTAGCTGCTTCTGTTTTATTAATTTATAGCCTATTGCGCTCCTTCGATCAGTGCCACACTCTCACCCAAAGACGGTGCTGTAATTTCAGAAAAGTCAACATGAGTCACTGCCGTAACTTGAACCTAAAAATTGAGATTAGTTCAAGTGTGTGGCCTATGATGGCTTGTGTTCAGTACCCCGGATTAAATCGAGTCATATCTTTCAGCACACTGAACGTGCTAGGCTCGTCGACGACGCCGAAGCTGAAATAAGCTGAAGAGGCCTTATTTAAAATAAACCTTACCGAACAGGAAGCACATGACTATCTGACATAACATGACATCTGACATATCATTTCCTCAAACAGGAAATTAACTGAGTCAATAGTATTCTACTAATAGGCTGGCACGAGCCATCAAGTAGTTTCGTTGACCTCCACCGCTCTTCACAATTCGAGGGTGGGTACCTCTCCTGCCTTCTCCCTCCAATTCAGCTCGAAGCTGAGGCGGACCACCGTCAGCGCGCGGGATAAGGGGGTCAGAGGCGGCGTGTGCTCCCCTCGGTCCACATAGCACATGTCACAAGTCACATCAGTACATCACATCGCACATCAATTTCCCTCGCAAGTCACATTTGTGTCAATTTCACGCCTTTTCACAGAGAATGGGACTGTGCCCCTGGCTGAGAGCACCGTATCCTCTGAGCCCATCGACTGGCCGCCGCCTCTCACCCTGGGGTTGCAGCAGAGGCCGCAGCGCTCCATCAGCACGCGGTTGACGCCGATCTTGACGCCGCGCGCCATCTTCTTCTGCTTGCGCTTGCTGACAACGGCGGCGTCCTCCTGGCGCGGCCGCTTGGTCTCCGGCGGCGGCTGATCCGTCAGCAGACGTAGCTGACGCTCGCGCCGCTGCTTCTCCTGGTTCGCCTGATGACCGGCAGGGCGCGTGAGCCGACGCTCGGCTGGCGAACGTATTCAAATGCGCCTGCCGGCCGCACTGGCGCAGGTCGCGCGAGCTCATGGTGTTTTTAGCTTCGAAAGCTTTGTCCGTTACAAAACGGGTACCGTATGAGCACTTGTTTGTTACAAAGCCTGCTTAGCTGTGGTCATCCGCATCTGAAAAGCCCCGTTCGCCATGCGCATCCCCCGATATCTTTGCTTTGATTTTCGCGTAGCAAACAGCAGGAGCAGTTCGGTTCACAGTTCAAACAGCTCTGCTCACGTATCTCTGCTCTAGCACAGCTCACGGGCAACTTGTCCGGGCTCAGTGGGGAAGCCAAACGAAGGGATGCTGGTAGCTAAACTAACAGCAAATGCGTGAAGCAAAATCAACACCACTGCGGGCGTCTAAGGTATTGCAACTTTTGAAGAGGGCGTTCCATTCTCGTATGGGGTTTTGAACTGAACTAGCCATCTTGGAGATCATTCGGTGCAGTTCAAAACACTGTCTTTCTTAACACTTTTCAGGCTACACGCCTGAATAAGCTACAGACTATTTCGTGCGGACTATTTCAAGGTCACCTAGGCATCCATGACGCCATTACGTCACTCGAATTCTGCCGTTCTACTGGACATGCAGCAATCACGGTAAAGAAAAAAACAAATTGTCAAATTGTTCATATCCGGCGTTCGTGAGCATAATTTGCAGATAACAGCCGTCAATTGGCTCTCAATCAATGCGATGTAAGGTACGATGACACAATCAAGCAATCACGTGTTGAGGAGCATATTTACTAAATGAAGAAATCGTGTTGTCTAGAAAAGTCTTTCCCACCTGCGCATTCCCAGAAAAGTGTACCAATAGTTGCAAGTGAGCCTTTTGCATGAAGTGAGATGCTTTTCTCAATATCTTTAAATGTTGAACACTCCCTTCAAACCTTGCACCCCATTCTCACACTAGTAAACAACCGGGTAAGGTATAACCAGCGCGTGTGCCCATATAAGGACTGCGTATTCCCTGATAGTGTCCCGTTCGACGAATCCGAGTGCGCGCCAGATGAAGCACTCATCGTCCGGGGCATAATCCAAGCACACAGGGAACTCACAGCCAGCCGCTTCGACGTGCATTTTCGCCGCACTCTCACTAGCCCCTCCCTCCCCCCTCCCCCAGTAACAACACAGTACCGCGATGTTTCGTGACTAGACATTCCTGACCAACAAGTCTGACGTCCGCTACTGCTGGTTCAGTCTCGCCCGCATCAAGCGCCGTCTCACTCTCGCCCGCCGCCTGCCTCGAGGCTCGCGACATGCCGGCTGTCTTCCTGGCGGGCACACGTACCTCCATCTTCTTAAGGTGCTGGGCGATCGGCTCGCGCTCGTGCGGCTGACACAGGAACGGCGAGAGAGGTAGCCGGCCCGCCACCTCGTCTGGCGGTGCCACACACGAGCTCAGGTCAGGTCACGGTCAATGCGTCTCCTGGCACTGCACACAGGTCATGTCGAGTCACGTGGTTGCGTCGGATTATGGGGAAGTCGATGTTATAGCGTGGACACGAATAAAGGTTATGCCAGGTCAATGTCACATCAAGTTGTTCAGCAAGGGTCAAGTCTGACTAGGGTCAGATCAGGTAAGTGATTGCCTGGGCAAGGTCAATCAGCAATGGTGTATTCAAGCTCAAGTCGGGTCAGGGTTCAAAGAGACAACAGTCAAATCGCAGATATTACCAGAAGATGTCAGATAAGCAAAGCTTACATCAGCAATAAAAGGACACACAATCAGAACAGCTTTGTTCAAATCAGATCATCTGCAGCTAGATCAGTGTCAGGTCTATAAAAACATCATTTACCTCAGAGAGATCAGAACACTTGTCTTGGGATAACCAGAACAGCCAACATTAAGGACGCCATCAGAAACGGATACACAACTTCGTTGCCAATGAGGACCGCCTCCAACAGATTCGGATGCCATTTAGCTCCGGTCGCAATGCCAAGGTATGCAGAACATCGGCGAGGCCGCTGACCTCCAGGTCCGGGACTCCACACCGGTCCTCCCTCCTCCGTGTAGCGATGATAGCGCTCTCGCAGCAGGCTGACGGCCTCCTCCAGCTGCTCCAGCCGATTGGCACGCGCCGCAAGCGCACGTACGTCGTGATTGGCCGGCATCAGGAGACTGCGAACCAATCAGATGCGGCGTTCGTGATTCAGGGTCTCCGGCTCGATTCCCGTCACGTCGTTTTTTCCGGAGCACACTGAGAGATGTGGGATGGGACCTATCGCGTCCAAAGACGCTAATCCTGTCACTGTGGAAGAGGCATGCCTTCAAGTCATTCTGCTTTGTGCGGCAGTATTTGTATCACTGAAATATTGCAACTTGTCACGGCAGAAGTGGGAGAAACACCATCAAACGCCTCAGGAATCGTTTGTGTTCCGCGGCTCCAACAGCTATACTGTGATCTCTGACTACAATAGCGGCAGTGCTTTGACTAACGCAAGGTCAAGTTCTGATGAATGAATCAGCAACGATGTCTGCGGCCCTGGCACCACGACCAAAGGATAACTATCAACGCCTGACGTGGCTGACCACAGCACAACTATCAACGCCTCATCCGACCCCCACCTCCCTCAGGTTCACGGCCCAGTCAGCCCCGCGCCCCTTCCCTCCCGGCTAAGTGCCCACGCACCAATAGTGGAGCATTTTGAAGACGTGGCCGCGCGCGTAGCTGAGCGGGCACGGGTAGCGGCGCACCAGCCGGAGGTACTCGTCGGCCACCTCCCACACGGTCGGGTGCGAGCCCGCGAACAGCGCCGGGTTGTGCAGGTTGCCCTCCGCCGACATCACCTGCGGCGCGCACACGCTTGGTCAGAAACGCCACCGCTTGCTATTTGAAACGATGCGCCCTGTCTGGCAGAAGAGGTAGGCATGCTTGCTGGTATGCTTCTAGTGAAGGAATGTCCGTGATCATCCTCGGGGTCCGCTTCCACGCAAACAAAACGACAAGACCAGGCGCTCTGACATTACACGAGTCAGTTATCACAGCACACTTCGTTTAACGACACACTCTTCATCGTTGATGACACCTAAATCAAGCGTTGTGTGCGTCATTGGGGTTTTACGACGCACTCAGCTGCTGAGGCTATAAGGCGTCGCCTGCCTCTCACCCTGGCAGGAAGGGCGGGCACCGTGGGGTAAACCAAGCGTTCGAAGTGCAGCTGGCACCGGTCCGGCTCACACGCTGACGCCATACGACATTAACGCCGTGTTCGTGTTCTCGCCTCCCCGCACCCAGCCGGCGGGAGGTGCGTGTCCACACAGTCCCGGACACACACCCGAACACACATCCGGACACACAGTTCCGGACACACGTCCAGCCAGGCTGGCGGACCCGGCGCGTGTGACGTCACACCGCTTCCGACGCAAGTGACGTCACACCGCTTCCGACGCAGGTAACGTCATGGAACACTCAGACACATAAACACACAGCTGGATACCTAATAAGAGCGTGTTGTGCACTTGTCGTGAGGATTAATGCATCTAATAGTAGAGTGTTTGGCGTGAGCGGAGTCGGCGGTCATATCAAATTGCGTAATGTGCGTGCGTGCGTGCGTGCGTGCGTGCGTGCGTGCGTGGTGCGTGCGTGCGTGCGTGCGTGCGTGCGTGCGTGCGTGCGTGCGTGCGTGCGTGCGTGCGTGCGTGTGTGTGTGTGTGTGTGTGTGTGTGTGTGTGTGTGTGTGTGTGTGTGTGTGTGTGTGTGTGTCTGTGTGTGTGTGTGTGCATGCATGTATGTATGTGCATATATATATATATATATATATATATATATATATATATATATATATATATATGTGTGTGTGTGTGTGTATATATATGCACTTTCCAAGCACGCAATAGGATGCGTATTTACGTAGCATGTACACGCGTGCATGGATTAATTTACAAAGGGCTAACGGAAACGTGTTCTTTCGGACTGCCGCGTCGTGCACTAGCAGGCGCAAACACGGACAGACGCCCGTGACAGGCACTGGCTCTTTCTCAGTGATGCAGTCCACTCACGCCCTGCGCCCCGGTGTACTCCAAGCAGCGGTGCACGTCGGCCAGGTACTGGATGTTGCCGTTGGCGAACACGGGGATGCTGACCGCCTCCCTGGAAAACGGTGCGAGGACGTTAGGACCGGACGGCAGCCAGCTCCACCCCGCTGCACCGAAACACGGCGTCCGAAAACCGAAACTTGGTGTCCCATCGAGCGACAGCCCAGCGCGTCTTATATGCAGCACAGGACATCATTGTGACAACAAAGACGGCTACCGAAGCTGTCATCTACCGCAGCGGGGGCAGCTGGTATCGGGGATGGCCCAGCATCGAATGCTGACCCAGGTGGCGAAAACCAACCGGTGGAAACCCAAAACAGCACCTTGAACGCCGTCACCACCAACACCCACGCATCGGTACCTGCTCCAGAACCGAGCCTGAACACGCCGGCCGAAAGCGGGCGCCCGATCGGAGGTTTGAGTGGGAGCCTGAGCGGGCGGCGCCGGGCGGCGGCTCACCTGACCGCCTTGATGGCGTCCCAGCTGGCCAGCCCGGTGAGGGGCCCCTTCATATCGCGCGTGCGGCCGTGCACCGTCAGCAGCTGGCAGCCGGCCGACTCCAGGCATCCGCGGCGTACCTGCGGTGGCGCCGCCGCGCCAGGGACGCCGTCACACTGCGGCCAGACGCCACCCCACCGCGGCAACGGCCGCGCTTCCGCCGCGCCAGGGGCGCCGGCACACCGCGGCAGGCAGCAAATTGAAACAGTTAGTGGCAGCAGCTGGGGAAATGCTTCTAGTGCCTGGGTGTCTATCTGAACATGTATGTGACCTGCTTTCCAATAAAAGGCACGTAAGCGATTGAGCTCGCGGCATACGGTGTGCAAACAGGAGACATCGGGCCGTTCGGGTGCTGAAAAGGAAGACCAACAGGAGCAGGACAGGAGGACCGACACTCTGTGCCACTCAGGTGGTACAGGACCAGTTGGGGGAGGAAGGGCGGGAGGAGGACTGACACGCCATGCCACTCAGGTGGTACAGGACCAGAGAGAGGAGGACAGGAGAAGGACCGACACGCCATACCACTCAGGTGGTACAGGACCAGATGAGGAGGACAGGAGGAGGGACCGACCGCCGTGCCACTCGGGTGGTACAGGACCAGGGAGGAGAGAGAACAGGAGAGGAACGACACGCCGGCACTCAGGTGGTAAGGACCAGATCGGAGGAGGACAGCAGGACCGACACGCCGTGCCACTCGGGTAGTACAGGACCAGATGGGAGGAGGACAGGAGGAGGACGACACGCCGTGCCACTCGGATGGTACAGGACCAGATGGGAGGAGAACAGGAGGAGGAACGACACGCCATACCACTCAGGTGGTACAGGACCAGATGAGGAGGACAGGAGGAGGACGACACGCCGTGCACTCGGGTGGTAGGACCAGATGGGAGGGAACAGGAGAGGAATGACACGCCATACCACTCAGGTGGTACAGGACCAGATGAGAGGAAGGAGGGAGGACCGACACGCCGTGCCACTCAGGTGGTACAGGACCAGATGAGAGGACAGGAGGAGGAACCGACACGCGTGCCACTCGGGTGGTACAGGACCAGATGGGAGGAGGACAGAGGACGACCGCCGTGTCCACTCGGGTGGTACAGGACCAGATGGGAGGAGGACAGCAGGACCGACACGCCGTGTCACTCGGGTGGTACAGGACCAGATGGGAGGAGAACAGGAGGAGGAATGACACGCCATACCACTCAGGTGGTACAGGACCAGATGGGAGGAGGACAGGGGAGGACGACCGCCATGCCACTCAGGTGGTACAGGACCAGATGGGAGGAGGACAGGAGGAGGACCGACCCGCCGTGCCACTCGGGTGGTACAGGACCAGATGGGGAGGACAGGAGGAGGGACCGACCGCCGTGCCACTCGGGTGGTACAGGACCAGATGGGAGGAGGACAGGAGGAGGACCGACCGCCGTGCCACTCGGGTGGTACAGGACCAGGTGGAGGAGAACAGGAGGAGGAACGACCGCCCCACTCGGGTGGTACAGGACCAGATGGGAGGAGACAGGAGGAGGAACGACACGCCATGCCACTCGGTGGTACAGGACCAGATGGGAGGAGACAGGAGGAGGACGACCCGCCGTGCCACTCGGGTGGTACAGGACCAGATGGGAGGAGGACAGGAGGAGGACCGACCCGCCGTGCCACTCGGGTGGTACAGGACCAGATGGGAGGAGGACAGGAGGAGGACCGACACGCCGTGCCACTCGGTGGTACAGGACCAGATGGGAGGAGGACAGGAGGAGGACCGACCCGCCGTGCCACTCGGGTGGTACGGGACCAGATGGGAGGAGGACAGGAGGAGGACCGACCCGCCGTGCCACTCGGGTGGTACAGGACCAGATGGGAGGAGGACAGGAGGAGGACCGACCGCCGTGCCACTCGGGTGGTACAGGACCAGATGGGAGGAGGACAGGAGGAGGACCGACCCGCCGTGCCACTCGGGTGGTACAGGACCAGATGGGAGGAGGACAGGAGGAGGACCGACCCGCCGTGCCACTCGGGTGGTACAGGACCAGATGGGAGGAGGACAGCAGGACCGACCCGCCGTGCCACTCGGGTGGTACAGGACCAGATGGGAGGAGGACAGCAGGACCGACACGCCGTGTCACTCGGGTGGTACAGGACCAGATGGGAGGAGGACAGCAGGACGACCCGCCGTGCCACTCGGGTGGTTACAGGACAGATGGGAGGAGGACAGCAGGACCGACACGCCGTGTCACTCGGGTGGTACAGGACCAGATGGGAGGAGGACAGCAGGACCGACACGCCGTGTCACTCGGGTGGTACAGGACCAGATGGGAGGAGGACAGGAGGAGGACCGACCCGCCGTGCCACTCGGGTGGTACAGGACCAGATGGGAGGAGGACAGGAGGAGGACCGACACGCCGTGCCACTCGGGTGGTACAGGACCAGATGGGAGGAGGACAGGAGGAGGACCGACCCGCCGTGCCACTCGGGTGGTACAGGACCAGATGGAGGAGGACAGGAGGAGGACCGACCCGCCGTGTCACTCGGGTGGTACAGGACCAGGTGGGAGGAGGACAGCAGGACCGACCCCGCCGTGCCACTCGGGTGGTACAGGACCAGATGGGAGGGAGGACAGGAGGAGGACCGACCCGCCGTGTCACTCGGGTGGTACAGGACCAGGTGGGAGGAGGACAGCAGGACCGACCCGCCCGTGCCACTCGGGTGGTACAGGACCAGATGGGAGGCGAACACGAGGAGGACCGACCCGCCGTGCCACTCGGGTGGTACAGGACCAGATGGGAGGAGGACAGCAGGACCGACCCGCCGTGCCACTCGGGTGGTACAGGACCAGATGGGAGGAGGACAGCAGGACCGACCCGCCGTGCCACTCGGGTGGTACAGGACCAGATGGGAGGAGGACAGGAGGAGGACCGACCCGCCGTGTCACTCGGGTGGTACAGGACCAGATGGGAGGAGGACAGGAGGAGGACCGATCCGCCGTACCACTCGGGTGGTACAGGACCAGATGGGAGGAGGACAGGAGGAGGACCGATCCGCCGTACCACTCGGGTGGTACAGGACCAGATGGGAGGAGGACAGGAGGAGGACCGATCCGCCGTACCACTCGGGTGGTACAGGACCAGATGGGAGGAGGACAGGAGGAGGACCGATCCGCCGTACCACTCGGGTGGTACAGGACCAGATGGGAGGAGGACAGGAGGAGGACCGATCCGCCGTGCCACTCGGGTGGTACAGGACCAGATGGGAGGAGGACAGGAGGAGGACCGACCCGCCGTGCCACTCGGGTGGTACAGGACCAGATGGGAGGAGGACAGGAGGAGGACCGACCCGCCGTACCACTCGGGTGGTACAGGACCAGATGTCAGCCTCAGGGAGACATCCACACAAGCAGAATAACACTCCGATGCACGTCGTCTAGTGAGCCGGTAAAATACTCGACACAGTATCTGGTGTTCCATATAATCAAAACGAGCCCTTCATTGACTCATTTGCTATTGGAATCTCTGGACAAAAGAAGGCCGCAACGTAAATCTACTACTAAAAGGCGTGAAATCTACTACCTGCCGCTCGTACCACTATTACCTGGCACTACTACCTACGACACGGCACTACTACCTACTACTCGACACAACCTACAGATATGGCAGTCGTGACGCTTCGCGTCGTCTGCGCCGTGGCAGCACACGCCTCACACGAATACGCCGAATATCTCACCGGACGGTCTTCTCCAGATCATCAAACACCCGGATCTTGCACGTCACCGGTATGTCGGTCTGCGTGTGCACGACGTTCACTGTAAACGTGACGTCACATTTAGACACGACGCACAGGCGACGAATGCCCTGCTGTCGGCTCCAGGCATGGGAACGACGTCGGCGGCTGCGGCTTCCGCTTCGCCAAGTCGCAGGTTTCGACCAATGGTTTCGGATTCGGCTTTGGCTTTGAGGCATTTTCGACGGCGTACTTTCCTTGCGGCTTTGCCTTTGTGCCATTTTAAGCGGTTGCCTTTGGCTTCGGGACATTTTTAAGGGACTGCTTCTGTTAATTTTCGGGTGAGTCTTGAAGTATGGCTCCAGCCTCGGCTCCATGTTGGGGTCTACTTCACCACTAACATACCGACTTTCTGACTGCAATGGCGGCTTTGCTCCGAAGAACAGCATTACCCGTCCCACAATTTTCGAGGCTGCAACGTACAAATGGCGGAAGACCAAAACCAGTCCGTCATTCCTTGGATCAATATGACGAAGGCCGGGGAGCTAAATTTCTAAGACGTCGCGAACATGCCAACACAAATGGCTAGGACGATTGTACGTAAAATGCCGCACTCGTAATGCTAACACCTAGTCTCAATCGCTCCGAAAAGCGCTTGCTATGTTCCGTAATCCACACAGGCTTTGGCTGATACAAAAAATGGTTTGGGCAGCGCAAAGCGCTGTAAACTGGATTCGGCTTCAGCTTCGGCGCCGTGATTTTGAGCTGTTGGTGATTTGGCCTTGGCTTCGTGTTTACTAAGTACGAAACCACTGGCTTCGGCGTTGACTTCACGTTAGCAGAGTCCGCGCCCACCGGGTTCGGATTATCGGCTTCGACTTTGGTTTCCATGTCACTGTCTGGCCTCGGATTCGGCAACTGAACCGGAAGTCCAGCCTTGTCCCCGTGCCTGGTAAGCCCAACACTGGATCGCCCGGCCCGCGGAGCATCAGAGGACCACCGCGCGGTCACAAGTCCGCCCAGCTCGTAACGCATGGCTGAAAGCGGTTTTCACAACTCGGGAAAGCCCAGCTCTCCATCCCCAATCGCACAGACAAACCATTCCAGAAAGTCCCAAGTTTCTCACTCCCTAATACTTCGGCTGGAGCCTTACCTGCCGTCACTCTCCGCATCTCCGAAGCCCTGGCACACCGCAACTTCCCGCTGGGTCGGACCCAGGCTTTTCGAACGCTTCGGCCAAACCCCACCTGTAACGCCGCCTCCCCCCCCCCCCCCCCCCCCCTCTTCCCGGTGACCAGTGCCCACCGCTCACCAAGCTGCCGCACCAAGTCCCACTCGTCCTGCAGGAAGGCTCCGTAGTGACCGCGCCGGGCGATGGACTGCGGGCAGCCCAGGTTCAGGTCGAGCGCGTCGAACCGGCCGACGCAGTGGCGGGCAGCCTCCAGCAGCACCGCCGGACTGTTGCAGCAGAACTGCCACCGGAGGGCCGTCAGGCGGTCCGCTCGCGACAGCGGGAGGGCGGAGCGCACCGTGCCAGACGCCGACAGAGCGTGCAATATACTAAAATGGGGTCAAAACCGCCGCAGTCTTAGAAGGACTGCACTTGACCTGGGGTATTTGCTTATTGGGGCGCCTGCAGTGGCGGTGTAAGGAGCACACTGTTGCGCCCCCCGTCAGGGGATCTGCGGCGATCGTACTGCTACAGCAGGGGGACTGAAAAACACCATGTGACGAGCATTCTCAGGAGAAATGAAGCACATGAGTGCAAAATGGGCCAGGCCAGAGCTGATGTGGTTTCTTTGTTGTTGGACTGCTGGTTGTCACAAAGTTTGCTAGCGACGGCAAAAGACATAAGCCTCAGTACACTTTACAGCAAGGCTGGGCATACAGCATGGTCCCCAATCATCATCAACAGGACCAAGCTGCTGTCCCCACCATCCCCATCCCCCTTCTCCTCTCGTTGTACATTGGGGTGGTATACCAGGGTCATCTAGCATGCTGTCTCTGGCCCCAGGGCGGAAGCGGCGGGGTATTGCGGCGGCCACAGTAGGTGTCGCGGCACGACAGCCACCAGAGGCGGATCCAGCATTACATCTCAGAGTGACCAAGGACCATTTGGGGGAGGGGGAGGGCAATTCTACAGTGGATGCAAACTGCACAAAAGCTAAGCAGACTGATAACACAGAAGTTTTAGTCGTATTCCTCGAAGAAAAGCCAAGAGAATGGAGATATCGATGCGCTGATATTTCGGCAACACGCCTTTGTCGAAACGCATAGCAGAAAAGGCATGATACAGGCATGTTGCCGAAATATCCGCGCATCCGCCTCCATTCTCTTGGTTTTCTCCGAGAAATAAGGCTATTGCTACCGTCTTATCTCAGTGAATAACGTTCCTCGCAAATACACTTAACTACTTACTTGGCAAACTAGTTCAAATGTAACCACTTCTCACAATCACATGATAGAATGTGCTGCTGGTCCTGTTGGCTGGCGTCAGTTTAGCCCTGCTCACCTGCACAATGAGCGGCCGGTCCTCTGGGTAGGTAGTGAGGCACTCGCGCCGGTATTTCACATCGTTGACGAACACACTGGCATGGAACATGGGCGTGTAGCAGAGCTCAGCACCTGTAACATTGTGATTACTTTTATTGCCACGCCAGAGCACGGATGGACATAGTGTTGTTGGTATACACTGCCTGCCTGGTGGTGTCAGATGATGTTCGCGACCAGCTGAATATGCCAAAGCCTGATGGGCTTTGACTGAGCCAATGTGACTTTTTAAGTCACGGGCTGCACAGGCTAACAATGATCCAATACCACTGATGTGACAAAAATGTAAAAAGCCATGGTCAGCAGAACTGGGTCCAGCCTAATGTATCAGGCAGCACAGTCAGCTGCAGACTGTATGATACATTCACTAGGGTGACAATGAAAAAAATGGACACATTTTTTTGGACAAACAAGAAAGACCTTGCCATCTGACAATAAACTAGGCAAAAGCTCACAATGTGATAAATGCACTTTTGAACATTCATTAAATGCAGCTGATGAGCAGGGTCAAAATGCAGCCAAACATGACAGACACCTTTTCCTCAGTGACAGAACATGGGTGAGCTGGGACAGTCCTGCATCACTTTTTGCATCTTTTTTGTGTTAAATCACATGTACCATGCATGTATATCACATACTGGATTGGGTAACCAGAGCAGCCTTCCTGGTAATAACAGTGTTGGTGGGAAATGAGATCTGTGGCTGTTTTTTGTAACTCACTGTTGCTGGCAACAACTTGGTTAACAGTATTGCAGCATCTTTAAGGGAGCATTCCACATTTGCATGAGAGTTTAAACTGAAATAGCCATATCGAACATCATTTGGTGCAATTCACAGCCATGTCCTTCTTCTTACAACCTAAACCTCTCTAGTTTCTGAACTGTGCCAGCAAGGATGTGCAGACCTTTTTGTGAAAACTATTTCAAGGCACCCCAGGCATCCATGGTGTCATAACACTCTTCAAATCCTACCATGTCACTGGCCACACAATAATAAAGGCCAAACAAATATTACTGTGGAGTCTTTCATATCTGGCTACTTGTGAGCATGACTTCCAAAAATAGCAGTCTGGCTCTAAATCAATGATGTGCAAGGTATGATGACAACCAAATGATGACATTGTTTAGAGCAGTCATTTCCACTTAAAAGTATACCATTACTCATAAGTGAGCTTTTTCATCACACCTGATGCTTGCCTCAATATCTCCAAATATGGTACATTTCCTTCAAGGTCCAAACCATTGTTGTGTTCTTCAAATTACTGGTGCAACAGCTCCTTTCAAGAAATGACTGCTTCTGAGTGCACAAAACATCTGTCAACATCTAGCTTCTCACTTCATGCAGTTCGCTCAATGTACCAGTCTCCTTGATGTCAGCGCATCTAGTGGCTGATGTAGAACAGGTGCATGGTAACTGTTCACATTTAACACAATACAGATATGAATCATAACAGCCACCAGTATGAAGCTCTCTCAGCACTTACCATATTTTCTGCTGAGCATTCGCCACGCCGCCTCACTCTGGTCCACCATGGGAGCCACCACCATTCTAGCGGCACCCAGCCTGCCACGCCACAGCTCAAAGCCACCTGGCTTTCCAGCAGATAGTGCAGTATTCTCAGCCATGGCAAACTATCTCCAATGTGCCTGAGGACTGACAAAACATGGTTACATGATAAAACCAAATATTAATTATTGTGAACCATGCCAACACCAGCACAGGCATGGTATACATTGGCACCTTGTGTTAAAAAAGAGCATCCTACATCATTCGTCGTTTTTAAGGCAGAACATATTGTAAATAATCACAAAACAAGTCTAAACTTCGAAGGTAGTAGCATGAATCTACCTGCTTTATGATTATTAATGACTATGTTCCCCTTAAACACGACGAATGACACATACTTCAAGTAACTCCCAAAACCACTCTAATGAAATCCTGAAACTAGCCCGGCCTAGAATCCCACACTCGCGATTCGATGATGTATCACAATAAAATCATAGAATAGCTCGAATAGTTGTAGCCTTTTTGCAACAGATGCGTCAGAAATGTAAATTGTGTCAGCATGGACTGGATGGGATAGCTGAATGGAGCGGTTCGATAGCTGCGAAGTGTGGGGCGGCCGTCACATTAGTAAAGCCGAGAAATAGAGCCCGTTCTGACAGAAGCATTGCGACGCATGAGGCGAGGTCTCTCATCATGGGCGCAATATGTATTCTTTTGAGTAGGCCACTGCCCCCCCCCCCCAGCGACGTCCAATCTGGCCCCCTGCGTGTTTGGCTCCCCAAACTTCTGGAGCCCAACTACATGGACATTAAACATGTAAGCTCAAAACCGCATGACATATAAAGAGAGCTTCCGCCGATGTCCAGTTAAAAGCACCAGACCCACTTTTAGCCTTAAGGTCACTTTTAAAATTTCACTTGTCGTGCCGTGCTTGCTTGAATTTTGAATGTTTTTCGGCACTCTGCATGTCAGCTCTTATATAATTTTGTGCTATTCTGGGAGTGTTTTTTTTATTCAGCAGTGTTTTTAAGTCACACAGATCCCAGTGAGCCACCTTTCTTTGCTACGACGTCTTAGCGGAAAATGAAAACAAAGCGGCGGAATATTTGCGCCCAACAACGTGACCAGTTTATTCTA
This sequence comes from Pollicipes pollicipes, assembly GCF_011947565.3. NCBI lineage: Eukaryota > Metazoa > Arthropoda > Thecostraca > Pollicipedomorpha > Pollicipedidae > Pollicipes > Pollicipes pollicipes. The sequence goes on from NW_023597055.1 coordinate 15,725,312, forward strand.
CCGTCTACATTCGGAGGAACCCTTCATGAAACGTGTCGAAGTTCATTTTGACGTGAATGTTCGATGAAAGAGTTGCAAAAACCTGGCGATCGACTCCAGGGGACTAAACCAATAGCGGTAATCGTCCGACAGTGACCACAAGCACTAGCCGCGTCAAACATGCTTACCGGGAGTGCCGCGCCTGCACCCCACCTTGCGGAAATCAGCCTGGATTTCTAGGACGGGCATTATTAGTCGCGCAAATCAACTTACACTCTTTGCTCTCAAAACCGTACAGTTCAAAAACGTCTGAAGCCACATAACATCGAGCCCACGTCGATTACCGAAGCCTGGTTTCGACGATCGACACCAAACAAAGCTATAATGACGTCTAACGATAACGTCTCCCTCCGAGACAGGGCAAGGAAACTCCTAAGACCAGGGCTGTAATCATACCTGTTTACACATTGGGACTCTTCCTACACCTACATAGATCAATTTTACTGTGGGAAGGACTTCTAAGTCCATGACGTAGCCCAGAGGAAATTGGGCCAAATCCGGCAAGAAACCTGTTTTTCAGTGCATTTGGTGCTCGGGGCCCGCTCGATCTACCGTCGGCACGATTGTCAGCTGGTATGCATGGCGTCATACGTGCTGACGGAGCGTTCGAATTGTGGGCAGTCAGGAACGTTTTTTTTAACTCTACCTTCCTTGTTCAGTTTACTTTAACCACTTCAGACCACGCAATAACTCTGGCTTACTGCCGACCATGACCCACTTCCCATAAAGGGGTGTCTGTAAGTGTGGATCCTGTTCTGACATTACCATCATCTATCCGATCGATAATTTGAGCGCTTCTTCCTATTCCCATCTCATTTCAATTTCTTTCTTCTCATTTTAAATGTTCACTCACGTTTGTGTGGCGAAGGTCGGTCGATCCTTCATTGCTCAATGCGCTGGCATGAAGCCCATCCTTTCATTTAACTCCCGCTTGTGCTGACAAAGCCAACGTTCAAGACCTGCGGCGTTTCATTCCTGTTCTCCAACTTCTACCATATGGTACTCCAACGCTATTGATGTACCGAGAAAGACAACCACACACCAAGTGCTCGCCCTTCCTCCCGCCAGGGTGAGAGGCTGGCGACGCCGTGTAGCCCCAGCAGCTGAGTGCATCATAAAGCCCCGATGACACGCACGTAATCTCGGGGAGCAAGGAAAGCGACGGCTTGGGTTGCAGTTTTCGTAAAACCAAACGGCGCCAGCCATTGCAGGTAACGCCAGGGGGCGCCGTGCGCGGAACAGTAAAATAATGTTTCTGATTTTGTTTTCAGAATTCACTCGTACTGCTCAAATATAGCACCGCGCGAATCTTTCCTTACAGCTTTGAGGGTGTCCTCTGGACAGATTAACAGTTACAGCAACACGAAAATAGGGTTTTTACCTTTACTGCTCCAGTTGCACCACCAGATTCCAACAATATTTCTCGGAGCTGGGAAGACCAATGGGTTGTTGTCATGGATCCAAAAACCGCACAGATAAAATATACGCCCGGAATATTTCTAATTGAATCATTTGGTGTCCGCAAGCGTTCAGAGGTACTTCTTTAAAATGTGTCGTCATTTCCGTCCACCTGATGGCCACAGTCTAGTGTCGGGTGTGGGACTTACTCTGTGTGGCCCAGGGAGACTGCAACACCTGGCGTCGAGGTTTTGTGCTGCTGAGATATGCGAACGCGCATACACAAAACTACGTTACATAATTTATACTACTTATCGGTTCTGACTGAGCGTTGAACATGCCCAGACAAACATGGCTTGGCCATGTTCATACAAATTATCGACCCATTTTGCTCTTCAACCTACATTCGTGGAATCCTTGATATCTCCGTACAACCCAGATAAATTTTCTGACGTTTCTGAGTACTATCGCTTCAAAGAGTTCTCTGAACCATACAAAGTTCACCAACCATTGCAAAATGGAGAACACAGGCGTTTTATTTTATGCAGACACTTAACGCATGATTTTTTTCAGTTTATTTGCTATAAACTACAGAGAGAATTGATATCGCGGTAGCGCCTGGCCTTTATTCCAGTAATAAAGATAAAATGTATAGTATATAGTATATATGTATATATGTATACATATATATATATACATATATATATATATATATATATATATATATATATATATATATATATATATATTCATCACTCCTTCCATTCTAACGTTTCGAGATCTTATCTCATCTTCGGAGAAGACTAAATTGCACAAGAAATAAGTTTTGAGTTTTAAAGGATGACAAATTGTGCACTACTGTTGGAAAACATCTTTTGGTACGGAGAACATAAATGAAGCATAACTAATTAAAGAAAGACGGATTATTATTTTCATCTTCATACATGTAAGAAACACTCATAATGGGAACATCACAAAGACACAATGGGAACACTATTGTCACAATCACATCAGAAGTGCTCACCGCCCACCACCTAGTAGCTCAAGAGTTCTGCAAGAATTTGTCTGTCTGTTTAAGGCCGGAGAGAGTTCGTTAATGAATATGCTTTCCCAAATTTGAAGGCGTCTTCTGTCATTGCACGTCCATAAAATGTCAGTACTGTCTGTCAGTTGTTGTCGTGTCAATGTCATGTCGTGTTCCTGTCGCATGTGGTCCAGAGGTGCCCCGTCACGTAAATGCATTGTCAGGCGTCGTGAGAGTGTCGCTGTGGTTACACCAATGTAATTGCACCACTGTCGTTGTAGAGTGTCTTTGTGGTCACACCAATGTAATGACATTGAAAACGAAACACAACGACATATGACAAGACACTTTGACAGCAAACCAAGGCAAGACATCCAACCGACCGTCAAACTGTACTATCAAAATCAAATGACATCTGCTCACAAACAGGACGAAAAAGCTTTACGGGAAATTATCTCTCAACATGTTAAATGCAAAAACGACCACAAAATAGACGTTGTCATTTACTATTGTAATAAGAAAATATCGAACTTTCTTATGAGAAACAGCCCAGACAAACCCGACAAACTGAAATGCACCAATGTAGTGTATCAATTCCAATGCAACATCGAAGGCTGCAAACTTCGTCCCATACACTACATTGGTGTGACCACAACGACACTCACGACGCCTGACAATGCACTTACGTGACGGGGCACCTCTGGACCACATGCGACAGGAACACGACATGACATTGACACGACAACAACTGACAGACAGTACTGACATTTTATGGACGTGCAGTGACAGAAGACGCCTTCAAATTTGGGAAAGCATATTCATTAACGAACTCTCTCCGGCCTTAAACAGACAGACAAATTCTTGCAGAACTCTTGAGCAACTAGGTGGTGGGCGGTGAGCACTTCTGATGTGATTGTGACAATAGTGTTCACATTGTGTCTTTGTGATGTTCCCATTATGAGTGTTTCTTACATGTATGAAGATGAAAATAATAATCCGTCTTTCTTTAATTAGCTATGCTTCATTTATGTTCTCCGTACCAAAAGATGTTTTCCAACAGTAGTGCACAATTTGTCATCCTTTAAAACTCAAAACTTATTTCTTGTGCAATTTAGTCTTCTCCGAAGATGAGATAAGATCTCGAAACGTTAGAATGGAAGGAGTGATGAATATATGAGTAATTTTGTGCGAACCATCTTTAATATATATATATATATATATATATATATATATATATATATATATATATATATATATCTACTATTTGAGAAAACATGACCTCATTAAAGGATGCCCCATATCCGGTGATTTTTTGCGGAATGCAGCCATTTTTAACTTAATAACTTGTTAATCCTTGTTAATCCCGGGGCCCCTTGTGAACCCTGTGCCCCCCCCCCCTTGCCAAGGCACTGGCTGCGCCCCTGGTCCCCGGTTGGACAAGCCACGTCTTAATGAGTTCAATGGCGCGTTATCACTCATGACACACACAGCTTCAAGAGATTTGCAAATAATTAATTATAGCTGTGCAACACCTCTCAAACTGCAAGTGCTACTAATATGAGTAGGGTCTCTGACATGATTAAGAGGCTCGTTTAACATGCAAATAATCTTAGTTGGATACAAAATGTTTGCTTACGCATACTTATAAAATTTCATGAAAACCGTGTTGTCAGAGTGTTAAGTGTATATTAGAACCTCCTAAAAACATTTTGAACTTTTTAGAGGTCTTCAGTGATACGACCCAGTGCCGCTGGAGTGCTGCTTAATAAAGATAACGACCCGTTTGCAGTGTCGAAATTTATGCCCGCTCCGCCGGTTCCAGTCTTATGCAACGTAGTGGAAATGCTCGCTTCATCAGCACCTCACGTCTTACCTGAAGCACAAAAGCCTTTCTGGTGCTGACCAGCACGGAACATCACGTAACCCGTACGGCTCTTTTAACTGTTACAGATGAACTCCTGCATGGCATGCACCGATCCGAAGTGACATTTCTTACACTTCCAGACCTAAGCCATTGTTTTGATGTAGTCGGCCACTACCCTGCTTACGAAACTTCAGCTGTTCCAGATTTCTACCGCATGGGAAGAGCTATCTTGAGCGTCACGTAAAACTTTCTGCCATTACATTTGTACTTGACAAAATTAAATTGAAATGGAACTTCACACACGCTTTCTACTCCATCAAACATCACTGGTGAGATTTTTCCGGGCTCTTGCGGCGGTCCTTTGCTAGATAACATGACCAACAATGAGCTCACTTGCCAAATATTATTTGAAATCAACAACTTCCGTGCAACAGTATCCCGTCACATTGACGATGCGCAGATTGCCGTCACTGGACCACGTGGCAGGCTGTCAGATCCGCGCCGATCCCTGGGGACCATGCTGGACGCCATATGCATGCGGTTTCTCCAACATGGCATGATGGTTAACGCTGGTAAGACGGAAGTTTTGCTCTGCGGAGACAGGCGCTAACTCAGCTAGATCCGCGCGTCTTGTTTTTCGATTGTGACTGCGATTTCGATTGCGTTCTTGTCGATTCGCCCACCGTCATTTTTATGGGTGTCTCCGATGTGATCGTATGATCAGATAGTGTAAACAAAATGAGGCGTGGCCGTGGATCCTGCACTGTCCCGGGAATTGCTTGCGATGTTTTTAATTGTTGGTGCCCTCCTAAATGCCAAACGCTTGTTCTGCCTCGCATTATTGACACGCTTGTGCTTTCCATGTCGGTTACTGCGCACGGGTCTATGGGAGCGCGAAGAGCTCAACTGTTTTTTAAAGATTTGATCCAAACCTTTTGAATGCATGCATTTCTGTGATTAGAGCTCACGCTAAGCAGTGCTTGTTGTGGAAGACCTGACCTTTAGTATTCGATCGTGCCATTCCAGGCGACGGTAGAATTTAGTGACGAAAGTTTAATGTGCCGCAACGCTCGGCACAGTCCGTCCTGCCCTTGGACGTCAACTAATCTCTAACGGGACCGCTGCTACCGGGCGCAGGCCGTGTCTGCGAAGGACAAATAGCGAGCGCCTTAAACGAATCGAACAAGCCCCGCCACGGGTGGGGGGATCGGAGGGCAGGCACTCTAACCAACTGAGCCCCTGGGACGACTGTTGTGACCTTGCAGGAGGTCTTTAATTTCGCAGGAAATGTCGGATCTGCGGGCGACGAAAATTTGACCATGTGTCGGATCTCCGGGCGACGTAAATTCGACCATATGTCGGATCTCCGGGTGACGTAAATTCCACCATGTGTCGAATCTCCGGGCGACGTGATTCGATCATGTGTTTATCGATGTCATTTTACGACGGTTTAACTGGGTTAGTTCTCAAAAGTTCGTCGACTTCTATGATATATGCATTTGCACGAAGCCGCATTTGCGCTTGCAAAGTTGGAGAGCGCCCCTGTCACAGAAGGCGCAGTTGCAGCCAAGCGGTGGCCATTGTGCTGTTTACACGAAATATGTGGCTTCATGACGAGCAGGTAATCCTGAGCCGTCGTTTACGGCCGGTGCCACACGCGCATCCTGACCGCACCCCTCGCTACTCGCCACTGCATATCGCCATACGTTAGCGTGGCCTGTGCTCAACTCTCCGTTACCAACGTAAAACAGCTTGGCTTGCAGGCATGATTGGGGCAAATATATTGTATAGTATATTAGATGCTGCACGGCGTCATGGCCATCACTAACGAAAGCATGGCATAACTGCTATTTGACGAACTGGTTGCACTGTTTTCAGCTGCATGATGCGGGGGTCGAGCACCTGGACGCCCTGGACGCTTCAAGCAAGATGATCAATTTCAAGGGCATGTGGTGTATATCAGCGACTTATTCAGGCAAGTTCTACTCTGATTAGTGTGGTAGGTATGCATCACTTTGAACTGAACAACGCTCTTGAAAGGCAGATGCGGCTACGTATGAACGTCATTTTATATTGGATGAATGTGTGTTTATTCCGTGTTCTTACTTCATGTGCTTCCACTGCACTGTATTCACTAAGAAACCAGCACCAAAACTATCAAGATAAAGAAAACAGCACCATCAAAGTCAAACTACAAAACTGCCCGAAATGCGCATATGTTGCGGCTTTAGAAAAGTTGCTCAAGCCCAAGAAATGCACATAACTGAAAACATCCTTCTTGAGCAGTAGGAGCTGCGACTCTTGGCGCCGCCAGTCTGCTCATAAGAAGCAAATTTATGCAGTAATGAGAATGTATTATTTCTGCTACTCACCGCTGGTATCCGTACACCGACCTCCTCTGCTGTTATGTCAAAGTTAAGACTACAGACATACTGCAGCGCTAAGAACGAACAGCTGACACGAAAGGATCAGGAGTGGGTGTGCTAACGTGTGGATCAGGAGTAAAATAGAGATATTTCTATTTTTACCCATATACCGTCATACTTTTTCGTTGCAGCCGATGACAAGCGGCAGCGCATTGTCTTGACGTTCACCTCACTGATGGAATTGTACGCATACTAAATATGAAACTTGCTGCTGAACAAACCTCTCCCACTGCGAACCCCAACCCGGCCTAAATAGCCCTAAAAAGTTTAATACCTGAGAAACTCGTCCCAGCGCTACTCATGAACACGAACTGCAGAGTTTAGAGATGTCATCGATCTCGATCTAAGCCTAAGACTGCATATGCTTGCACCATCAGGACACCATTGGGAGTCATGGAATTGACGTGCAGGACGACACTTACGATGCTGTGACGGTGGCCGGCGGGTTCGTTCAGGGCCACCTGCCAGTCACCGCCTTCGACGAGATGATTCGGATCTGCAAGCCAGGTACGATGCGCCCCGCCGGCGTGGCCCACGCGCCTTCAGACCATATCCCACGAACAAAATAAACACTGGAGGCCGTGGCTGCATGTCTGCTGGCTTCTGTACTGGCCTAAATATTTGCGAGCGCTTTCTTGTCCCAAACCGTGGAACAGGCGTGGATCTCGGGTTATGGTGGGTCACGCCAAGCTCAAGATGGCGCAATGCCAGTCACACTAGCAAATGAAATGATCATCTTGTGGTGCATTTGGTTTTGTAGCCAGATAATCTGACCACCAAAACTAATTCACATGTTTCGCCATGCATGCTCGGTTGGTCCTAAACTGTCAACACAATAGCACGTGAACGATTACTGCACTGTCAGAACTTTTGTCAGCCTAATACCTTTAATATAATAATACCTAATATATAATAATACCTAATACCTAATAATAATACCTAATACCCAATAATAATACCTAATACCTAATACCTTCAGCCAGCGATACCTTTACCATGTCGGCGGTCCTTTACGATGGCGGCAATGTAACCATGCAACATACGCCCATTTTGTATGTGCGTTCTGGTGATCTTTCCGACTCGGTCGTTTTACTGCAGGTGGCTACATTGTGAACTCGATGTGTTTCGAGTTCCCGGTGACAGTGGAGGAGTACCATGAGTTGGAGCCGCACATGGACCGGCTGGAGCGTGCCGGCCTCTGGAGACAGGTGGGCCGCTACGTGACCGATGGGTATTTCCAACACGTCAAGCGGGGCATCACGCATGTCTACCAAAAGCTGTGACAAGCGCACCGACCGGTCCGCTGTGGCAATGGCGGATCGCAGAGGAGCGTGTGGTAGTGAGATGACAGTAAACAAGAGTGTCGTGCGGTTGGGCGAATAAATGCTCCACACAAAGGTCAACGAGTAAGGCGCGGATGGCGAAGAACGGTAATGCATGAGCGATTATCGCAGCGCACGTGGCCCTCCTAAGGCGGTCCACCGCGTAAGCGACCATCGCTGTGGCCGCTCCTGGGTCGCTCCTGAGCACCCTACAGCCGAACCTTAGTGGATCCGTAGCCTGCTGCAGCCGTCCTGAGTCGCTGCTGAGCGCTTAACGACCGCTTTCCAGGACGCGAAAGGTCACAGCTTCGCCAACAGAATCATTATGCCTTCAGCTCTATATCTGATTCGTGCACGGCAGCGTTGGGTGCATAATTACCGTGGTGGGGGTGGGCGGGGGGGGGGGGGGGGGGTCGGGTCGGGTGCCAGCCCCTGTAATAGCTGTACTGCGCGCCATAGCGGCATTGTGGAGCGCCGCGGCGCCTTCCGCTATCCTCCCTAGCCCGTCATCCAGCCAATGATGTCGGTGGCGGCGTCGCGAGCTCGTCTCGAGCATCGAGCATATGCACATCGAGCTTGAGCTCGATGTGCATACGCTCGTCAACTACGTTCCTCCGGCAGAGGATAGATCGCATGTCAGAAACACATGCACCACGTACCACAAAGGGTCGTTGAGGACTATGCACAAATGGAATACGAATCGAAGCTAAATTAAAAGAAAACTGTCCTGATGTTGTATCGTCCACAGGTTCTTCTGATCTAATCTTCCCTGGAAAGCTCTTGTACGGTAATGATAACGTTGCCGTTGGTTTTTTCCTCACAGCATCGTCGACATCAATCAGCATGACAGCTAAAGGCCACACATGTATGAACTATACATACCCAAGACAGCGTTGCGCAAATGCAATCGGCGACAATGGCGCAACTAGAAAGAGGAAAAAAGCCACACAACCGAAATGTTACGCAGCAAGGGGTACCCAACAGAATTTATAGACCGGATGACCAACTAGCATGCTCAACAAGCAGGTAAGCCAAATAAAATAGGAAACGTATCATTGCCACACAACAAGGACTTGTCGAAGAAGATCAGAAGAATCTGTGGATGACACAACATCAGAACAGTCTTCAGAGGCAGTTAACGCTCAGAACACTTTCCGAAGTCGGGCTACCAAAACCTAAGGAACACACGAAGAACTGCATACATGAATGACTATGTTACATGTTGTCAGTGGTCGCTGATCCATTGTGGTATAAAACTGCATTTATGAAACAACAGTATTCTCGTATAATTTTGGAAGGCATCGGGCGGTGCTTCGATAAAGCGCAAACCAGCGTAGGCACAACGTGATACGCGAAGACGTGGGTGGAGTGAACAAATGATCCTAGTCGCGCGGGCGCATACAGTGCATAACTTGCTCCTTAAATGTAGTTACACTTTCGAATGATGTCATGCAACAGCGACACTGTCGGCAGGTGGTCTGTGTGATGGGGATGAGATGGAGTGATGGAGGGACGGCCGTGGCCGTGCGGCCATAGGCCATCGCTTGCACAAAATTTATAGGCGAAATGCTTGACTGAGGAATTAGTTTTTTGTGCGCTTGAAACCTACTGGACGTTTCACCTCGCTACCTTATAAAACTAAGGCTTTTGGTTTGGCACCCGACTGGACTTTGTATGTGTGATAGCTTGACACTCAAAGCGATCTGAAGCCCTGGACTTGGGGTGCAGTTTGACAACAGAGATTTTCTGGAATAATGTCTGAAAGGCGTGGCGTAGCCGCTACAAATTTTGCTAAGCTGTATACTTATTATGCTGTTAGCCTCCCGGTCGTGTTCCGGACCAGCATCCAGGCCAGGCGGCCATGCCCCAATAGCCGGACCTCCGGGTCGTGTTCCAGACCGTGTCACCGGTGTACCGAACTGTCTCACCCGTACACCGGACTGTGTCACCGGTGAACCGAACTGCATCATCGATGAACCGGACTGTGTCACCCGTGAACCGAACTGCCTCACCCGTACACCGGACTGTGTCGCCGGTGAACCGAACCGTGTCATCGGTAAACTGGACTGTGTTACCGGAGAACCGAACCGTGTCACCTGTGAACCGGACTGTGCCACCGGCGAACCGAACCGTCTCACCCATGCACCAGACTGGGTCACCGGTGAGCCGAACCGCATCATCGGTGAACCAGACTGTGCCATCCGTGAATCGAACCGTCTCACCCGTACACCAGACTGCGTCACCGGTGAACCGAACCGCATCATCGGTGAACCGGACTGTGTCACCGGTGAACCGAACCGTGTCAACGGTGAACCGGACTGTGTCACCGGTGAACTGAACCGTCTCACCCGTACATCGAACTATGTCACCGGTGAACCGTGAGCCGTGTCACCCGTGAGCCGTTGGTCGTGACCGTGAACCGTGACCAGACCATGTCACCCATGAACTGTGGCCTTGACCGTGTGCCGGACCGTGTGCTTTCTCAGGGAAATCTTGTGTACGCCCTGAGCTCGTCCATCATCTTTCTCCTCACCATACCTAATGCATGCTTCAAGTCTGGCTCGACATGCGCTGCCTGGCTGCAAACAATGGTTGCGATATACGATTGATGGTTGCATGCGATGTTTGCGATAAACCTGTAATGGTGGCACGCGATACCAACACGGCGTCTAAATTGATCTAAGTTCTGAATTTACAATAATCTCTTTAGTCTTTTATGTGAAATGCATACCTTTGTTGGCATGCTGGGCTTCGTATACACTGTAAGGCCACTAAGACAAGCTTCAAGGCTCTTGTCTGTCGTGAGAACACATGTTTCCAGCGTTGGCCAGTGTAGCAGCTTCCTGGCTCGTCCTGGGCTGAGGAGGCTGTGAGACAGAACCCATTAAGCATTCGTTTCCAGGGATAAGTGATGACAATAACCCATTTTCATGGGAAGCACTCAAGTTGGTATGCGAAAATAAACTGTGATGATGGTCTTATGTAATGGTGCCGTATTAACCTAACAAGGTAAGAAAGGACCCGTGGAATTTCCTTGTCCCATGCTACGGCAATGACCAGGGGCCCAGATTTGGCGAAGTTTAGAGTAAAGAGCAGGGATTCCCCTGCCCCCTCTAAAAACGTATATGTGTAAGAACTTACGTTCCTTTTCTGGCCAGGGCAGGTCCTGTTGGTTGATCTCGTTGAGACTGGGCATTAGAGACACATGTTGTCCCGGAGAGTCAGTCCATAACCCGACTGACCCTGGCCAAACTTTCAATGACCCGGTATCCGTCCGAACATTTATAATTGAGGCCGTGAAGCAAAACAACGGAGCAGTCCAGCAGAGGCATTGGCATATGGAGTTCCGAATACATACCTGCCGAGCTCATACTTGTGCCCTGCCTACGCATGCAAACAATGAAGCAGAGCCATGACCAGCCACTCCTAAAGCTGGTATAGAGACGGTGGCAAAAACTCCATGACTAGGGGAGGGAGCCAACGGGTACAGTTAAAGTGCGCTAGGGTACGCCGTAGTACGCAGTACGCATCAGCTATACCAACTACCTGATTTTTACTTGCTTTCCGAGCTTTGTTGTTGTCCACGGCGTGTCAAAACTTCATATTTCTGTGTGCTACTGGATGCTTAAGCACAGAGTTGTGGAGCGTGCTTGCCGAAAGTTCAGACGTTTATTAAGGATCGCATTTACTCACAGGCCAATGCAATGCAAATGAGTAGCAGGCTTCTGTGTTCCACAAAGTGTGAACACCCCGGGGAGACTGAAGTATCCGTGGACAAAAATATACGATTTAATGAAAACGACATGAATCAGCAGGTACTGTGTCTTATTTCCGCTTACCCAGATATGACTAAATGTACTTAGCCAGAAGCATGCATTTCATAGCCTCACAAAAATGTAATGAAGGATGACAATGAGGCGTGGTTTAAATACGTGGTCTGCAATGATGCTCATTTTGACGGGCGGAGATATGGAACGGGAAACATTTGCTGGGTCGCCTCACTGCATGGTACAAATGGTTGAAGTCAAACGTGTGCTGATTACATGAAATATTTTATTTAGCACGCTGGGTATTTTTCAAGGCGGCTCAGCTAATGCGAACAATGTCGTCCAATGCATAATCATCCTTGCGTTGTGAAACAAAGAGAGTGAAGTTGTTATCAAACATAGCATGCATCACTCATCACGTCTCATCACATCGCGAATACCTTCTACCTGCAATGTTTACCACGGCGCTGGAATCACATGCTTGACATCTAAGCTGCCGTTGATAGACAACCGAATGTTCTGAGTGATCGGTCTATCGGTGGGATGGCGTGCTGTCAATAGCTATGATACTGGCATCGATTGTCGGTTGTAATCGGCGAGGGAAACAAGGAAAAGCGCATGGATTGTTATGTAGGTGGTGCAGGAAACAGAACGAGATAATCGTTGAATTGTTCATGGCAAATATTTTTGATGCGGCAGAACCAGGGGCGTAGTCAGACCATTGGCGACGGAGGGGGAGGACGGGGGGGGGGGGGGAGGTTGCCGGGTTGACAAGGGTCCTCCTAATGGTAACAGGCCACAAATAAATAAATAAATCACCGGATGTGGCCCGCTTGATTTTGATAGAGGGGCACACTTTTCCTCGTTTCATCTCCGTTTTTACCTTCGTTAGCTAGAAGAGAGGCCAGAATGTTCTGGAACAAGTAATTTAAACCGCTAGATTCAGAGGCTTCGCCAGAATCTTTTACGTTGGACAATGATATTGACGGTCCAATGAACGCAGATTTTAAATACAAATGAGGTCAGACAATTTCTTTGAATGGCCAACTCACCTACACGTGGAAATGCTCAACCTTCACTCAGAATCGATTAGTGAGGAAAATTATGGGAGTGTTTCTGAACATGCGCGCTCACAAGCCTTGAAACAAAAACCCAACGTTCGGCATTGCAGTCTCCGTAGGCCGGGCGGCGTCGGCCGCGTTCACTTTCAGCAAGATACTATGTGCTTTTGATCGGAACCACCCAGTGCCCTGAAAATACTTGATATTTGAGCTCTTCGAACTATTCGGATTCTTTTCTGTGCAGTTTCCAGCAACGTCGCGAACCGTTTGGTTGTTTTATAGACTCTGTGACTACGGCCGCACAGCCCGCAGAATGGAGACCTCCATGGACGGTGAGGCTCGAGGCTTGATGGACGGTGAGGCCCCTTGCCAAATGACGGGTAAATTTGTGGAGTTAATGCGGCGCGTGCACGTTTCACGAAATACAGGTGAGCGCTGGCACTAGCCCTAGAACATGTACCAACTTTCCTAAATTTGAAATTTGTTCACACCGGACGATTCAGAATGACAGAATCGGCAGAGTATGGCAACAAGAGACCGGGATGATCAAAGCCACCTTTCCGGAAAGACACATGCAGTTTCATACCTAGCAATACATTAGAATAGACAATGGGGCACCATATAATAAGTAAAACGACCAACAAGACAGTATCAAGAGGACCAGACTTTCAACAGTGAGCATTTCTGCTTTACGCAATTTGCAGCATGATATCCTATATACTTTTGCGACGGACAATGGCGTTCAGAGCTGTCAAGACACAGTGACCAGCCAGGATGCCAAATCAATACCGCGTGATACGCAAAACTAGAGTTAGCGTAGGGTAAATGCTCCATGAAATGTGATGCTTGCAAGTTGCGAAGAACTGTCAGACGGTGTCAGAAGTGCCCACGCAACTTCAATAATCCAACGCTTGTGGTACCTTAGATTCCGTGCGAAATAGTACGCAGAACCTTTGCTAGTTGCATGCTAATACGACTCACTTGGTCTGTAACATGACTTTGCGCATAAAAACATGTGATTCGATCCCTCCCCTAGATACCTACGACAACGTGGTTGAAATTGCTGACAATGGGCACTACAGCCTTCGTGTAGCGACGTTCCCTAGCTGAACACAACTACATTAGAGTTGTATCTGGCGATCACCGGCAGCTGTTGCTTCCTGTGTAGTGAGCGCAAGCAGATCAGCATATTGCGCGGCTTGCGAACTGACGGCAGAAGGAATTGGGCCTTTGCTCGACAAATCTACTGTAAATAGGTGCATTGCAGCGGGCGCGAATATGTCGTTATACCTACAATATCTTTTCACTGTAACAACTTGAATAGCTGAGCTGCTACACGATATCAAAGGCCGACATTGCAAAAATTTGAGTCCTGACCATGGTATAACCATTAAGGTGCGTTATCAGTAACACAATCAAGTAAGACAGAGAAATTTTGGGCGCTGGAGCTCAAAAGTACACGGCATAGCAAAAGTTTTTCGCAAAAACATTTCGTGACGCGCGAGCCGATCAAAATATCGCTGTAAATCGACGCCCGGCCTTGCAGCCACCGACGCTGGGCGGCGCCGTCGCCGTTGGTAACACTAAGCCGTGGGCCGCAAGGGATGCAAGATAGCTTTGAATATGGAAACGATGCTTCCGAGCGCGTCTTAAGCTGTCGCACGAAAATGTCCCGATCTGAGGTCTAATATGCCGATCAGACATTGCTTGATTGATTGTCATATGGCAGAAACTTCATGTGTTCTTGGGTGTGAACTCGTATGAGCACATTGGTTGGTACTGCTTCAGGCTTTCACTTTTCTACAACTCACGTGCTGCAAACAACACCATGCATAGCATAGGACTTAAAATGTATTGCCTAGTGTACAACGTAGTACATATAACAAGATTTGTAGCCTGCTCCACGGGCGTAGAGGAGGGGGAGGGGTAGGGTGACCCCATGCACACCTTGCTCCTGGCCGGGCCTGCGTATTCGATGGACGGACCCAAACGCCGAGTGGGAGCTCCGAGCGCTGGTCAAGCGGCCCGCTCTTCGACTTAGTTTCTTTCGAATGACTGTCCTGCATCCGGACAGCGGGCGGACGGAATGGTGCGGCGGCGGTGACGGCGGCGACATGTATCATCAGGTGAGATACATGCTCTGCCGTAATGGCGACTGGCGAGGCGGGTACCGGGGTGTCTTGAGGCGGCCGCGTGTTGTAGCTGGTGATAACGTTCGGTCGGCGTGCCCGGGGTGTCTTGAGGCGGCCGCGTGTTGTAGCTGGTGATAACGTTCGGTCGGCGTGTCCGGGGTGCCTTGAGGCGGCCGTGCGTTGTAGCTGGTGATAATGTCCGGTCGGCGTGCCCGGCGTGTCTTGAGGCGGCCGTGTGTTGTAGCTGGTGATAACGTTCGGTCGGCGTGCCCGCGGTGTCTTGAGGCGGCCGTGTATTGTAGCTGGTGATAACGTTCGGTCGGCATGCCCGGGGTGTCTTGAGGCGACCGTGTGTTGTAGCTGGTGATAACGTTCGGTCGGCGTGCCCGGGGTGTCTTGAGGCGGCCGTGTGTTGTAGCTGGTGATAACGTTCGGTCATCAGCGCTGTTCCACATAGGTACACGTTTCAATGAGAAGTCAGCAGAAACCTCTTGAGGTGGGTTTTTGCCAGATTTGTTATTTTTAAAGGCGTGTTGAATTTACTGCGTACAGCAGAATGACGTTGCATGCTTTCAAACTTATCTTTACATGCCCATCCGATGTTTGCGACTGTCAACCCGTAGTCGTGCGCATATTGATGCCTGTCAAACATTGGGTAAAGGAAGACAAGTATACCAGGCTCTGTACGCGTGTGCACCCGACTGTGTGCACCCTGTCTGACGCTTACCTCTGGTAGTTGATGAGAATAACGCCACGCGCATGGATTTTTACCCCATGTGCATGCCATAGACCCCGTGGCTCAGTTGGTTAGAGCGCCTGCCTTCCAATCCACCCACCCGTGGCGGGGTGATTTCGAGTCAGTGAGCTAGAATCGCTTTTGGACTAGGGTGGGAGTGAAAAATTCCATCGCAAAAAGACCGTGCGGGAGTGAAAAATTAAATTCACAAAAGGATGGAACATATGAACTAGTGGCTGATGTTTCAGCAAACAAAGACACCTATTTCAAGTTTGCATGGACGTCATATCATAGAACTGACAAAACCTTTTTGTTTTTCAAGATCTTAGGCCATTAAAATGAAACAGAACATATCAACACGCACGCGGGTGGCCGGCTAGATACCCTTCGCTCGTGTGAGTGGTCAATTTGAGTCCCAACTGAGATCTCGGGAACTAAGAGAGCTAGAAACACCAAATTTACAGGGTGTCTTGGCCTGTACATGACCTCACTTAGGTAAGAGGTTTAGCTTCATAGGTCATGACCTTCAGGTCAAATAAGGTCAAACTAGGTCAAATTCTACGTTGGTCTCTTAAGTGCCCCCAGAACCTACGCAACTGTTTCTGAGCAAAAGGCCACAAGCCCATTTGACGTCAGTGTCCTTGTTTGACCTTTTGAAGGTCATGGTGACCAAAATCATACAAGACTGCTCTGAGTTTTGCATTTGAATAAGTGACAAAGATTATGCTAGGTCGTGTGTTCCTAGAACAAAATGTCGGCACGGGTCATCTTTGGCCAATGACCTGTTCTGACATCTAAGAAGTCAATGGAAGATGTATAATGCGGTTCCTGCTGTCAATAAATTCGAAATGAGCACCACAAACTATTCCATACAGCAAGCCCTAGAGTAATAAATCAGGTTGGCTTTGACCTTGGTCTGACCTTCATTCCCGACTTAAGGTCAACGTTATTTGCTCATTCAATATATGTGGTGCCTAAGAAAGCATCTTAGAAATGTATGGATTTGTCAAACACTCCGTGATTGCATCAGATTGAACGATTCCCTAGAAATCGCTTTCTCTTAAACCATAGCCTGACTGTGAGCTGCCATAGGTCAGCGACCTCACAAGGTACATAATGTTTCTTTACGTCAAACGATCCGCCATTCAATTGCCTACAGCTATGCAAAGTTTGGCGCGGCTACGCCGCGCCGCTCGGAAACCATTCTAGAAAAAAACCTTTGTGAGAGGGTCAATTTGACCTCCCAACCAAGCGCGTGTTGAAGCATAGTAATTTCATGACAGTGTAATGAGCTGAAAAAAAGGATGAGCGACAACAATTTGATGCTGCACCTGGCACTTCCCTTCCACAGCACTTCTAACACAAAACAAAGCGAAGGAATTCAATAACATGATGACAACAGATAATTCAACAAGTATAAAACACTCAAACAAAACAAAACCTTGGACTCCTACACATCAGCCCATTACCAAGTCAAACACAATAGACATACGTCGGGCTTCTGTTAAGATGTTTGGGGGAAAACAAACATTTGGTTACTATTTCTTACAAAATACCAATGCTTATTTCCATGAAATTTGCCTAGGTATTCCTAATCTAAAGAGGCCTCACTTTATCTCATCCTGTCTAACCTGTTTGTATCACTTTGCATCATTGTGAGTTACTGATTCTTGCACAATTCCTATTGCCACTTGCCATGCATTTAACCAACTTAACCCAACTTAGAGCAGCCCATATGTTGAAAATCATCTCAACTCACCTATTTATTGACAGCAGCACTTGTGATAAAAGCATGATAATACTCATTTTTGGCTGGTTTCCAATTGCATTTTTGTTCAGGTCATTTGTGTATGCTTGTTGACATCAGACAAAGTTGACAGCACACAAAGCAAAACATTTCAAATTACTTTGAACAACGTGTTCCGATTGTCATGGTCAACCTATGCCAAGGGCATTAATGGGTATGCTTCACAAAACAATCTCTCTTCTCCAAAAGTAACATAACTTTAGATGACCATGCCAGTTTTGCTGCTTGCCTTTTCAGCTGCAGCAAAGGCATCTATTTAGGCTTGTTTATTCATATTTAATGACAACGTCTGAGATGTTGGCTTCACATTTTAATTGTAATGGTCTGACATTTGCTACATACTGATATTTACCTCATATTATAATTACTATGCAACTATATCCCGGTGTTAGAAACATAGTGCATATATACAGTACAATCACTTACCAGTCGACAAACCATGACAGCTATTGAAAGCATCTGGTTAAAGCAGCCATGAGGGACCACTTCAAGAAATTTGGGGCAAATAATCAAGAATATGAAACAAAATAAGCCTATATAAACAAAATATGCCTTGTGGCATCATAATTTGGCTTATGACAAAACTCGATGGATTAAAACAGAAAATGGCTACCTCTGGTTACCAATCATGTGTTGAAAGCAGGTAAGGTAAGCAATTGCTTGGTCCACAGAAGACTTTCTGGCTTCTTCCCTCTCCCCCAAAACAAAAGTCAGTACCTTTTGCATGGTCTGCTGGCAGACAGAGTCATCCGACTCAGCCCCCAAATATGAACATCAATCATGCCCACCAACCTTCGAGATTAAAATCCGAACCAAGTAAGAGGTGTGCACGATAAACATCTCCACAGGGCAGAATTTTGCCATCAAACACGTCTGTACTAGCTGCGTCAGGTCTGTCCCAAGGCTCTATGTGGCAGCATATTCTAATGCTGCCATACAAAGGCAGCATTCGGCAAGGCCATTCTAAGCCCTACCAGGTAGCCTGGTAAGTCAGACGCTGGAAAAGCTTGGATTTATCCTTATTGAGCACCGCCATGAACCAAGACAACAGTTAACCAAAGGTTTAAGAGGGCAAAAATGGCGTTGAAAATAAGTTCCGTGCTTCAAATTGTCTCCTTCATTACCTGTGAATTGCTCACGCTTGGGTGTATATCAAACATGTTTGGGCAAGTGTAGTTAAATAAAGATAAAGACTGATACTTTCTCGGCAAAGTTTTGTAATCGGCTGATATGACAAAATATGTTAACATGAGTGCTCAAATGGTGATGTTCATTTTGTAAATTTAAGTTAGAAGACATTTCTTGAATTTTTCCCTCCTGCATTTCGGGAGTGATGCAAGTTAATGGCCAACTTTCTTCGGGTAAAATAAATACGTGGAGTAAAATTATCTACCCGGCCTTGCTGGTGTTTGCACCAGGCTCTGTTTTCGTAGTGTGGTGGTGGGACAAAAAGTTGGGAGTGCGTGAAAACCTTGCATTTGGCACACAGCTGCCGATTGTGATGCATTTTGCAAACTAACTAAACTTGATGCGTGCAAACGGCTGGAGTCGCTGGGGCTCTTAGGCTTCGAGGTACCTGGCGCCCTTGCTCTGTGCACACATATACATGATTCAGATGTAGGTGAGGCACGACATAGCCATAGGTGTCCAAGTTCCGTGCAGCCTTGTCTATGCCTGGTGGTTTCAAGTGAGCTGGGTTTTGGATGACATCTGAAAACCTCAGAAAGGGAAATATGGGTTTGGCATGTGCGATTAGACAATGTCGGAGAGGATTGAAAAAAAAAATCATATGAAATATCGGAAAAAGGAGTGAAAAGTTCCTCCTCGTAGGGTGCTGCTTTATACCCAAAGTCGGCAATTCTAGGACACTGGTTCGAGTCGCTTTAGGGCGCGCGCTATTTGCCCTTGACAAGTATGGCCTGCGGCCGGTGGCAGCGGTCGCGCTAGAGGTCGGTTGACGTCAGAGGGCAGGACGGTCCGTGCCGAGCATTGCGGCAAGTTAAGCTTTCGCCACTAAATTTTGCCTTTGCCTGGAATTGCGCGATCAGATGGTGGGGTCGGGATTCACGCAACAAGCACTGCTTAGCGTGAGCACCGATCCCAGAAACCCATCCATTCAGATGGTTCGGATCAAATTTATAAAAAAGCATCACGCCTCATCACTACGCCTCTTACCACTGCCGCAATGGTTCAATACTGCACAGTTTCATCACACACAGTGTGATCCATAATTCACATCTTGTCGAACACTCACTACTGCGGCATTTCTGGTAGTGTCAAGTATCGCTGAATGCGTTACCTTTCCATATAATCCCCACGATTGCCCTCGACCTACGATCCTGCATCTCACGCACTGGAGTTATTCACGTAGATCGGCACCCTCCTTCAGATGGGAATCCCAATATTCATGGTCGCTCGCGCAACAATGTAGGTATCTTTTTTATGGCTCGACCACCGCTCAAGGTGATTTACCACGCATGCCATTAATGGCAGCGTTTCATTTCAACTACTGTGTTATTGGTAGACGAACACAAGCCCCGCCCACTCGAATGCTAGGCCGTTTCATACCAGCTACTGACTACTGGAATGCCTTACATTAGCTGCGCATCTGTGACCATCAAATTTGGGAAGAGAAATAAGTTTGTGAGTGGGCGGCAGCGTGACCGCGGTCAAAAAACTCCTGTAGATGAAGATATAAGCAACGGGAAAGTTTTTGTGTGCTTGTCATTCATACTTAAAAGACGTACACGGGAATGGAAGCATTCATCTTTGATGAATTACAGAGAGAAATTGCCCCAGTGGCTCCATTAGGCGACGACCCACTTGAAATCATCCATTACCGCGATCTACATGGGTTAGTTGCATCAGATATGATAAATTATCATGCCAGGGGTGCAGTTTCGGAAAATATTTTCCCATTTTCCATCAAACTTGAGGGGAGATGAAGTCCAAGTTGGGGGTGGGTGGGCTGAAGAACCCCCCCCCCCCCCCCCAGCTGAATAGGAGCTGCGCTCTTGGATTAGGATTTGATGAACTCCAAGCCATGCGTTTTTCCTCTCTGGACAAGTTTGTGTGATAACATTGGGTGGTGAGAATGTCCATTGGCTTTTGCCTAAAATACTAAACATGGTGTTTCTGTTAGTGATACTTTCCTGATGCTTTCCTGGCATGTGTCTGCAGACCTTACCTGCTCCTACCGGTGTTAATTTTCCCGTCTAACAACACTCCACATGTTGCAGGGAAGTTACGGACCGAAGGAGCTTGGAAAAAGTGAAGACTTTTATGAAAAAAACAGTGCCACTACTAACGGACGAGCAGTACGTGGAACAGTTCAGACTGAAGAGGGGCACGGTCAGGAGGATTGTTGGACTCTTGGGTGAAAGGGATGAGAATCCCTCTGGACAGGGGCGGGAACCTTATCCGAGAGAGAAACAAGTACTCCTCACTCTCTGGTACCTGGGAAGCATCATCAGATTCAGAAAAGTGGCAATGCTCTTTGGTTTGACAACATACACTGCTTGGAGGTTTGTGGATGAAGTTATTGAAGACCTGGTTGCAATGTGGGATTTGTTCCACATACCTCCTTTGGAAGGCATGGCACGAGTGATAGATGGGTTCAGGTCGCCGAAGCGGGCCCCCAATGTGTGTGGTGCTCTGGATGGGTGTCATGTAGGAATACTACAGCCTCATAATCATCCTGAGGCATACATCAACAGAAGGGGCTTCTTCTCAGTTGATCTGATGGCCCTCTATAATTCATCCCACAAGTTCATGGACATCTGTGTGGGGTGGCCAGGGTCAGTTCATGGTTCGCCTGTGTTTAGCAAGAGTACCCTGGGTAAGAGGCTGGCAGACCCCATCAGTAGCCGTGCAATCCTGCCACAAAATGGTTCCATTGTTGGTGAAAGACACCGTTTCAGGAAAATCAACTGGCAGAAAATAGGGAAAAGAAAAAGAAGTATAACTATCTTGTCTCAAGCACACGTGTGGTAGTGGAGAAAACCTTTGGCATTCTGAAGGCAGGATTTCGGCGTCTCTCCTGTTTGGAAACTCAGTTCAGAGAGTTGCGGAGCTCATAGTGGCAGCCTGTGTACTTCAAAACATTTCACTACAGGAGCATGACTTTTGGTAGGAGGATGGTGAAAATGAGGTCACTGAAGGTGTTCATGCCCATGAAGAGATGCGACTGAGAGCTGGAGGACTGCGGGAGCATACGAATACGGTACTCGTTGAACCATCCGCTCTCGTGGTGCGTAATGAGCTAGTGGAAAGGCTTTGCGTGCTGTAGCAAGGCTGATGGTGCTGCTGGATGATCACTGGCTGTGTTGCAGTGTCTATGGTATTTCCGTTGTGGCGTTCACTGTAGGTCAGCGTGATGTAGATTTTGCAATGCTGTAGAAGCCTGAAGGGCAGGGAACAAAGTGCTTTTTGCTGGCAGGAAATACAACATTTGTGTGATATATGTGTGTTCCAAACTAAGTCCTTACTGCAGTGACTGAAACTGCTTCCAAGTGAAATGTTACAATGAGAACAGGGGTCATCCAGAGACAGGTTAGAGTACGGTTCTCTGAGGGCACATACATGCACACACATTGCAGACTGGAGTTAAGGCATTGCATGAGCATTAGAAACACATCATATCCATATCACATTGTACCACAACTCACTCCTTTCTGTGTTAAATGGGCTTCACCTTTGTTGGGACACCTGCAAAGCTTATTGCACAGACATCCAGCTGATGCTTTAAATGATAAAGGGCACTGCATGAACACCATGTTTGCACGGTGCTGGGTTCCTGGCTAAATGTCATACCCTCAGCAGGTCTTAAAAACAAAATGTTGTCTGAACTTCTCCACAGGAAATACAGCTAAAACACTTCACTTCTTGGTGCTGACTTCCATCACATCCACCAATCGGGCGAGCAGTTCCAGCCTTTTCTCTTCAGCAGCAACCCTCCTCTCTTCTATCGTTAGCCTGTGCCTCCCAAGATCATTTCCCTCCATCAGGTATTCGCCAGTGCTGGCCTCCTTGAAGCACCCTTTCGCCCAGAGTGGCCACGGCCCTGATCTTAACTGCTACTGCTATCACTGGGGATTGGGGACATGGGGATTCTGGGGGATTGGTGGGTGCACTCTTCAACACAATGCTCATATGTTACCTGAAGTCTTTCAATATTACCCACGCATTTATTCAAGTGGGTAGTGACAAAATTTTAAAGGCCTGCTAGTGCCCCCTTGAATACCCAGTTAGGTGTATTACAAACATTTACTTGGGAATATAGCTGGTAACACAAATATCACTAATAAATGGATGCTATTCTGCTCTATATCCCCAAATGGGATGGAATTTCAGGAACTAGGTCATCATAAGATGGGGCCAAATTCATGAAACTGGGGGAGGAGGCCTACTTCTGAGGGAAACCTTGGCATACAAATGATATTTCTCAATGATGGGTTCAATACATATACTCAGCAGCACCAAATCAGAGGTACAACAGACATCATCTGTTAAGACATTGGGACATTTCCCCCACCTCGCTGGGATAATACTTATCACTATGCTGTTAACCAATTTTTTAGACAAATGGTTGTGCTTGGCAGCCCAGCAGCCCGGTCCCAGCAACAAAGCGAACACAGCATTGTCAGCTTATATTCGGCTGGCCTCGATGAACCCTAGGCACCATTTTTCAGCCCCCCCCCCCCTCGTAGAAGCAGTCAACTATCATCAAGCCACAAGCTTAAAAGCATAATGCCCCGCTGAATCCCTAGTAGCCTGCACATTAACTAAAAGATCCAAAGCACTAACGCGATGTCGCCCGCACTGCGCGCCGCCATGTTCGTGGACGCCCCGCCGACTACCCAGATGTTAAAAGGTTTTGCCAGTCCAGTAGTTGACAAGTGTGACGTCACACCCTCTACGTCACGAATCCATCATGGCCGCCCGACCGATCATAGAACAGGATTTCAACCATTGGTAGTACGATAGTTAAGATGAAACGCGCCCAATGATAGCCCTATGGGTTTAAAAACGGACCTTTTCACCCGCGCAAGGTGCCTATCAATCCCTGTACCAAGTCTTCAGCACGTGTGTGCCTTCCTCACGTTCGTACATGCGTATTGCGAAAATTTCAAGCCCTTTCTGTCCTCTGTTTAACGTACACAAGGTAGCTAGCAAAAAAAGACAAACAGGCAGGCAAACATACGAAGATACTTATTTTTGTAGATAGCGTATCATATGTCAGCCTCGTGGGGAACACGGAGCCAGTACAGCAGTGCTGCGCACGTCATATCGTAGTTGATCTCGTTCTGAGTTCGGCTGAGTTCAGCTAAGCGGAGCGCACCTCCAGGCGGCACATACACCAAACACACCGTGATGGGACTGTGATTTACACTGACTCGAGCTAATACGGTCTGGAGAGAATGTAAAGTACTGTCTTACGGGATGGCACCCTGTGGTGAATAGCTAAAAGGACGCTGCCGTACGCGGCGGTGTCCGGTGGCTCCTCTTTACGGTACACTGAGTAGCCTTTCATCGGCCGATGAGCGTCCGGTCGAGGTTTCCTCGGCCGATGAGCGTCCGGTCGAGGGTTCATCGGTCGATGAGCGTCCGGTCGAGGTTTAATCGGTCGACAACCGTCCGATCGAGGTTTCATCGCCTGGAGACAGATCATCACAGCACATCTAAAGCTACTGCGAAAGCACGACAGCGGAAGTGGTGGCAACACATGATGGTCATTTGTCGAGAGCGTGCGAAAGCAGCGGCCGTACCTGGGCAATTGATGGTGTTGCATTGTACTACGTATGCAGCAATTTAACATTAGTTTTCACCTTTCCCTTAAAAAATGACAAATATCCATAGGTCGCAGGCACGTGGTGATTCAATCATTTCCTAATCCTGTGTTAGGCTCTAGCCTAGGAACGAATTCACTGTACTCGGTCAGTACAGGGGAACATCGACCAGCGGTCTTTTGTACTCCTAGTAGCATCGCACGATTTTTGTAGCACTGCGATCCTACCATGTGAGGGAAATTCATGATTGCGAACATTGGAAACCAAATGTCAGGTAAAAATGTGCATATGTGCCACCAACATCATTCACCAAGTCCGCATGTTTTAACACCCCTGCGTTTGCAAACCACTTCAGCGTTGAAACTGATGTCATCAACCGAATAATGCACGACCACGTTCGCTGATAAGAACTACAATGCAATCGCCTCAGTCGGGTAATGTTATCTGTCACGACGTTTTGGTTGTGTTATATTTATATTGCGGCCGGTCCATACTCCGCAGTGCCTCGGAGGCTACCGTTCCGGGCAGGTGGTCTGTGGCGCAGTCTACCGCGGAGTCGGTCGCACGGCGGAATCGCGGAGATAATCTGCCCCGTACAGGTAAACGCAACCTGGTGCATCGCGTCCCCGGCTTCACTTATATTGCCAGTGTCCTCCCCGCAGGCGCGCACTGTTACATCTCCCCAGCTTGGTATCTTTACCGATTTTGGCATCACCCCGGGCCTCCGCCGTGCCATGTCTGTCTCAAGACGAGGGATCGTGGTCCTCCTGCTGACGCCCCTGGTGTCCGTGCTCAGCCGCCGCCTGACCCGACAGCCGGGTGTGTGCTTTCCTGCCGTCATGGTAGCCCATCTCGGCTTCCGGTCGCCGCTGCACTGCGCCATGCGCTGCGTCATGAACGACCCCTGCGCTGTCATCAACTTCGACCCGGACGACGGCCGGTGTGAGCTGGTCTCCGACGTGGCGACGCAGACTCCGATTCCGGCAGACCGGCCTCGCATGGTCGCTTACGCCGACCCGGCCTCGACCCTGTCCTCAGTCCCATCCTCGGCGCCAGACTCGACTACACCGGCCTCGACCACACCGGCCATGGCCATCCCGGTCTCGACTACCCCTGCCCACTGCCCCTCTGGCTCCTTTCTGTACGACAGGTCGTGCTTTGTCAAAAGCACGGAAGCGGTGGCCTGGGACGGTGGCGAACTGGAGCGGGTGTGCGCCGACACCGCGGTCGGGGCCAGTCCGTACGTCCCGACCAATGGACGCGAATTGCGTTTCGCCAAGAACATCGCCTACCGTTACTGGTCGGGGATGCGCACCAACGTGACAGGAACGTACGACACGGCTGGTCAGCCGGTCAGCCAGCCCTTCTACCCGACCTACGTGAGTCGCAACGCCAGCAACCTGACAGAGGGGTGCGAGCTGCTTCTGGGCCGCGTCGCGCTGAGCAACTGCAGCCAGGTGCAGCGGGTGCTTTGCCGGTCAGAGCTGGACGCGTCCCTCTCGCCGCCCTGTCCGACGGGCTGGTTCGCGCTACTCACGAATTGCGTGCTCCTGGAAATGGACGCGCCCCTGGCGCACGCCGACGCCGAGCAGCGCTGCGTCGGGCTCGGCGCCCACCTGTTTGTCGCTGCCGACTGGATTGAGTATGACTCCGTCAAGGTGCTGGCCAACCTCATTAACACTGAGGTCTGGTCGGGCCTGAGTGACGCCGCCGAGGAGGGCGTCTGGCGTGACCCAGAGGGCGCGGCGACCGTGCCGACGCCGACGGAGGCTCAAGGCTCCAGCGGCTGGTTGGACGGAGAGCCGGACGGCGGCGCGGCGGAGAACTGCGCGGCTCTCCAATGGCACGGCGCCCGCGACGAGGACTGCAGCCTGGCCAAGCCGTACGTTTGCAGCAAGCCTATCGCCGTTCAGTAATGGTGATTTTGTGTGACTTTGTGCACAGTGGTCGGCTGACTTCAGCTGGCGATAAATGTCCGGAAGGGTCTCCCTTCGCTCGCATAATTCGGCGTCGTTTCATGCAGTAGAAAGTTGGCTGTTGTGTACTTATATTACACCGGCTATATTAAGCGTCAGGCCGCGTTACTCTACATGACGACATGACGAGACGATTCCCCATACGGCAAATTAACAGCAAAACGTTGGCAAAAAACAGTGCGTAGTTCGCGTGCAACCTGCAAAAGTGAGCTGAAGAAGAAAAGAAACATGCTGCACATAATGTGTGTACGCTGTGAAAATATAAAAAAATAACGTGCACCACATGGAGTCACATAAATGAAGAAAATGCAATGAAACAAAACTGGTAATTGCGTGGTGTTATCATTCACAATTCTAATCACGCGTGCTTGATCGTGCTTGTATTTTGTTGTTTGTTACCCGCACCTGCCCACATTCCTCTCCTCATTCTCAGCGCAATCATTCAGCTGAATTTGGCCCTCTCCGCCCGCCGGCCTCTGAACCAGTTATCCCTTCCACTACCCTCGTCCGTTGGGGAACCTCCTTGACCTTCGTTTCTTCGCACCCTTGTCCCATATAAGCTACTCATGTGTTATGCACGACCGATTGAAAAATGCGGTATACACCACCTTACATACCAATGTGTAACGATCAGAAGTAAATTCAAATAAACGTATTGCACTGCAGAAAAGAGTGCCTGTAAAGAGTGGCTGTAAGTCTTGGGGTGGAAACGGGCCCGTATCATAACGTTCACAGTTCACAGCATCCACAGTTCACACTGTCTCTAGTTTATAACGTCCACAACTCACTACGGACGAAATGAGTGCTAAACTTTTGCCCTCGCATGGTGTGTTCGAATGTTCGACTATGCAACCTTTCGGCCATACAGCTCCCCGGCCGTGGTCAGGTGCTAGGTCCGGAGAACAACTGGATGTTAGCCAATGCGATGTATGAGCCAACGTAGTATTTCTAACCTTCCAGTGCGTTCTCTGCCGATGACTGTTGCATGATTCCATGCTGGTCGATGATTGAAGTATGACCATGCAGGCTCTGTCACACTGGGTTCAGAGTCTCACCACGAATGATTGCCTTTCTGTGCTCTTCCAGTATGACTGACAGCAGGTGTTTGTCTCACCTGGATGGGATCTGACACAGCTGCATGCTATGTGGTGTATGTGGTTCTCCACGCCCCCAGATGCTGGTTGGATCCTGCCCCGCCTGTAGCAGTCTGTCGCGTTTACGCGGGGCATGTCCTCACACAAAATCCCGCTGCTACGCGTGCGGTAAAGTAGGTCACATTTCAAGCGCGTGCACTCAGAGAAACGGGCAGGGGTCACGGTCATTCAGAGCGCCAGCCATTGTCCCCAGACTTCGCGTCGGTGAGGGCTACGCCTTTTACGAGTCGTGCTGACTCAGATAAGAGTGTGGCGCTTAATGATGACACGATATTTTCAGGAACTATTTCAGGCGTACCGTGTCATTTTCTTCTGGATACTGGATCGTCGATTAACATACCGAACAAAGCTGCTTTTGACGTCCTTCCTGATGTAGCACTTCACCGGACTGCAACGGGAGCTAGGACTGCATCTCAGGGCGAGCGTCCGCTGTTGGGGCGTGCTACAGTACTCATTTGTATAGTGAACCAAACTCACGACATTTCTTTTCACGTGACCTAGGCTCTAGATATTCCTAGTCTCCTCAGCTTATTTTTTTGCGGCTGGTCCCTCGTGTTATTGATCTTGCTTGTAAGAGACTTCTGTTGACCGCACAAGACCTTGTTCACTGCATCTCTGCTGGTAGAACGTCTGTGGGCCGGGCAGTGTTGGTTTATGGCGTTTTCTTACCCCAGTCGCTGAGCGTTTTATGAAGGGCTATGCCCATCATTGTGACTACGCTGGTCCTGTTCTTGCTGAGCCATGTCTCAACATACCGGGTGTCGAGATGGTGAGGTGCGTTGCCACTGTGTCTGGATCAACTGCTCCCCTTATTGTCAGAAACATGACCGCTGAACACATTACTTAACCCAAACTTGCCCAGAGAGCTCAGCTGGAGGAAAGCTTTCAGGAGTTAGCTAGCGCCTGAGCTTTATCCTGAGTTGTACAAGGCTGTAGACATTGAGTCGATGGCTGCTTTGTTCAGTACTTACCTCACAGATTCGCAACGAGGGTCTTGTTTAAGGTTTTGAAAATGCACAACAGTATATTTAACGGTCATATAGGTCACATCACTTAAGTGACCTACCGAACTGACACAGGAGACCATCCCCCGATCCGTTAGAGTCCATGGCGCATTCCTCCGTATTTGAAAGAACAATTTCGGGTACAGTTGGATTAATAAGTCAAGGAGGGCATTCTCGAGAGTCCGAAGGTACCTGGGCCCCACCTGTTTGTCTTGTGAAAACGAAGTTTGGAGAGCTTTGTAAACATGCGGACATGTATAAACTCAATGCATGTCCTCGGCTGTCCGCGTGACTGATTCGTGGTGTTGATACACTTTAGATGCATTGGCTGGGTGGTCTCTGTCTTGTGTCCTTGACATGAACGCAGCCTATCACCAAGTGTGGACTGATCCGGCTGTCCGGCAACCATCCGCCAGGAAACATGAAGTTCAGCCGTATGTGCCTTGGACTGAGCTCCGCGCCGTTTGCTCGTTGCAAGCTACCCAACGTCGTGCTTGGTGATGAGCCGCCCGAGTCCTGCTTGCATTATTTCAACGACGTTATCATTCATGGTAAGTCTTTCCCAGAGGTCCTGACTGCACTGGATGGGTTAGTCAGGTTGCACGCCGCAGATCTCACACTTCTGACCAAGTGTCAGTTATTCAGCAAGGAGGTGAAATTTCTCGGTCACGTGATATCTGAACAAGGCATGACGACTGATCCCGCAAAGGTTCGTAGGGTGAGTGGCTGGCAACAACCGCGGACCGCTGATGACTTATGCAGTCTTCTTGGGCTTTGCTCTCATTTTCGTAAATATATGACAATTTTACTCACATTGCTGCTCCCCTTTTCACCTCACAGGCGAGGGCGTTCAGTTTCAGTGGCCATCCGAGGCGGACGAGGCATTTGGGGGCCTAAAGACGGTTGTGACAGAAACGCTGACAGCTGCTTTCCTCTCGTTTGGTAATGGGGAAGGCACATTCACATTGGACCGTCATGGGAGTGGCCAGGGCATCTGAGCCGTTTTGCTGCAGGAGCAGGAGGTATCAAGCGTGTCGTTGTGTGTGGCAGCCTGTCAAAGTCTCAGAAAAACACTCTACTGTTTAAAATGCAATTTTTAAATGCGTGGATTTTTGCGATCACAGCTTACGCTAAGCATGAGCATTGTTGTCTGAGCCCTGACCACCACCATCCGATCGCGCTATTCCCGGCCAGCGTCAGAATTTGGTGGCGAAAATTCACCGTGCCGCAATGGTCGGTACCCAACCTTTAGCGCGACCGCTGCCGCCGGCCGCAGACTATGCCACGGGCAAAAACAGCGAGTACCTAAAGCGACTCGAACCCATTCCGCCATGTGTGGGTGGATCGAAAGGCAGACGCTCGAACTAACTGGACCAGCGGGACGGAGAAGACGGCCTGTCTCAGTCGGTTTGGTACAAGCGTTAGCTGTTTAGCTGGAACGCGGCGCTGGCCGCACGGAACGTGAGCAGGTCCGCGGTGTTGCTGGTTGGGATGCCTGCCGTTCGGCCGGGAGCGTACCACCGTTCTCCAACATGGTTCGCACATGTGTTGATGCGTTGGTGAGCAGGCGGACCACGTCGAAGCTGATCATTCGTGTGCCAGGCGTTGGACACAGATCTTGTACTAAGGAGACGAAGTGGGCTGAGTTCATCCGGCGTGATGATGAGGTCCCTATTCGACGGCTGTTTGGAGAAAGGTAATTGGATATTATTGCCCTTCGGGCGATTTAACAAACTTCTAGTATGATACAATGAACTACGTCCATGAGACCAGACGGCCGCGCGTCCGCGGGTCTGCGCCGGTTGCAGGGCCTGCGACACGAAAAACCGCGGGCTTACAGACTCAGAAGTCTGAGCAACAGGTTCATGAGACCGGATATCTTCAGTCGGTCAGGCCGGGAACACCCACAGACCGGATATCTGCACTTGGTCAGGTCGGGAACACCCACAGACCGGATATCTTCAGTCGGTCAGGCCGGGAACACCCACAGACCGGATATCTGCACTTGGTCACGCCGGGAACACCCACAGACCGGATATCTGCACTTGGTCAGGTCGGGAACATCCACAGACCGGATATCTGCACTTGGTCAGGTCGGGAACACCCACAGGTCCGGCGGGTTCGGCAGTGCATAACTGATTATTTTACAATAAAACGTAATGGTAATCAATAAACAGGGGTTCGCAGCGTCAGCGCTACTGATTGGTATGTACCCACAGCTCTACCCAACTTTTCTAAATACAACTGCTTCTATGGAATTTTGATTTTTCGGCATGCGCTTGACATTGAGGCTAGCTCGATAAGCACCTGGCTATATACCATCTGTCTGTATTCCTTTTGATCACCTTAACTGTCAATTTTTGAGTTTTTCAGTGTCTTCGGGTTAATCGCCATGACAAGCGGAATTTCACTGAGTTTTAAGCTGCGACGACAATGCTTTCTCTAACCAATCATAGGCTTAGACTGGCGTCCGAATTCACAGCAGGGGCCCGGAAACAGTGACACTTTTTCGTAATGCGTAGGAAACCGGAGCGCAGCTCCCTGCACAGTACCTTGCTAGCGTTGTCTGACAGTGTGTCAAAAGTCAAAATTTTGGTTGGAAACTGACACCCTTAACAGTCGAGTTTGGGATTCAGTTTTGTGCTTTTCCGTAAGTTAAGTCCGTTATTGATGACAAGGCATAAATGTGTGCTAGTTTCGGGTCATTTGGGGCTCTCGTGAAGACATTGCGGTCTTCGTGGTACCTTTCGCTGTTACAATTTCGACGCAATACTGCCCGGCACTGTCGGCTGAGCCGAAAGGTTAGTTCTTGACAACCCGTACCGAGCATAAGACTAGACAGAACTTGCCAGCGGCCATCAGTGTTCTTTACAATGAATAATGATTGCTTCTAAATATGCATTGGATGAAAAGCGTTGCTCAAACCAGGTGTCAAGAGGCCGTTCGCGTATTCAGCCTCGGACGAAGGCTGCAATGCGCAGCAATTGTACTATTTAAAGTAAATGTTGTCTTTGGACTTGGGTCAACTTTCTATATACAAAATGTATAAGGTCCCTAATTGTCAGGTAGGAACTACAAGCTCACAGCAACGCGCATTCCGCCTCCGCCATGTACACATTCTGACCAGCCTGTGCGGTCCGTCTCCAGTGGTTTGTCAGTCAGTGCCTGGGGTTGTCTTCTCATTAGGCGGCAGTGGCGTTGCAGAGCGTCCACGGGGTCGCTCCGGCTCTTGATACGACCGCCGGGTGAGTGCGCCCACATGGACGCTGTAAGCACCTACGCGGTTAGCTGTGCGCCGGGGCAGGGCTCAGCCATGTGATGGTGCGCCGGGGCAGGGTTCAGCCATGCAGTGGTGCGCCGGGGCAGGGCTCAGCCATGCGATGGTGCGGCGGGGCAGGGCTCAGCCATGCGATGGTGCGGTGGGGCAGGGCTCAGCCATGCGATGGTGCGCCGGGGCAGGGCTCAGCCATGCGATGGTGCGCCGGGGCTTGCATTCTCTGCTGCATTCGTTATATCCCTAGGTTTCCTGATGCATCTCCAGCAACATGCCCCCGCATTTCATCATAAACGCTGCAAACGCAAGAAGCCAGACCAGCTACGGCCCGCCCTCCTGCCGGGTGAGGCGCCTGCGCGGAAAGGCCCTGGCCAGCATCACATGCTCCTGTCGTAAGCGTCAAACGACCCTAAGCATACCTATGGCGGAAAATAAAAGCGGAGCAGCGTCCAACACCGCTTTTGCTCCCTCACGCCCATGCCGAGACAGCGTTACTGCGAGCTGAGCTTGTCGCAGCCGGGCTTCTTCACGGTAACCCCTGCGCTCCCTCTTGCTGTAAGTAAGCCGACGCACTGAAATCGGTGCCACCATTGCTCAATAGATAATGATCAGCCTTTCCGCTAAAATTTAATCCACTAATGTCGGGTTGAATGACACCGGGCCAAGTCATCTTAGGCGGCCTATGGAAGTGACACGCACTGCATGCTTCAGTCATATCATTACACTCTCACCACACTTAGCATCGTTAATTTCGGCGTAGGTATGTTTCATCAGCTTCCTGGCTGATTGGTCTTGCATGATGGCCCAAAGGTGTTGACATACATCACCAAGATCAACACAACCCGCCTTATCAAAATGACTGTTTATTAGCAGTGCATTTATACCACCTCCGTGTAGGAAACCGGTGGATACGGTTAATTTCATATGATAGCTATCATAGTTGGAGATCAGCTGTTCACGTCGCTCTAGAATGCAGTTGCATAATACGAGAACCGTTTGCATGAAATACATGGTCCGGTATTTCCGAACACTGCAAGTCGTGGAATGTTATCTCTTACCGTGTAATTTGTTCCTGGAACATCGAAAATACATGCTAGCACCACGGGACAACATTTCATTACGTAATTTGAGGGCTCCTCAAAGCGCAAGCTTTGTCCTGCTCATTTTGTCACTGCGTCAGCGCAATGTCAAGCCTTTAACAACACTTGGTCACCCTGGGTGAACTGCTCCGAACAAATGGTGCTAGGCTATAGAGCTAATATATAATATAATATGATATGTATATACATATATAACATAAATAATATATAGCTAGACTATAGTGAATCACGCCACCATCCAGAGCTCCACTTCTCTTGCACGAGGGCGAAACGTATCACCCTGTCGGGCAAAGGCGAACTAAAACCGAAGATGGACATGGCTGTGAACAGTATGAACCTTCCCCAATTCTGCGAGTATGCTTCTTTTAACGGACCGAGGGATGTTCACCCCACCTGATAACATTCCGCGTGGAACAACTGGAACTGCAAAGCTGAAACAGAGGTGGCATTCAAATGTTGATGAGACATAGCTCAAAACCGACACTGCGCTAGATTAACTATCACTGCGATACTCTTTCTCATCAGGCCCCGCCATAGCCATGGCAAAATTTCCCCAAGCACATGCCCTGCAAAGAAGTCTGCCTCATTAACTGGGCTTTCAGCGCATCAGCAGCATCAGTTCGCTTCTACGTAGCGAAGACGAATGCCGCTTGCTAGCATGTGACACGATGCACGTGCGACTATCACTTGCACTTCACCACAGGGTCCCTCTTTTACAAACGCGTTATCGTTATCGGCCCTTTAAAGAGTGTTTCACCTCGGAGCATATTTCAAAAACATACTCCGGTTAAACCCCAGGACCAGTCACGTCTAATAGCAGCACTCGCACCGGGTAGTCTCTCTGCATCACTGCCAATAAATCCCAGGACCAGTCACGTCTAATAACAGCACTCGCACCGGGTAGTCTCTCTGCATCACTGCCAATAAACCCCAGGACCAGTCACGTCTAGTAACAGCACTCACACCGGGTAGTCTCTCTGCATCACTGCCAATAAACCCCAGGACCAGTCACGTCTAATGACAGCACTCGCACCGGGAAGTCTCTCTGCATCACTGCCCATAAACCCTAGGACCAGTCACGTCTAATAACAGCACTCGCACCGGGTAGTCTCTCTGCATCACTGCCAAGACATAATAAGAATGTACATTTTAATTGTTTAATAATGTTGAGTTTAGTTGTTTGAATGTGTTCGAGTTCAGTTACGCTGTCAACATCAACGTCTTCAAGACGACGGCAAAATTTCCTGAGAGCCGTTGTCATCTGTTACAGGCTAGGGGTTTCATTTCTG
Source organism: Pollicipes pollicipes (assembly GCF_011947565.3). Taxonomy (NCBI): domain Eukaryota; kingdom Metazoa; phylum Arthropoda; class Thecostraca; order Pollicipedomorpha; family Pollicipedidae; genus Pollicipes; species Pollicipes pollicipes. The sequence continues at coordinate 15,759,473 of NW_023597055.1, forward strand.
AGCTGTTTTAACAATTGCGCGGGCCGAAAAGTGGCCACAATATGCGGACCACTTTTGGCCCGCACATTGCGCGGTACAGGCCAAGAAGTGGCACCTCTACTCGTGTGAATGACATCAGCACAAATGCACGTCTGTGATTGGCACCAATTGGCAAAGTGGGCAGCAAGGGTCAGTTACCGAGAAGTGCATTGGTTGAAGCTTGATCCAGTGTGTTACTACATACCATATGATACTTCCTTTCCCAAAGCCCAAGTGCGCTTCGAAAAGAGCTACTATGGCAAACGGCATAGACGAGAAATCAAAGCCCTAGCATAACGCATCGTTGAATTTGCGGAATAATAGCGTGATGTTTGCATATGTTTTACTTTAAACAGTGCTTCAAGCTTTCGCAGCATTTATCTCTCCCACGTCTAGACCAATTAATGTGTTGCCACTGCATTGCTATTATAGTGGTGAGTAACGAGACTAATGCGATTTGTGCCGCAGGAGCAGCTACTTCGAATCGAACTTCTGAACCATGCTGACGGATTTCGAGAAAGCTAGTATTACGAACCAGCCCTTTAACAGGTCAGAAATCGTTCCCTAAACAGTGCGCGGGCCCGCGAAGAGCAGGCCGGGCCCTCACGGCCGAGCCGCGCGCGGCGGAGCACGAACTGAAGATGGCTGAATGCTGGTCGGCGCGTTGAGGCGTTCACGGTGGGGCGGCTGCACCGGGCCAACCCGCGTGTGACCGACCTGTGACCTGCCGCACCGACCCGCGTGTGACCGACCTGTGACCTGCCTCACCGACTTGCGTGTAATCCCGGCGGCGCGCTGCTTAATTCTGCCATTCCTGCGTTAATTCAGGGTACAATGGTGTATGTTCTCATGTGTTTTGAGCACATATGCATAATTTATGACTCAGCGCGGGCCGACGCGCGTTCCGCGGCATGGTTGGTCGCCGCCTGCCCCCGCGCCGGTCGTGCATCGCCGTGCAGTGTTCCCAAAAAACCGCCACTGCTCAGAAACCAGAAAAGCTAGTTACACGTTCCTGGCGTCGAAACGCGCTTCATGTGTGCACCATAGGCTGGAGAACATCTGGGCGCGATTGCAAAAGACACCATAGACTTATCCTAAAAGAAACCTAGCGCGTGGATCACCCCCCCCCCCCCCCCCTCAGGGCGGGGTGTCTGTGTGTGTGTGTTACGATTTGTGGCCGGAAAAAACATTACATTTGTGCAGCCTGCTGATTTCTCTTATTCATGTACCTTCCACCTACCATCAAATTTTTAAAGAATTGCACTATATTCCTTCCTCTCAGTCAGCAATCCTGTAATATTAACAAAAAGAGGAATGTCCTCAAAGATTTCTCATTGATGGCACTGAAAAAGTGAATATGGGAGACTGCCTCTTGCCTCTTCCCCTTAAGACTACCCCTTGCCTCTTCCCTTAAGACTATCCTTTGCCTCTTTCTCTTAAGAATACCTCTCACCTCATACACACCATACTTTCACGGTGTATTAATATTTGTTCTAGGTATCGGTATTGCACACCAAATTCTTACAAAAGAATGCATTACTTGCATGAGTCAAGACACCTTGTAGTCACACATGCTATGGCTTGCTTTTTATGGGACGCCAGCTCAATCTACCTGGTGGAAAATGCTTTCCAGCAATTAACCAGCCTGCAAAGTATGGCAAAGATGATAGCAAGATCTTCAAGATCAAGATCAAAGCGTCGCAAAGATGCCAATGGTGTGAATCAGCCAGTCTGAATCTTGACTCCAAGAGAGAACTATTTTGTTTCATTTGTGGCACCCCCTGTCAGGCAAATGTACTCTAAAAATGTGAAATCATTTAAATTCAAATACTTTGCCTTTATATGTTGCGTTTATCCCTAACAGCTACATAAACCAATCCCGCAATGTAAGTTTGCTCGGCTGCTGCCCCACAAAATGTTGTGAAATCTTAATAACATCATTCATTTTCAAAAGTGAAATACATTTATTTTCAATGATATTGTCCCCGAACTGAGGTCTGATATTGGAATTCTACTACAAAATGTGAACTGCAGTCAGCTGAACATGTTCGCAGCATAAAATACCAAGTGATCAGAATCTAGACATTCAGTCCCATGCTCTATTCATAACCTTACACACTACATGCACTGTTGGGCAGTCACCTATGCAAAATTAGGTATGCCTTATCTACATCCCTCGACCGAGATACATGCGTACGCAGGTAGCTTAACGCTTAACGCTTAACGCTTAACGCCTAACGCTTAACGGTAACGCTTCTACCGACACTTCTCATGCACAGAGTGTTGCATTCAAATTTACCTTCACTTATCAGTTCATCACAATCTCTCTCACACAACACGCTCCGGGCCGCCAACCCAGATGATTGGCAATGCTCGGTGCCGTAAAGAAACATTTTAAAGCAAAACGTACCACTCTGACAAAAAAGCAAAGTTATGCACAAAAATGAATCGTTAGGTTGTAAATGCCCTGAACTGCATTATACTGTTTTGCCAATAAAAAATGCGTTTTTATTAATATTAATAAGTTTAATTATTGTTTTGATCCGTCCAATAAACAAGCTGATGCACACAATCAGTTTGACGGTCATCTGACGTCGTATAAAGCTCATTTGATGAGTTTACGTCTCCAGTGAGCGTTTTTTTAGGCGGAATTTTTTCGCGGAGGAAACAGCGCAATAAGGAAAAGGAACTTGAAAACTAAACTAAAATGACCGTTCATACAATTGGGAGGCGGTGGAGTGTGTCCACAAATTCCCCCCCCCCCCCCCCCCCCAACTGCGTCCCCAGACAACAGTGCTGAAAAGTTCTAGGCCACTTAAGCTTATTTCCCTTCTTCAGTGTTATAATGCGTGTAATTTCATCGCAATCGGTGTCTCGTATAGTAAAGAGTATTATATATATATATATATATATATATATATATATATATAGATGTATGTGTATATAATGACGTGTTAATAGAACTTTGAACAATCAGAGCGTGGCAGTCTCCTTTCATAAAGGGCAAGCATTGATATGATCCTCCCACGCTCGTGTCGGCGTGGATTCTTCCCTACCTCTGCGCGCCGTCACTCACCACACGGACATGCGCAGCGGGACGATTGACACTGCCAATGGAATGAGCCATGTCAGCCATGAGTGGGCCATCACAGGTTTCTCTGGTACTGCTGCGCTATGTGGCGCCACACTTAACGGACCTTCCTGCGCCAGCCAGCCTACCATCACAGGTCTCTCCGGTACTGCTACGCTATGTGGCACCACACTTAACGGACCTTCCTGCGCCAGCCAGCCTGATTTCTTTTTTCATTTACAACATAGCGCAATCTGCTGCAGCGAACAGAAGTCACGTGCCTATTATGCTCTGTTTATCGTAAGAAAGAGCGGAATTAAAGCTGGTCATTCAGTTCGTTACGGGCATCACGCTGATTTTTTCAAACTCAGCAAAATTGGTCGGAAGGCCTGCAGGATAGCACTGCGGATCTCTCGAAGCAATATCAGTTTTGGATGTTTGCATTGCTTGCAGCAACTTTATGTTCATATGGTTGGTCGAAATATATATATATATATATATATATATATATATATATATATATATATATTATTTTGCACCGGGGTTATTTTCGTTGGCATTTAATTTTACGTTCTAAATTCATTGCCTACCTTTGAAGCAAGTTATGCTATACTATCATTCGGTAATTGCTCCAAACTGGTGCTGTTTCATGAATAACATGGGAAAATCCCAAACACAAAAATTAATTCGCTCAGTTTTATCGAAGGTATTCAACAAAACGTTGAGCATTCAGCTGCAGATATATGTACAATACATCCAGCTCAAACACCCCACACGTAACTACATGCCACATCCACGTAAACGCTACGAAGTCAGTTGAAAAGAACGAAACGGAAACACTTCTCATGAACGATGTGTCATACTGTTCTCATTCATCGTTGTCGCTGCCGGAGTCGGTGCCGGAGTCGCTGCTATCATCGGTTGTTACGACAACCGGTGGGAGATCTTCTAGAAGCCCGTCATTCGTCCAGTACTGCTGCTCCAGCCCTTTGACGTGCTCACAGCACTTACTCCAGTCCTCTGGAGAGACAGCTGCGACACCTGCCTCCACCAGCCGTTCCACCTCCTCCATCCGCCCCGTCAAGTTCCCCCGTCTTATCACTCGCTTCATCTGTGCCCGCGCTAACTCTATCGGGTTCAAGTCGCAGTGATACGGCGGCAGGCGAACGATCCGATGACCATGATCTCTAGCAAGGTTGTCCAGAAAATATTCCTTCTTCCGGTTCTTCTTCTTGACTAGCTCCAGCAGCTCCACCTTCCGCATGTCGTCGTCGATGGTCACACCGGCCTGCTGCAACCACTCCTGGATTTCCGCTTTACGCCAGCTAGAAGTTGGCCCTTTTGGCACAAAGGGGAATGAGATGAGGCATTATCTATGATGATCACAGAGCGCTCTGGCACGTTCGGAAGCAGGCACTCGGTGAACCACTTCTCGTAGCAGTCGGCGTTCATCGACGTATGGTAGTTGGCGTTCTTGTCATCGGCCCTGGGGTGGAGAAGTGCGCCCGGTATAAATCCTTCTGAAGAGCCGGCATGGACTATGATAAAACGCTTTCCTTTTCCAATGGTGTTCTTCCGTCCGTTGATTTGACAACCGTCGAGCCACGCCAAATCCCCCATATCGTACTGATTATACCATGCCTCATCGGTATAAATGATTTTGCTATCGGGAACTTCTCTACGCAGCCTCCTCATCTCCCGCAAGAACTGGCATCTCGTTGCTGCAATATGAGGTTTCTCGATCAGGATATTGCGCTTGTCGATCCTGCGGTACTTAAATCCGTTCGCGAGTAGGTGTTTTCTTGCGGTGGATCTAGACATGGTGACGCCGAGCCGAGGATCAGAAGGCTGCGCCGGCCGTCGGGGTCGGGGGTGACGAGGGGAACGTGGCGCGGGTGGACCGCGCGTGTGATGTGGAGGTCAGAGGTCAGGGTGACGAGGGGTTAGAGTCCGCGGAGGGAGGAGGCGAGAGGGAAGGAGGGTCGAGTGGAGTAAGGTGTACAGCAGGGGTGGACTTGCCCGGAGCGTCGGCTGATGATCGGATTGGCCAGACGCCGGCGTCGACCGCCCCCCCCCCCCCCCCCCCGACCGACGGAAGTGGAATTGTCCGGGTCCGGACCCAGTTGATACCGTACGTCGTTAGGCGATCCGGGCGAATTTCGGCCGCGGTGCCTTATGTGCCTCGTCAGTTTCTGCGTGGGGGTTCTGAAGTCATTCTGCCACCCGAACATCGGTTTTTTGTACAAAATTTGTTCCAATCTGCGCTGCTGATACCGCTGAACGTTGCGCTATATTGCAGCATTGCCATATATGTCAAAAATCACTGCTGGAGACGTCTCTTTTATACATACCCATAAATAATGCCGGCGCGTGCGGCCACTACAAAATGGCGGTCGACTGGCGGCCTTTTTGGTCGCCTTCTCACCTGTCGTCGCCGTGAGTTGCAGTGTGAGCATGGGCTTGCCGCCGACGAACAGTGGCTCAGCTTCGTCGGATATCGGGCGGCAGCCGACGCTGCGGGGCGCACGCCGAGTGGTGTGCGAGTGCTGGCAGAGGACTTCAGTCGCGCGCTGGTTGGGCGGCGGGGGCGACGGATGGGCGGCGGTAGCTGATGACGTCTGGCCTGAGTGGCGTGCTGATGACGTCCTCAGTGATGTGCTGACGTCAACCGCTGCGTCAGAAATGGCGACGTCTTCTGGATGTCCGACGTGTGACGTGTCACACCCGCCGCCGTGTTGGGTTGGGAGTGGGTACCGGAAGTGGATGACGAAGACGGTGCTGGCGTTTGAAATACAGACTTGCGGTTTGGCGAGCGAGTTGAGGTCTTGCGAAGTGTAGGGACGTTTACAGTTGGAGAGGTCCGTGTCCGTCCGCCTTCTTACCCGTGACTCGCCTCCACCGGGCTCATGATCAGCTTCTCAGCCGTGGACACCGGGGGTAGGTACAAATCTACGTTTACAGATGGAGAGGTCCGAGTCCGTCCGCCTTATTACCTGTGACTCGCCCCCGCCGAGCTCATGGTCATTTTCCTAGCCGTGGACGCCAAGGTAATACAAATCTTAGCGGTACAGTGGAAGCAAACAAAAAGCAGTGAAAGTCGTGGTGGAGATACACTTCGTTTTGTACGCAATTGAAAAGATCAGCCATGGAGAAAACGGCATATAGTGATACATTAGGTAGATCAGCAACGAGCTGATTTGGCTTAAGTTCACCTCAAAATTGCAGCTTATACTTACTGATGATTTCTACTAACTTTTGCTGTCTCATTCTGCTGAATGTATGCCAAAAGCCGGGATTATGTAATGTGATTTTGGTTTTTGCTGGTAGGAATATTGTCTGCGCTACAAATGACGCCCTTCTTTCATCGGGGTGGTCCACAGTCCTCACGACCTCTGTTTCGAAACCAAGCTAAGCTGGCTTGCCGCTTTCAGCTTTATAGAAGGCTTCCACAGGCCAGAAAGTCAGAACTGGATGTGATCTAGGAATGTCTGGTGTAGCTATCTTCTCCAGGCTGTCATTTAGTAGAGCGATCACGTACAAGAAACCAGCCCTTAAAGACAGCACCGTGGAAACTGTCATATGTGGTGCTGTTCTAGAAGGACGCCATTCTGCCCACTTTGCAGTGCGGGGAATGCGAGGCGGGAATGGGCACAAACACGTAAGGCGGCGTATGTCTGGCATACGTTTATTTTCATACAGCCACGGTCATGCAATGTCAGCGAACCTGCCAGACACGATCGGACATCGTTCGCACGGTGCACGCAAACGCCATCGTTGCTCCAAGCCATCATAAACGCCACATATGTTTACGGGCTGCGGTCTCGGTCTCGGAGACAACAGGGCAAAACAGGACACAACTTTGCAACAGGACGAAACTTTGCTGTGCTAGTAATGACCAGCTGAGCATGAGGGAAGGTCGGGAGTCAGCCCCGTCAAATCTGTCCATTAGCCCTTAGTCGAATAGTCCAGTAGCTCCGTCAAAAAATTACTTTCGCCGTGGAGGTCACCGCTCTCACGATAGGGACCACGCGCGGCGAGCGCGGGTGCGTGTTCTTCGGCGTCATCGCCGGCAGCAGCTATTCGTCGCCTCCAGCGCCGGCGTGTCCTGGCACAGGACGTTGATCATGTGGTTGGAGTAGTACGCCCGCAGCGTCTCTCCGACGTGCGTCTGGTCGTAACACTCTCTACGGACGGCTACGAAAATTTTAGGGTGAACCTTACCCAGCCGCAGGCACACGTTCTGCTGGAAGTTGGCTGATTCCGGAAGCATTGACGACCATATCACGAGGCTGGGCACCTGTGTGGAGAATGGAACAAAGAAATAGTAAACTTAGAAATGTGTCTTTTGGGGAGGGAGTGTAGCAACTAGTGCGAGCCCTTGTTAACCGGTGTCATTAGGGCTATGTCACAAGCAATTTTAGTTAAAAGGTGTCCAGCAATATAAGTTCCGTTCCTTGGCTTATTCACTAGTACCAGGAACGAATTCGGGTCGTTACCTTGATAATCGTTAACACTCAGCGCTTCAAGAAAGCCACCGCTGTCCTGCTTGCGTTAAAGTATTTGTTCCAAGAACAACTTACAACACTCAGTCAACATTCTCATTTCTTGTGTTTGAAACGGTCTGACAACAGCAATTATTCGCATATTTGAATGTGCGTGCAAGTGAGCGCGTGCGATTGTGTGCGTGTTTGTAAGATTGTTATTAGTGCGTAGGAGTGCGAATGTGTACATGTTCGTGTTTACACACACATATGTGTAATGAATGATATGTGAAGAATATGAGAATAACGTGTGAATGGGTAATATGTAGTAATAAATGAATAATATTTGAATATGTACATGTTCTTATTTACACACACACGCACACACACACACACACACACACACACACACACACACACACACATGTGTATATATATATATATATATATATATATATATATATATATATATATTCATTCCGTGCGTGTGTGTGCGTGTGCGTGTGTGTGCGTGTGCGTGTGCGCACGTGTGTGTGTGTGTTGTGTGTGTGTGTGTGTGTGTGTGTGTGGTGTGTGTGTGTGTGTGTGTGTGTGTGTGGTGTGTGTGTGTGTGTGTGTGTGGTGTGTGTGTGTGTGTGTGTGTGTGTGTGTGTGTGTGTGGTGTGTGTGTGTGTGTGTGTGTGTGGTGTGTGTGTGTGTGTGTGTGTGTGTGTGTGTGTGTGTGTGTGTGTGTGTGTGTGTGTGTGTGTGTGTGTGTGTGTGTGTGTGTGTGTGTGTGTGTGTGTGTGTGTGTGTGTGTGTGTGTGTGTGTGTGTGTGTGTGTGTGTGTGTGTGTGTGTGTGTGTGTGTGTGTGTGTGTGTGGTGTGTGTGTGTGTGTGTGTGTGTGTGTGTGTGTGTGTGTGTGTGTGTGTGTGTGTGTGTGTGTGTGTGTGTGTGTGTGTGTGTGTGTGTGTGTGTGTGTGTGTGTGTGTGTGGTGTGTGTGTGTGTGTGTGTGTGTGTGTGTGTGTGTGTGTGTGTGTGTGTGTGTGTGTGTGTGTGTGTGTGTGTGTGTGTGTGTGTGTGTGTGTGTGTGTGTGTGTGTGTGTGTGTGTGTGTGTGTGTGTGTGTGTGAAGGGACTCCGAACGACCGACCGGCAGGTTAACACGCGCTATGGTGGGGGTCAAATTGCCCCCCCCCCGAATATTTTTCCAGAATGGTTTCCGAACGGCGTGGTGCAGCAACGCCAAACTTTGCAAAGCTATGGAGATTTTAATAGCAAATATTTTGTTTTGTAAAAGATGAGATGTACGTTGTAAGGCCGCCGACCTACGGCAGGTCAAAATCAGGTCATGACTGTCAGCAAAGGGCATTTTAAGGTAATCGTTCAATGTGAAGCAACAACGGACTGTAAGACAAAGTCATGCTAATCTGACATTGTTTCGTAGGCAATAAACCATTTTAATTTCCTATCAAAACTAATCTAATTGACCTAGGGCTAGATATGAAGGTGAGAACGAAGTCAAAAATAACCTGTTGTTTTACTCAAAAACATGTTTTTGGGGGGTAGTTTCTCGTGCTCATTTCGAACTTATTAATGACAGGGACGACAAGAGACCTGTTCCATTTAATTTTCAAAGATGAGAGGAGCTCACTGACATAAAATGACACAGGTCAACATTTTGGTTGTGGGAACATACCGCCGAGCGTAACCCTTGACGTTTCTTCCAACGACAACATGGGAGCAATCTCGTAGGCATTTGCACTTGTTGGCCGTACAAAGGTCAAACAAGGTCGCTGACCTCATTGGTCTTTTTTAGAACATGTATCTAACTTGACGGCGGTCGCAAGAAGAAGGCTGTGGACACCTCAGATACCAATCTGGTGTCTGACGTTGTTTGACCTATTTTGACCCCAAGGTCATGACCTATGAATCTCAAAGTTGGACACAAGTGGGTTTACGCGCAGGCTAACCTACTTCAAACGGGAAGTGTTTTGTGGTATTTTGGTTCTATTGTCATAGGAGTCAAAAAGAAGACATATGGCTCTCTGACAGCACTTTCTGCTATTTTCTGATCATAATGATCCCATTGTACCGGGAACCCCTCTTGAAGTAAGTCATTCGGCGCTCCTTGTTCATGTGTATAATTCACTTGCACTTGTAACCATGACATTTGAATGCCTGCAAATGCAACGTTTTTCCTAATTGTTCTTGCTGACACTGAAATGAAACATTTTCTGACGGAACCCTGAATAGAATTACTATGTATATCAAAACAGGTTGTGACGGCAGTTGCCTAAATTCAAAGCAGCCTGTACTGGTAAAAGCGAACAACATAGTTCATCTGGTTGTGGAATCCTTTTCAGGGAAGTCAAATTCTATACATAAGGGGAAGGGTAGCAAGCCATGGACCTCACAACTTCCCCTTAGGCCCTGTATTACAGCTAGTTTTCCCTCATTTTGTAATCTCCCAGCTAGAGGCATTGGGGGGGGGGGGGGGGGGGGCAGGAACTAGCATTGAGGGGCCTTATTCAACATTTTGGTGAGGCAGGGCCCCAGATCATTGGAATTGACATTCCTACATTATGCTTGACAAGTACCACAGGTGTACTTAGATTTGCTTGATATCTGTTGTTCAAAGGGCTATTTTGGTTTACTGATTCAATCGCTACCAATTTATGTATGTTGGTAATGAAAGGTGCCATTCTGCTGTACCACCGATTTCGTTCCATGATCTAAAAGGCGGATTTCTACAACAGCACGTACAAGATGAATGAAAAAGGGTGGTAGCCAAAAGGTTTAAACCTTGCTCTGATTCACCAAATTTCTTAAGGCGGACTGTCAGGGGATGAGGCCCATTGCCATTTCCAAACTAAGGAAGGTGGAACATCGCCTAAAAAAACAACAGCAGTGAATTTACCTCAGCGAGATCTCGCAAGTTATCAGAAGTTGTATGTTTCTATTTGACCCCACTAGTCCAAGTCAATGGTAAAACGTTCCTGAAATCAGACTTCCCACTTTGCATGCTCTCTTAAAGAAAACTATGCTGCGTAACGGCATAGAATATAAAGAGGTGCATTCCTTGTTGAATTTGGAGTGCAGCATTATGTAGTTCTATCTGTTTTATGCTTACATTGAAGTATGGGGTTCAGCGATACAACAGTAGTAAGTGATAAGGGAATATATCGGTATCAGACCTCCGTGCGCAATCCACAAAATCGTCGGTCACCCGCGCCGGCCGTGAATCGTGCAGTGCTCCTAAAAACCGTCACTTCTCAGAAATCAGAAACTCTAGAAACGCGTTGTTGGTGTCAAAACAAGTGCAATGAGTGCCCCAAAGGCCACAAAAAATTGGGTGCGACCGCATGAGATGCTGAACTTGTATCTTCAGAAAAGCTTGGGTTGGGGGGGGGGGGGGCGTCGCATCTGCTCCGCCTATGGGAGGGAGGGCTAACATGCGATCTAGTGGCCGGTTGAATACCCTTCGCTCGGGTGGGGTGGCGACAATTTAATCCCCACCGGACCTCAAAAACCAAGAGAGCTACAAACGGGCAAAAGCAAAGTTCACGGGACCTGTACCTGAAATGTTTTGTGTTAAAACTGGAGATTCTTAGGACATGACCTTATGAAATAGGGTCAGACAAGGTCAAACTACAGATTGGTGTCCGAAGTTCCCGCAGAACCTAGATAACTGCTCAAAGCAAAAGGCCACTGATGTTCATTTAACGTCATTGACCTTGTTTCCCCTTTCTAAGGTCATGGTGACCAAAATCATGCCAGACTGCTTTGAGTTTTGCGTCTGAATAAGCGTTAAAGATTGCGTTAGGCGGTATGTCCCTGAAAACAGAACGTTGACTTGGGTAATGCTAGGTCGGTAACCCATCCTGTCCTTTAACAAGTTCATGGAAAATATATAGTGTGGTTCCTGTTACAAATCAATTCATGAGCATGAGAATCTACCCCTTAGAGCATACTCTAGAGTATCAAAGCAGGTTTGTTTTGAACTTTGCCCTTGGTCTGATCTTCATGCCTGACCCTAGGTTAATGGAATTGGTTCATTCTGTCCTGAGAAACCATCTCAGAGATATATGACTTCCTCTAACACTTCGTTGTTGCATGAACTTAAACGATTTCCTAAAAACTGTCCTCGTTTAATCCATGGTTTGACTTGGGCTTGCCGTAGGTCAGCGACCTGTCATCGGGCGTTTTATTTTTTGTACAAAACCATCCACATTTTAATTACCTATGGCTATGCGAACTTCGGGGCAGCTACGCCACGTCGTTGGGAAACCATTCCAAAAGCCTATGGCGGACATCAAATAGGCCCCCCTCCCACACACACACGCTGGGAGCGTGGTAATATACTATTCAGAAGGAACTAGCAGGCTGGTATGCATTAGTAAGTCAATGTAATTTCCTTGTTTGATGACCCTGTTACGGGAACAATGTTTGGATTAGCAACATAAATTCTCGTTTTTGTGACAGCTAACTGGGATAGCTAAACTGACCTGAGCTGATTGTACTGAGTCTTTTTGCTCACCTAAGCATTCCTCTGGCTATTGGGAGTTTCGTTGCCCGAGTGATTTAGTGACCTTTAAAACCATTTGGACACTTGTAGTCATCTTGACTGTTCAAGGCCCTTTCACCCCTGTGAAGCTCCTTTCAGTGCCCGAAAGCCCCTTTGGCTGTTCGATTGACCCCTGACCAGTCAGAGGCACTCGGGACACTCAGGAGCCCCGTAAATGTCCAAGACTGTCCGCCAGGTTAGTGCCCCTCTTGCCGTTCATAGACGTTGCCCTTAAGGGGCTTTTCTAGCCATTCAGGGGCCATTTTGGCCTCCAAAGCCACTCTAGCCACTGACATTTCTTTCTGGCTGCTCAAGGCTCCGGCTAAACTTGCAGTCAAAACTATCTAGCCACGACTGAGGTCACGTCTAGAGACTGTGGAGTAGGGGGTATGGGGGGGGGGGGGGGATGGCGAACATTTTCCATGACCGTGTAGGACGCAAAACAAAGACCCTGTAAGCCCCTGTTACGAACAAGCTGGCCTCAGCTGACCGCTCTGGGTACTCGGGCCGCTTTAGGGATGTACAGCTACTTTGAGCGGGTGTGCCATTTAAAGCCCTTCACCACACAAAATAGCCTCGGCACGGCATAAGCCTTCATGGACCATGTTGATAGAGTGGCTAAACGCGCGCCGGGGAAGCCAGAGGTACAGGGTTCGAATCTCCTCGATGGCCATATAGCTTCAGAAGCTCCGCGTGTCGTATAGCCCCAATGGTAGCATGCGTTCACGGGCCGTGCTGACCTTCTAACCTTCCGTATACTCAGGGCCTCTCTAGTCCCTCACCAGCCGTTTGACCTGATTAGGCCGCTGAGGGGTCAGGCTTCTGAGGGGCCCCTTGTGGGTGAAGTCTCTCTCTGGCGGGTTGGGGACTTAACTGGTCGCCCAGACCCCGGTCATGAAGAGGAACTTTTGATAGCTTGTGGGTCTATCTGACCATCAGTGTTTCGGTTTGGTCGCTGATGGCCCACTGGCTGCTCAGCAACCCATTTGTTCGCCAGAGCATATATATCCAATCAAACAAACCTATTTGACACTATTGGCCACGTTGGACCCTCGGGCCACTGAAGAGCCCTCTGACTACTGAGATGGTCTCAGAGTTTTCAAGGCCAACGGTTCGCTAAGGACCTTATTAGGAACTCCAAGCCCTTTATATCCTCATGAACCCCTGGATGCTCGTTGATCTTTTAGGCGCACAGGTCCTATGTTCCATTTCAAATGCTGCCTGGTATCCGCGGAGCACCTCAGTTGTTTCAAAAACGGTTGCAACCTTATACGTGACCCCATTAAGAAGTCGCCGCCCACGTGATAGCGTGCCGATAGGCTGGGATCCTGGATCGGCCAGTACAATCCGAGTGCAGTATGACAAAGCTCTCGCTATGGACCCTTGCGGAAAGGCTAAGAATTTACATTGACGATTTAACTATACTTTGAATAGCTTGGATTTTATTTTGCTGCTAAAACGGAGCAGTTGATAATCATGTATTATGTACAGCGTTCGGGCACCTTCTGCGCGGTGGCGACATTGCGGTACAGCTCAAAATGGCAGTACGTGCCAATGTTCAGCTATGAATCGATGTGCTACTTTATTTGTGCGAAATTCTTTTCAAAAATCCGCAGACTGGTTCAGAGAATACCACACGCATGAGTTGAACACCTTTTTGCTCGGCGTGGCAAGTATATGAACGAACTGGTATTTTTTTCTCTTCAAACAGTTCTGTGATCACATTTCCGTGACCCGATGCACCCTCTTCCCAGCACGCCCCATTACCTCCTTATCAAAATTCGCGCTGTCGGCTTCACGAACGTAACATTTTGCTTCTTTCTTTCCAGGCAGCCCAAAAACCCAGTTTAACCTGTATGTGCGCAGTGCTGGGCCGCAGTGAAAGCCACCCGGCAGCCAACACCTGTCGCGCCAAGCTTGGAACATCCCTAAGGTGTGATGGAGAGCATCGTGATGGTTGGGGGTGGGGCTCGAAGCGTACACGTGGTTTTCACATCGGGACAGGGTCTTGAGAAGCCCCGCATGTTGGATGTCACCCTGCTGTGTCGCCTGTCACAGGCTGGGATTCTGCCATGTACTCAGAAGCCATGGCTGTCGAGGTCCTTCGCTGTGTTTTTTGGCGGTCGAGGATGGCTAACCCAGCCGTAGATGAAGCTCAGCCGAGAGGCAGCGGCAAGTCCCGAGGGTTGCAGAAGATTGCTTTGTGATTGGACTATCCCAAGCCTAGGGCTTGTGTGGCTGGATTCTTCACAGCTGTACTTATCCTGCCATTAGTTGAATAACACTGTATAATTGAAGGTTCAGATTGTGCGCATGATACTGAAAGTTGTGGTGGCGAAAGAGACGTGCTGTGAGGCTCCAATCCCTGATGAGGCTGATAGGCATGGGCACCATTGCCGTTTCATGTCATACGGTGTCGCGTTGCACTGCTAGCGACAATTTTGTCCGACGAAATTCGGTCGACGACAAAAAACTACACTTTCACCACCCCTAGGAATAACAAAGAAACGACAGCAAGAGCCTAAGCCAGTCGGAGTTTGTGACATTGTCTCCATTGCGTCATTGTCCTGCCGCGCAGCCGCACATCGTGACTGGTTTGACCTTGACGCGGTCATGTATGGCCTGTCGTCACGTCAGATCTTAAGAAAATCCCGGCCCGTTATTCCGAATCCTCAAAAAAAGACATCTCTGCAAAGCGAAATGCGATCGCCAAATCTTAAGAGCCTAAGAACCAAGAGGGCTCTCATCCCAGCACAGAAAAAACAGCAAAACATCGGAAAGGCTTTTTCTAGCGTGCTTAGTCCTTGTCCATGAGCGTTGGACAAGGACTAAGCACGCTAGAAAGAGCCTTTCCAGGAACAGGAAAAGACCAGCATGCATGACATTTACCTTCGACGAAACTCGTAGCAGGAGCCGTCTTCGCAGCAGGTCAACCAATTTCCAGCCCACCATGACTGGGCCGAGGAACGGAAAAGTAACATTCTACTTCCCTTGAGCAGATTGGCAGGCGTGCTATGGGTATGTGATGGACCAAATACGGTCTCGTTATTAATGGCACCACTTATTCATGTTTGCGGGGTAAACGGTCTGTTCCACCAGACAAGAAATCAGTGCGGAAATAATTGTTTATTTTATGATGAAACCTCCTGCATCAAACAGATCAGTTCGTTGTGCTATGTAAACTAAAAGAGCATTGCAGTGCTTCAGTATATTCTTCATGTTGCTAGAAAATTCCTTTCAATAAATCTTGGAATAGTTATGTTGTACTAAGTCCGGTGTGTGGCATAACATTTCGCCCAACACTTTTTAACTGAGAAAGTATTTTCTAGCACGGGCCAAAATGTTTTTACCAATTCACCATTCAGCAGATGTTCGGACAAAATACGGCTGTAACTTGTAGGAGCTGTTCCGGACTGCAGGTACTGCTGAAGGAGCTTTGCATCCATTCATAGTCGCGTTCAGTAATAACTGACCTTTGTGGTGGAATGCCAGGCACAGTGGAATTCAATATCGACGTAACGTTCTGATCACAGCAGATCTCGTTCTACGTTGGTAAAGAAAAGCCGCCACTGTGGTCTAGGGGAAAGATGCTGGACTCGTAATCCAGCGTCACTGGGTACGAGTCCCAGAGTGGGTGCATCGTCTGGCCCGACTGAAATAAAAAAGGTCAGCTGGCAACGGGCCAACAAGGGTCAGCTCAGGCCCAGTGCGGCCGTGTCGCAGCATCGTGCGGCACCTAAAACCATCCGCATTCCTTTCTGGTGCAAGGGCGGAGGCAAAATTATCCGTTGAACTGGGCCGTGCGACTTGGGTGGTGGGTTCGGGTACGCGCAACAAGCTATGCTTAGCAGGTGCTATGGACCCAGTCACCCATGCAAACCATTCGGAATAAATTTATTTAAAAAATAAAAAATGCTACATTCCCTGGAAGATGATGCTGGTAACGAGTAACGATGGTTACAGTTGTCGGCTCCTCACATCAAAGAGATTGAATTAACGAGCTGTCCCCCACGGTCTTCTCATTCGATTTCATAAGACGTATGACTGAAATAATGATTCTAAATCACAACCGCACTTCATCTAGATAACTATTTGATTAAAGTGAGTCGGCGTGTCGTTTGCTTGCTAAGCCCCGTGTGCAAGTCAAATAACGTGATGTATACAAGTGCAAGTTTGACATGGAGTACGGGTGCACGCGACGACGCGCCATGGCGAGTTGCGTGCCGGTGGGGTCAATGGGTGGCACGTGGAGCAAGTTGGAAATAACATTTGTCTCATTGGTTTAGCAAGGGCGGCGCAAAAAAAGCGACTTTGATCAAAACCGGCAAGCGGCCGTTCGAAACCGCGGCCGCATCTCGGCAACCACCGGTCTGGGCGACGCCAAATAAGCACGCTTCGACAAAGGATTGAACAGGGAATCACGTGATGTCGCGTATGACGCCTCACGCGCCGCGCGGTACGTGCACAGCAGCGGTGAAGACCAATTTTCCGATTGTTTTTTAACCGTTTTTCGCACTTTATGCCACGCCTCGGCAGCCAGAGCCGTTGGAGGCGTGAATCTAACTTCAAAGCGTCGCCACACGTACCGCCTACAACTCATGTAGCAGCACGAGACTGTGCGATGCACCGTTGCGCCGGTGACCGCCGTGCAATCGTCATGTCGAGGTTCGGGACAATGGTGCCAAATACAACACGCTGTCGTCAGAATCGTCACCCGAACTGCGTCGAAACTTATATCACTGCATGCGCGGATTTATTGGCTATAATTACCACCACTTTTTAATCACCATGTGCACATAACCGTTCAGACAACAAGTTTGCCTAAAGGATAGCAATTTCCATTTTTTCGACGTCGAAATGCCACCCATAGATCGCTCAGTCGTCGCCGCCGAATAGTTCAAGTAAAACGTGGGAAAACATGAGTGCTTGATCGCCTACAACCGCCGTTATTTTAAGTCGTCTTTAAAATTTAAGAAAATGCGCCTTTTTGTAGAAGAGGACGTGGGGAATGTCGCAGGAGGAAGAAAGGGGAATCACACCACAGATGAAAAATGCTGCAGAGCAAGCAGCAGAGAATGGCTTATCCCACGGAAGGAGGATGGGGACAGGAAGGGAGGGAGCGCCCCACAGAAAGAGGAAAGCGAGGAGACTACATGTTGCAAATGGAGGACGCGGCAAGAGGAGGATCTGAAATATGGGCCGACCTGCAGATTTAGGCTGGCGCAGGAAGATGGACGAGAGGAGAAGCTACACCGTAGATAGAAGACGGTTCAGAGAAAGAGCAGAGTGAGTCCCACAGAAATAGGACCGTCGAGAACAAGAAAAAGGGTTGGGGCCAGGAGAAGTCGCTTCGCAGGTGGAGGACGCTGCAGGACAAGGAGCAGGAGGAGGGCGCGTTCTACCAAAGGAGGATGGGGTAAGAAAAGAACCAGTGGGTGGGGCCGCCCCACGAATGGAGGACAGCGCGGGGAGAGAGACAGCAGGAGGAGCTGTCACGTCGGTTGAGGCGAGTGCAGGAGGAGGAGCCACTCTGCAGGCGAAGGACACCTCAGGAGCGAAAGAAGGATTCACACTGGACATGGAGGACGGTGCAAAACCAGCATCGGAAGTTGGGGCCACCCAGCTGATGGAGGACGGTGCAGGAAGAGGGACGGGGGAGGAGTTGCACCACAGATGTCAGGCGGCACAGGAAGAGAAATGGGAGGAAAAACTGCAACGCAGACAGAGAACGCTACAAAAGGATTAACAGGAGGAGTCACACAGATAGAGAGCCTTAGGACAAATCTCTTTGCTGGCGTGAAAATGTGAGAAATGACAGCAGTCACACAGATAGTGGACCTTAGGACAAATGTCTTTGCTGATGCGGCAATGTAAAAAAGCAGTCGGCACACTCAAATTAATCACGACAGTCGCCCAGCCAAGCGGGAGGGCTTCACTCGTAGCATACTTTGGACGTTGGTCAGAATAACTGTACTGTGCCTTGACCATTGGATTTTCCCCAAAGTCTCGCGTCAAGAACAAAAAATGCAACAGCGACCTCTATCCTGGAATACGATTTTAGCAGCGCCGTGTGGTACTATATATTACTCACAGTTTCAGGCGTGCATGTAGAGCGTGCCACTTCAGCTAAACGAATTCAAAATGTCTCAACGTAATATAGTAGTTCATGATTGCAGGGCGAGCCACAGCGTAGACGTTGCCGATCAGTTTTGATGTTCTCATTGCTTCTTCCAGATGCTTTGACATAATCAGATTTGTTCTTTCCATGTGCAGCCACACAGTAAACCCATCGACAATGTTAGGTTTTTTATGTATTCCTGGGTTTGAACCATTTGGGTGGTTTATAAAAACCTATCTTAGCTTTACTCGATCATGACAACTAATGTCGGTTACAAAAAAAATATCGTACGACATCATTGTTCAAGTGCGAGGTTGATTCTACAATGTTGAAAGGCAGCTATTTGCAGCATACTCCACACAAGCAACGTTAGTGTACGACTTGATAGTCATTTCCGCGGACCTACGTTTAACTTTTTATAAATTATTAGTGTGAAGAAGTCATCCACATATTATGCTACGCACGGAGATGAAGTTTCGATTTTGATGTAGCAAAGCCGAAACGCAACACTGTTTACATCTCCAGGTCGTGAACAGTCGGATTCAAGAAATGTATGGCTTTTAAAGGCAAAGACGAAATCTTTAAAATATGTCATTACCTACCTCGAATCAGCCTTTTTTGCAGTACGTTTGTCCCCAGTGGGATGCAAATCTGGTCGCCGCGAACATTGTTACTTGCTCCTTATTGTGTGTGCAATTTCTTTAGACTTGACACGCCTGAAGTTTTTAAAGAAACCGTGGAATATATCGCACGTTACTTAAGGTCATAGCAGCCCCTTCTGGAGAGTTCCCATGTGGCACAGTTGGCAACGAACGAACGACTTCGGGTGCATGTTGAGCGGCGGGGCAGTACTTGGCGACGACTTCCGACAGCTCCACGTGCAACGGTTAGCATGGGTCTTTATATTCTCTTAGAAAGTAGGCTGAAAATAGGCTCTTGCAATCTTAGAAAGCAAGCTCCTGCAACCTGATTTCGAATCACTTTCAAGACAGCTTACTCACCTAAATAAAGGTCAGTTATCAAAATGATGTCAGCTGTTTTGTACTATCTTAATTTGGTATTGAAAAGTATGCAGATATATATACATATATATATATATATATATATATATATATATATATATATATATATATATATATATATATATATTTATATGGGGTCAGCACATTTACATTCACCATTCACATGCATAAATACCAATCAAGACCTACGTACAAGATGTCTAACGTGCACTTCTTGACTATGTCGTATCTTAATATCACGCCTACGCCACACTTTCAAATGAATTGTTTCCACACTACTAAAACAAAGGGAAGTATTCTTCTCTGTAGTTTTAGCCATGGTTCTAGAATGCGCGGAATTAAAAAGACGTTTCAGCGTTTCTCATAACACTGCTGCTATTCTCGACTCACACCACCTCGGAATAGTGTCCGACTGGGCGTCTTATACCCCTGTCGGATCTCAATTTTTATGCTGTGTTTTGTGTTTGTTGTGTTATGTGTTATAATGCTGTGTTATAAGTGTTTGCAATCTTGCAAATCTGGCAAAATTGCAAATGTCGTGTGTTAAACTGTCATAGTATAGGTCTTGATGAAACCCCTAAGTCTTCTGAGTGCATCTTTCCGCGGCATATCATGCAAGCGCGCCCTTATTTTCAGTAGTTTTTGGGCACCCATTGCGCGTGTTTTGATGACAGAACTGTGTTCCCAGCATTCGTTGGTCTGGAAAGGGAATATATTAAACTACATTTTATGTCGCTTCTGGGAATGGTCTTGCACATATGAGTATGTAAGACCTTGAAAGTTATATTTTCAGGAAAACGTGACCCGTGGCCTTGCCTAGTGGGGCAAATTATGACCTGGCAGCGTAAATCTCATCACGGATCGCGATATCTTGTTGAACACGATCATCTGGTTCTTCCGCAAGGCTTTCTGACGTAGTTTCGAAACAGTAGGGGGTAACATCGATTCCCCACCCTTCTCTCAGTTAGAAGAGTTCTCAGTTCTCTCAGCAGAGTTGCGCAGTCTGCGCAACTCTGCTTTTGGCTTGGAGGAGAAAGCCGCGCGCGTTTTTTTCGCGAAACTTATAACCGTGGCTGGTCAGCCGGGTTTCGTATCTTCCAATACCTATGCATTCATGATTTGTATTTACACGTTCAGTTCTTCATTCGACCTCCAGGATGATGCAGTACCAGGGGAAAGGCGCGGAACCTTTCCGTGCTCTGCGGAACGCGGAACAGCCGCTCTGGTAACTTTAGTTTAACTCTAAATTAGGGTACGTTCGTGTTAAGCCGTCACACACGTGCCCGACCCACTCAGCAGTGCAGGCTCGTACACCTCCATTGGCGAGAACCGAGGCCGGTTTTAGACCTTTTTGGATACCACACGCCAGCATTGTGTTATGCACTGCAAGCCGACATCGCGCAACTAACACAGCAGCGCTTCGTACGCGCGTGAAAGCGCACCTGGCTAAGCGCTAATGCTATTGGCTGCCGGAGAATCGGTAAATGCTTGTCGTAATTGTTTTGTTCTTATTGTCTGCACGTTGTTATCTCCTGTGTTTTTTACACTGGACTGTAACAGCCACGCTCCATTTTTTGATAGTCTTATGGACGTAATATATACATACATAAACGCAACTAACATGCATCAACAGGGAGGCATTCGATGCCTTGTAATCGAGGCACCATTAGCAGCAGCACTGCTAAGACCATTAAAAGCACCTCTGTGCCTAGTTTACACTGCATGCTAATTCAAGCTTTGAGCTAAATGCAAAGTACCATCGAAAGACGTCACTGAATTGGCAATGGTTGATATATTCACCACCAAGCTACAAACCTGTGAAAAGGCAGCCACCGAGCCAGCAGATACAAACGTGATGACGTCGCGGTGTCGCTGTCAGTGACGTCAGCGTGTTTGATCATGACGCCACTGTGAGGTTGCAGTGCAGAAACACATCTGGGCCCGCCAATCACTCTCAACGGCTCATAATGACAGTGACGATCCGCAAACTGTACAGAAAAATTGGACAGTAAAGCGGTTGAATAAAGCAGCTGGTTATCTGTGAACGGCAGTTTTGCAGCACCATCTGATATCACACAGAGACGCGCCACAAGTTCACCAGCAATAATGATCAGGGGTGAAGCCAAAGAGGTCCACTTTTCTTAGCATTTTTTGGGCTAGCTAGGCACTTGCTTTTTTACTTAAGTTCCTTCGATAATGGTGCACGCCGAATGACCACGGTGGGCGTAGTTCACCGCCGATTTAGCTAATGTAAATGAGCCCCGCATGTGTTCTGTTCGTGGAAGGCTTCTGCTTAAAGTTTCGCGGAATGTAAATGTCATGCATGTTCGGCCCAATCTGTTCCTGGAGATGTCCTTGGTGTCTTTGTCATCACCTGTTTTCCCCTTCGTGTTTTACGAATCTTTTTGTCTGTCCTTGGGATAACAGCCATCTCGTCACCATCGGCCACTTCAGAGCTATGGGGGGTGCAGCAGAGAGGTGAGGGGAGGGGTCATACTGCGGCCATCGTGGGAGACTCCCGCTGGCGAGCCTCACCCCACACAGAGACACATCCTCGAGATGTGTGCTAGCGCTCGGACGAGTCTCTCTCCAGTAAAGCACTTCGGCCGGCTCTTAAACTGTTAAGCTCTTAAGCTTTGGCGACCGCAGCTCGCTCTTCAGAGATGCTTATTAGTGAGAATTCAGGGTTGAGGGGCCGGTCTTTTTAAAGATGTGACGCGACAACTGGCCAAGTTTGACCGCGTCAAGGTCAAACTAGTCACGACGTGCAGATGCACGGCAGGGGAACGGCGCAGTGGAGACGACAGTGAGAACAGCTTTCTCCGCCGTTTGTTGCCACAAATGATTGTTCCACACAGTATAGTTGACCTTCTTTTCTGCCTCGACTTTGTGCAGAGCGATTCAGCATGTGTGACAGCGACCAGATGTTCCAGTTCCAAGAACTTCTGAGCAAAACTCTCCGTTGTGCCTGGATCATGATATTCATTGAACTGAAGCAGTGTGGCCTACAGCCTGCGCTCATTTATTGCTAGCCGCAGTTTGTCACTGAATCATTGTTGGTGTATTTCCAACGCTCTTCCAAACAAATACGTTATTAGTATGGACGAGGATGGAGGAGCGCTCAATCTGAGTTAAGTTTGCTGGCACGAAGACGATTTTGGGTATTATTTTCAGCACGCAATTTAACCAGACAATTTAAACGCACTGATGGCGAATAGCATTGTATTTGTGGATACTACAAAGCATAAGTGTAAAATCGTAGATTTGGAAAATGATAATAACTTGAAGAAGATGAAAATATAAAAGACTTGAATATAATCTACCTGCAGCACCTAACTCATCATTGCTTTGTTTCCGTTACGCGACAACAAATGGAGCCAAAAAGCATGCGAATGAACTGCATCACTCTTCTCTAAAACTGCGTCCCCGAAGCTCCACAAAAAACACACATTTCATTTAGTATGAAGTTGGAGGAGATGGACGTCGAGCTGTGAGGAGCTTGGAGGGAGCTGGAAGAGACACGCAAGCAATCTGTTAAGTTTGGAGGGCCTTCAAAAGGTTAAAAAAGCTTTGAGAAGCGACGGGAAAGGCCCAAGGCTTATTTTACCTACTAGTTTATCTAATTACACTAATCTAGTTGTAGTTCCTTTCGGTTAAACTTCAGCCGACCTATCTTCCCCTTTTCCCTTGCCTCGCATCCGATTCTTCGGACAAGATGACTGACATCCATCACGGGTCTTTGCACGGCTGCCGCTGTCTTTGTCAACATAAGGATCGCGTTGTTTTTCTAGTCCCTGGTTGCTCTTTTGAACACTTGCACGTCATGAAGAAGTAAATTTCTGGCCAGACCATGGCGAGATGCGTATACATTTTTAGGCCGACGTGACACAAATATGGGGCGTGTTGGCTCATTGGCGAACCGGCCATTTCTGGGCCCGTTGGTTCCAGCAACGGCGGGTGACTGAAGACACGGTTGGCATTGGGGTGGGGGTGGGGGTACGGACTAGCCACGACTAGCCACGCCAATAGCAACAGCTAGCATACCTGTGCGATTGATGACTTTCCGACAATCACCACAATTTTCATTCTCAAAACCAAGACCTGTCTTTGTGGACTGACGTGATCCGCAGATTCTCTCCAAGGTCTTAGTAGTTAATATGAAGTATAAGAGCAGAAATCCTTTCTCCTACCGTACACTCTCACATCCCGTACACAGCACTGCCTTTTACTTGCTTGCTTTGGATCAAATTCTATACTTTCAAGTGGCGGCAAAGCACGGCTGGGGTAACAATGCCGTAAAAATAAACAAAGCTTGACATGTGCACACAATTTAAAAAACGGAACAATAAATTTAACCAAATGACGATTTATGGGTTTCAGTTGGAAAGTTGCTACACACTTGTCTGCATGGCACGAATTAATTAGATGCGTAGTTATTGCAAAATAAATCTGAATAGCGCTTCGCCTTGTGCATCTCCACACGCATCCTTCCACATATCTTTCTAACAGCGTGTCTTTTTTACCCGGCCTCGGCTTTGTTGCGCATCGCAACACCTTGCAGCGAAAAATGACGAGTAAAGCAGCCTTATCGTCCTTGCATACAAACGTCTGTACGGAAAATAGTTGCGTTCCAAAGTGAGCCACCGTGCCTTGTTTGTTGGAAGACGGGATGTTTCGCAAACGGCGGTCACTCTGGGTCTATTGCGGCCATCCAGCGTAGTTCAGCAACGAAGGGTCCTTATGAAAGTGTTTTTCTCGCCTCAGTGATAGCATATTTGTTGTTTACGGCTGCCGCAATGCTGCTGGCCTTAGCGGAGTCAATGCTGATTTGCTCTCGTTTGGTTAGCATCACAGGGTTGGCAAATTTCCGGTTAGTAAATCTCCATGTCCAGATTAGAGCCTACCTCATGGGATAACCACATGGTGGTTATGGGGCAGGCTTGGCGTTTTGGTGGCCTTTAGGAAAAACGGCAAAAACATCGCAGGATTCTGGAGCTCCTGATGAAAATTCTGGAGAAATTCCTTAATCCATGCCTGGCAACACACGTATAACTTGGGGCGCTTCCTGAACAGCGTTGCAGTGATTGACAACGTTTCGA
Source organism: Pollicipes pollicipes (assembly GCF_011947565.3). NCBI lineage: Eukaryota > Metazoa > Arthropoda > Thecostraca > Pollicipedomorpha > Pollicipedidae > Pollicipes > Pollicipes pollicipes. The sequence goes on from NW_023597055.1 coordinate 15,783,828, forward strand.
GACAGCGGGGCGCGGATTGCTTGACATGCCTCGCTTTATTCTCCTGGTAAGTAAGCACTGAATAATGACGCTGATCTCGATCGGGTACAAAGTAATTTCTCAAAGACATTGTGTATTTGTACACAAAACGAAACATCATACAAGACGTTTATGTTAGAAGTTATTGAGTAGTATGTTAAACGTTTATCGTATTCTATAATTTCAATCCGCTTGTTGCGGTCTCTATTCCCAAAAATGATTACGATTTGCCCGCACGTAGACTTTGCAGACGTTAACTTTCAGAATTAGGTGTGGCTTTGTGTGAACTGATAGTTGTCAACATTTTAGGTTCATAGTTTGTGGCTTCTGGGTCCCGTAAGAGTAAGCTGGACAA
>NW_023597055.1:15785200-15797700 GCF_011947565.3 Pollicipes pollicipes
TTGTCCAGCTTACTCTTACGGGACCCAGAAGCCACAAACTAACCTAAAATGTTGACAACTATCAGTTCACACAAAGCCACACCTAATTCTGAAAGTTAACGTCTGCAAAGTCTACGTGCGGGCAAATCGCAATCATTTCAGGGAACAGAGACCGCAACAAGCGGATTGAAATTATAGAACACGATAAACGTTTAACATACTACTCAATAGCTTCTAACATAAACGTCTTGTATGATGTTTCGTTTTGTGTACAAATACACAATGTCTTTGAGAAATTACCTTGTACCCGATCGAGATCAGCGTCATTATTCAGTGCTTACTTACCAGGAGAATAAAGCGATGCATGTCAAGAAATCCGCGCCCCGCTGTCTCGAAACGTTGTCAATCACTGCAACGCTGCTCAGGAAGCGCCCCAAGTCATACGTGTGTTGCCAGGCATGGATGAAGGAATTTCTCCAGAAAGTTCACCAGGAGCTCCAGAATCCTGCGATGTTTTTGTTGTTTTTCCTAAAGGCCACCGAAACGCCAAGCCTGCCCCATAACCACCATGTGGTTATCCCATGAGGTAGGCTCTAATCTGGACATGGAGATTTACTAACCGGAAATTTGCCAACCCTGTGATGCCAACCGAACGAGAGCAAATCAGCATTGACTCCGCTAAGGCTAGCAGCATTGCGGCAGTCGTAAAGAACAAATATGCTATCATTGAGGCGAGAACAACACTTTCATAAGGACTCTTCGTTGCTGACCCACGCTGGATGGCTGCAATAGACCCAGAGCGCCCGCCGTTTGGAAAACATCCTGTCTTCCAACAAACAAGGCACAGTGGCTCACTTTGGAACGCAAGCATTTTTCGTACAGACGTTTGTATGCAAGGACGATAATGCTGCTTCACTCGTCATTTTTTGCTGCAAGATGTTGCGATGCGCAACAGAGCCGAGCCCGGGTGAAAAAGACACGCTGTTAGAAAGATATGTGGAAGGATGCGTGTGGAGCTGCACAAGGCGCTGCGTTATTCAGATTCATTTTGCAATAACTACATATTTCATTACTTCGTGCCATGCAAAGAAGTGTGTAGCAACTTTCCCAGTGAAACGCATAAATCGTCATTTGGTTAAATTTATTGTTCTGTTTTTTAAATTGTGTGCACATGGCAAGCCTTGTTTATCTCTACAGTATTGTCACCCCATTCGTGCTTTGCCGCCACTTGAAAGTGCAGATATCCATCCAAAGCAAGCGAGTAAAAGGCAGTGCTGTGTACGGGATGTGAGAGCGTACGATAGGAGAAAGGATTTCTGCTCTTATACTTCATATTAACTACTAAGACCTTGGAGAGAATCTGCGGATCACGTCAGTCCACAAAGACAGGTCTTGGTTTTGAGAATGAAAATTGTGGTGATTGTCGGAAAGTCATCAATCGCACAGGTATGCTAGCTGTTGCTATTGGCGTGGCTAGTCGTGGCTAGTCCGTACCCCCACCCCCACCCCAATGCCAACCGTGTCTTCAGTCACCCGCCGTTGCTGGAACCAACGGGCCCAGAAATGGCCGGTTCGCCAATGAGCCAACACGCCCCATATTTGTGTCACGTCGGCCTAAAAATGTATACGCATCTCGCCATGGTCTGGCCAGAAATTTACTTCTTCATGACGTGCAAGTGTTCAAAAGAGCAACCAGGGACTAGAAAAACAACGCGATCCTTATGTTGACAAAAACAGCGGCAGCCGTGCAAAGACCCGTGATGGATGTCAGTCATCTTGTCCGAAGAATCGGATGCGAGGCAAGGGAAAAGGGGAAGATAGGTCGGCTGAAGTTAAACCGAAAGGAACTACAACTAGATTAGTGTAACTAGATAAACTAGTAGGTAAAATAAGCCTTGGGCCTTTCCCGTCGCTTCTCAAAGCTTTTTTAACCTTTTGAAGGCCCTCCAAACTTAACAGATTGCTTCCGTGTCTCTTCCAGCCCCCTCCAAGCTCCTCACAGCTCGACGTCCATCTCCTCCAACTTCATACTAAGTGAAATGTGTGCTTTTTGTGGAGTTTGGGGGACGCAGTTTTAGACAAGAGTGATGCAGCTCATACGCATCCTCTTGGCTCATTTGTTGTCGCGCTAACGGAAACAAAGCAATGATGTGTAGGGTGCTGCAGATAGATTATATTCAAGTCTTTTATATTTTCATCTTCTTCAAGTTATTATCATTTTCCAAATATACGATTTTATATTTATGTCTCGTAGTATCCACAAATACAATGCTATTCGCCATCAGTGCGTTTAAATTGTCTGGTTAAATTGCGTGCTGAAAATAAGACTTAAAATAGTCTTCGCGCCAGCAAACTTAACTCAGATCAAGCGCTCCTCCATCCTCCTCCATTCTAATAACGTATTTGTTTGGAAGAGCGTTGGAAATACACCAACAATGATTCAGTGACAAACTGCGGCTAACAATAAATGAGCGCATGCTGTAGGCCACACTGCTTCAGTTCAATGAATATCATGATCCATGCACTTGGGAGAGTTTTGCTCAGCATTTCTTGGAACTGGAACATTTGGTCGCTGTCACACATACTGAATCGCTCTGCATAAAGTCGAGGCAGAAAAGGTCAACTATACTGTGTGGAACAATCATTTGTGGCAAGAAACGACGGAGAAAGCTGTTCTCACTGCCGTCTCCACTGCGCCGTTCCCCCTGCCGTGCATCTGCACGTCGTGACTAGTTTGACCTTGACGCGGTCAAACTTGGCCAGTTGTCGCGTCACATCTTTAAAAAGACCGGCCCCTCAACCCTGAATTCTCACTAATAAGCATCTCTGAAGAGCGAGCTGCGGTCGCCAAAGCTTAAGAGCTTAACAGTTTAAGAGCCGGCCGAAGTGCTTCACTGGAGAGAGACTCGTCCGAGCGCTAGCACACATCTCGAGGATGTGTCTCTGTGTGGGGTGAGGCTCGCCAGCGGGAGTCTCCCACGATGGCCGCAGTATGACCCCTCCCTTCACCTCTCTGCTGCACCCCCCCATAGCTCTGAAGTGGCCGATGGTGACGAGATGGCTGTTATCCCAAGGACAGACAAAAATATTCGTAAAAACGAAGAGGAAAACAGGTAATGACAAAGACACCAAGGACATCTCCAGGAACAGATTGTGCCAAACATGCATGACATTTACATTCCGCGAAACTTTAAGCAGAAGCCTTCCACGAACAGAACACATGCGGGGCTTATTTACATTAGCTAAATCGGCGGTGAACTACGCCCACCGTGGTCATTCGGCGTGCACCATTATCGAAGGAACTTAAGTAAAAAAGCAAGTGCCTAATTAGCCCAAAAAATCCTAAGAAAAGTGGACCTCTTTGGCTTCACCCCTGATCATTATTGCTGGTGAACTTGTGGCGCGTCTCTGTGTGATATCAGATGGTGCTGCAAAACTGCCGTTCACAGATAACCAGCTGCTTCATTCAACCGCTGTACTGTCCAATTTTTCTGTACAGTTTGCGGATCGTCACTGTCATTATGAGCCATTGGGAGTGATTGGCGGTCCCAGATGTGTTTCTGCACTGCAACCTCACAGTGGCGTCATGATCAAACACGCTGACGTCACTGACAGCGACACCGCGACGTCATCACGTTTGTATCTGCTGGCTCGGTGGCTGCCTTTTCACAGGTTTGTAGCTTGGTGGTGAATATATCAACCATTGCCAATTCAGTGACGTCTTTCGATGGTACTTTGCATTTAGCTCAAAGCTTGAATTAGCATGCAGTGTAAACTAGGCACAGAGGTGCTTTTAATGGTCTTAGCAGTGCTGCTGCTAATGGTGCCTCGATTACAAGGCATCGAATGCCTCCCTGTTGATGCATGTTAGTTGCGTTTATGTATGTATATATTACGTCCATAAGACTATCAAAAAATGGAGCGTGGCTGTTACAGTCCAGTGTAAAAAACACAGGAGATAACAACGTGCAGACAATAAGAACAAAACAATCACGACAAACATTTACCGATCCTCCGGCAGCCAATAGCATTAGCGCTTAGCCAGGTGCGCTTTCACGCGCGTACGAAGCGCTGCTGTGTTAGTTGCGCGATGTCGGCTTGCAGTGCATAACACAATGCTGGCGTGTGGTATCCAAAAAGGTCTAAAACCGGCCTCGGTTCTCGCCAATGGAGGTGTACGAGCCTGCACTGCTGAGTGGGTCGGGCACGTGTGTGACGGCTTAACACGAACGTACCCTAATTTAGAGTTAAACTAAACTTACCAGAGCGGCTGTTCCGCGTTCCGCAGAGCACGGAAAGGTTCCGCGCCTTTCCCCTGGTACTGCATCATCCTGGAGGTCGAATGAAGAACTGAACGTGTAAATACAAATCATGAATGCATAGGTATTGGAAGATACGAAACCCGGCTGACCAGCCATGGTTATAAGTTTCGCGAAAAAAACGCGCGCGGCTTTCTCCTCCAAGCCAAAAGCAGAGTTGCGCAGACTGCGCAACTCTGCTGAGAGAACTGAGGACTCTTCTAACTGAGAGAAGGGTGGGGAATCGATGTTACCCCCTACTGTTTGGAAACTACGTCAGAAAGCCTTGCGGAAGAACCAGATGATCGTGTTCAACAAGATATCGCGATCCGTGATGAGATTTACGCTGCCAGGTCATAATTTGCCCCACTAGGCAAGGCCACGGGTCACGTTTTCCTGAAAATATAACTTTCAAGGTCTTACATACTCATATGTGCAAGACCATTCCCAGAAGCGACATAAAATGTAGTTTAATATATTGCCTTTCCAGACCAACGAATGCTGGGAACACAGTTCTGTCATCAAAACACGCGCAATGGGTGCCCAAAAACTACTGAAAATAAGGGCGCGCTTGCATGATATGCCGCGGAAAGATGCACTCAGAAGACTTAGGGGTTTCATCAAGACCTATACTATGACAGTTTAACACACGACATTTGCAATTTTGCCAGATTTGCAAGATTGCAAACACTTATAACACAGCATTATAACACATAACACAACAAACACAAAACACAGCATAAAAATTGAGATCCGACAGGGGTATAAGACGCCCAGTCGGACACTATTCCGAGGTGGTGTGAGTCGAGAATAGCAGCAGTGTTATGAGAAACGCTAAAACGTCTTTTTAATTCCGCGCATTCTAGAACCATGGCTAAAACTACAGAGAAGAATACTTCCCTTTGTTTTAGTAGTGTGGAAACAATTCATTGGAAAGTGTGGCGTAGGCGTGATATTAAGATACGACATAGTCAAGAAGTGCACGTTAGACATCTTGTACGTAGGTCTTGATTGGTATTTATGCATGTGAATGTAAATGTGCTGACCCCATATAAATATATATATATATATATATATATATATATATATATATATATATATATATATATATATATATATATATCTGCATACTTTTCAATACCAAATTAAGATAGTACAAAACAGCTGACATCATTTTGATAACTGACCTTTATTTAGGATGAGTAAGCTGTCTTGAAAGTGATTCGAAATCAGGTTGCAGGAGCTTGCTTTCTAAGATTGCAAGAGCCTATTTTCAGCCTACTTTCTAAGAGAATATAAAGACCCATGCTAACCGTTGCACGTGGAGCTGTCGGAAGTCGTCGCCAAGTACTGCCCCGCCGCTCAACATGCACCCGAAGTCGTTCGTTCGTTGCCAACTGTGCCACATGGGAACTCTCCAGAAGGGGCTGCTATGACCTTAAGTAACGTGCGATATATTCCACGGTTTCTTTAAAAACTTCAGGCGTGTCAAGTCTAAAGAAATTGCACACACAATAAGGAGCAAGTAACAATGTTCGCGGCGACCAGATTTGCATCCCACTGGGGACAAACGTACTGCAAAAAAGGCTGATTCGAGGTAGGTAATGACATATTTTAAAGATTTCGTCTTTGCCTTTAAAAGCCATACATTTCTTGAATCCGACTGTTCACGACCTGGAGATGTAAACAGTGTTGCGTTTCGGCTTTGCTACATCAAAATCGAAACTTCATCTCCGTGCGTAGCATAATATGTGGATGACTTCTTCACACTAATAATTAGTAAAAAGTTAAACGTAGGTCCGCGGAAATGACTATCAAGTCGTACACTAACGTTGCTTGTGTGGAGTATGCTGCAAATAGCTGCCTTTCAACGTTGTAGAATCAACCTCGCACTTGAACAATGATGTCGTACGATATTTTTTTTGTAACCGACATTAGTTGTCATGATCGAGTAAAGCTAAGATAGGTTTTTATAAACCACCCAAATGGTTCAAACCCAGAAATACATAAAAAACCTAACATTGTCGATGGGTTTACTGTGTGGCTGCACATGGAAAGAACAAATCTGATTATGTCAAAGCATCTGGAAGAAGCAATGAGAACATCAAAACTGATCGGCAACGTCTACGCTGTGGCTCGCCCTGCAATCATGAACTACTATATTACGTTGAGACATTTTGAATTCGTTTAGCTGAAGTGGCACGCTCTACATGCACGCCTGAAACTGTGAGTAATATATAGTACCACACGGCGCCGCTAAAATCGTATTCCAGGATAGAGGTCGCTGTTGCATTTTTTGTTCTTGACGCGAGACTTTGGGGAAAATCCAATGGTCAAGGCACAGTACAGTTATTCTGACCAACGTCCAAAGTATGCTACGAGTGAAGCCCTCCCGCTTGGCTGGGCGACTGTCGTGATTAATTTGAGTGTGCCGACTGCTTTTTTACATTGCCGCATCAGCAAAGACATTTGTCCTAAGGTCCACTATATGTGTGACTGCTGTCATTTCTCACATTTTCACGCCAGCAAAGAGATTTGTCCTAAGGCTCTCTATCTGTGTGACTCCTCCTGTTAATCCTTTTGTAGCGTTCTCTGTCTGCGTTGCAGTTTTTCCTCCCATTTCTCTTCCTGTGCCGCCTGACATCTGTGGTGCAACTCCTCCCCCGTCCCTCTTCCTGCACCGTCCTCCATCAGCTGGGTGGCCCCAACTTCCGATGCTGGTTTTGCACCGTCCTCCATGTCCAGTGTGAATCCTTCTTTCGCTCCTGAGGTGTCCTTCGCCTGCAGAGTGGCTCCTCCTCCTGCACTCGCCTCAACCGACGTGGCAGCTCCTCCTGCTGTCTCTCTCCCCGCGCTGTCCTCCATTCGTGGGGCGGCCCCACCCACTGGTTCTTTTCTTACCCCATCCTCCTTTGGTAGAACGCGCCCTCCTCCTGCTCCTTGTCCTGCAGCGTCCTGCACCTGCGAAGCGACTTCTCCTGGCCCCAACCCTTTTTCTTGTTCTCGACGGTCCTATTTCTGTGGGACTCACTCTGCTCTTTCTCTGAACCGTCTTCTATCTACGGTGTAGCTTCTCCCCTCGTCCATCTTCCTGCGCCAGCCTAAATCTGCAGGTCGGCCCATATTTCAGATCCTCCTCTTGCCGCGTCCTCCATTTGCAACATGTAGTCTCCTCGCTTTCCTCTTTCTGTGGGGCGCTCCCTCCCTTCCTGTCCCCATCCTCCTTCCGTGGGATAAGCCATTCTCTGCTGCTTGCTCTGCAGCATTTTTCATCTGTGGTGTGATTCCCCTTTCTTCCTCCTGCGACATTCCCCACGTCCTCTTCTACAAAAAGGCGCATTTTCTTAAATTTTAAAGACGACTTAAAATAACGGCGGTTGTAGGCGATCAAGCACTCATGTTTTCCCACGTTTTACTTGAACTATTCGGCGGCGACGACTGAGCGATCTATGGGTGGCATTTCGACGTCGGAAAAATGGAAATTGCTATCCTTTAGGCAAACTTGTTGTCTGAACGGATATGTGCACATGATGATAAAACAGTGGTGGTAATTACAGCCAATAAATCCGCGCATGCAGTGATATAAGTTTCGACGCAGTTCTGTTGATCATTCTGACGACAGCGTGTTGCATTTGGCACCATTGTCCCGAACCTCAACATGACGATTGCACGGCGGTCACCGGCGCAACGGTGCATGGCACAGTCTCGTGCTGTTACATGAATTGTAGGCGGTACGTGTGGCGACGCTTTGAAGTTAGATTCACGCCTCCAACGTCTCTGGCTGCCGAGGCGTGGCATAAAGTGCGAAAAACGGTTAAAAAAAACAATCGGAAAATTGGTCTTCACCGCTGCTGTGCACGTACCGCGCGGCGCGTGAGGCGTCATACGCGACATCACATGATTCCCTGTTCAATCCTTTGTCGAAGCGTGCTTATTTGGCGTCGCCCAGACCGGTGGTTGCCGAGATGCAGCCGCGGTTTCGAACGGCCGCTTGCCGGTTTTGATCAAAGTCGCTTTTTTTGCGCCGCCCTTGCTAAACCAATGAGACAAATGTTATTTCCAACTTGCTCCACGTGCCACCCATTGACCCCACCGGCACGCAACTCGCCATGGCGCGTCGTCGCGTGCGCCCGTACCCCATGTCAAACTTGCACTTGTATACATCACGTTATTTGACTTGCACACGGGGCTTAGCAAGCAAACGACACGCCGACTCACTTTAATCAAATAGTTATCTAGATGAAGTGCGGTTGTGATTTAGAATAATTATTTCAGTCATACCTCTTATGAAATCGAATGAGAAGACCGTGGGGGACAGCTCGTTAATTCAATCTCTTTGATGTGAGGAACCGACAACTGTAACCATCGTTACTCGTTACCAGCATGATCTTCCCGGGAATGTAGCATTTTTTATTTTTTAAATAAATTTATTCCGAATGGTTTGCATGGGTGACTGGGTCCACAGCACCTGCTAAGCATAGCTTGTTGCGCGTACCCGAACCCACCACCCAAGTCGCACGGCCCAGTTCAACGGATAATTTTGCCTCCGCCCTTGCACCAGAAAGGAATGCGGATGGTTTTAGGTGCCGCACGATGCTGCGACACGGCCGCACTGGGCCTGAGCTGACCCTTGTTGGCCCGTTGCCAGCTGACCTTTTTTATTTCAGTCGGGCCAGACGATGCACCCACTCTGGGACTCGTACCCAGTGACGCTGGATTACGAGTCCAGCATCCTTCCCCTAGACCACAGTGGCGGCTTTTCTTTACCAACGTAGAACGAGATCTGCTGTGATCAGAACGTTACGTCGATATTGAATTCCACTGTGCCTGGCATTCCACCACAAAGGTCAGTTATTACTGAACGCGACTATGAATGGATGCAAAGCTCCTTCAGCAGTACCTGCAGTCCGGAACAGCTTCTACAAGTTACAGCCGTATTTTTGTCCGAACATCTACTGAATTGTGAACTGGTAAAAACATTTCGGCCCGCGTTAGAAAATACTTTCTCAATTAAAAAGTGTTGGGCGAAATGTCATGCCACACGCCGGACTTAGTACAACATAACTATTTCAAGATTTATTGAAAGGAATTTTCTAGCAACATGAAGAATATACTGAAGCAATGCAATGCTCTTTTAGTTTGCATAGCACAACAAACTGATCTGTTTGATGCAGTAGGTTTCATCATAAAATAAACAATTATTTCCGCACTGCTTTCTTCTCTGGTGGAACAGACCGTTTACCTTGCAAACATGAATAAGTGGTGCCATTAATAACGAGACCGTATTTGGTCCATCACATACCCATAGCACGCCTGCCAATCTGCTCAAGGGAAGTAGAATGTTACTTTTCCGTTCCTCGGCCCAGTCATGGTGGGCTGGAAATTGGTTGGCCTGCTGCGAAGACGGCTCCTGCTACGAGTTTCGTCGAAGGTAAATGTCATGCATGCTGGTCTTTTCCTGTTCCTGGAAAGGCTCTTTCTAGCGTGCTTAGTCCTTGTCCAACGCTCATGGACAAGGACTAAGCACGCTAGAAAAAACCTTTCCGATGTTTTGCTGTTTTTTCTGTGCTGGGATGAGAGCCCTCTTGGTTCTTAGGCTCTTAAGATTTGGCGATCGCATTTCGCTTTGCAGAGATGTCTTTTTTTGAGGATTCGGAATAACGGGCCGGGATTTTCTTAAGATCTGACGTGACGACAGGCCATACATGACCGCGTCAAGGTCAAACCAGTCACGATGTGCGGCTGCGCGGCAGGACAATGACGCAATGGAGACAATGTCACAAACTCCGACTGGCTTAGGCTCTTGCTGTCGTTTCTTTGTTATTCCTAGGGGTGGTGAAAGTGTAGTTTTTTGTCGTCGACCGAATTTCGTCGGACAAAATTGTCGCTAGCAGTGCAACGCGACACCGTATGACATGAAACGGCAATGGTGCCCATGCCTATCAGCCTCATCAGGGATTGGAGCCTCACAGCACGTCTCTTTCGCCACCACAACTTTCAGTATCATGCGCACAATCTGAACCTTCAATTATACAGTGTTATTCAACTAATGGCAGGATAAGTACAGCTGTGAAGAATGCAGCCACACAAGCCCTAGGCTTGGGATAGTCCAATCACAAAGCAATCTTCTGCAACCCTCGGGACTTGCCGCTGCCTCTCGGCTGAGCTTCATCTACGGCTGGGTTAGCCATCCTCGACCGCCAAAAAAACACAGCGAAGGACCTCGACAGCAATGGCTTCTGAGTACATGGCAGAATCCCAGCCTGTGACGGGCGACACAGCAGGGTGACATCCAACATGCGGGGCTTCTCAAGACCCTGTCCCGATGTGAAAACCACGTGTACGCTTCGAGCCCCACCCCCAACCATCACGATGCTCTCCATCACACCTTAGGGATGTTCCAAGCTTGGCGCGACATGTGTTGGCTGCCGGGTGGCTTTCACTGCGGCCCAGCACTGCGCACATACATGTTAAACTGGGTTTTTGGGCTGCCTGGAAAGAAAGAAGCAAAATCTTACGTTCGTGAAGCCGACAGCGCGAATTTTGATAAGGAGGTAATGGGGCGTGCTGGGAAGAGGGTGCATCGGGTCACGGAAATGTGATCACAGAACTGTTTGAAGAGAAAAAAATACCAGTTCGTTCATATACTTGCCACGCCGAGCAAAAAGGTGTTCAACTCATGCGTGTGGTATTCTCTGAACCAGTCTGCGGATTTTTGAAAAGAATTTCGCACAAATAAAGTAGCACATCGATTCATAGCTGAACATTGGCACGTACTGCCATTTTGAGCTGTACCGCAATGTCGCCACCGCGCAGAAGGTGCCCGAACGCTGTACATAATACATGATCATCAACTGCTCCGTTTTAGCAGCAAAATAAAATCCAAGCTATTCAAAGTATAGTTAAATCGTCAATGTAAATTCTTAGCCTTTCCGCAAGGGTCCATAGCGAGAGCTTTGTCTTACTGCACTCGGATTGTACTGGCCGATCCAGGATCCCAGCCTATCGGCACGCTATCACGTGGGCGGCGACTTCTTAATGGGGTCACGTATAAGGTTGAAACCGTTTTTGAAAACAACTGAGGTGCTCCGCGGATACCAGGCAGCATTTGAAATGGAACATAGGACCTGTGCGCCTAAAAGATCAAAGAGCATCCAGGGGTTCATGAGGATATAAAGGGCTTGGAGTTCCTAATAAGGTCCTTAGCGAACCGTTGGCCTTGAAAACTCTGAGACCATCTCAGTAGTCAGAGGGCTCTTCAGTGGCCCGAGGGTCCAACGCGGCCAATAGTGTCAAATAGGTTTGTTTGATTGGATATATATGCTCTGGCGAACAAATGGGTTGCTGAGCAGCCAGTGGGCCATCAGCGACCAAACCGAAACACTGATGGTCAGATAGACCCACAAGCTATCAAAAGTTCCTCTTCATGACCGGGGTCTGGGCGACCAGTTAAGTCCCCAACCCGCCAGAGAGAGACTTCACCCACAAGGGGCCCCTCAGAAGCCTGACCCCTCAGCGGCCTAATCAGGTCAAACGGCTGGTGAGGGACTAGAGAGGCCCTGAGTATACGGAAGGTTAGAAGGTCAGCACGGCCCGTGAACGCATGCTACCATTGGGGCTATACGACACGCGGAGCTTCTGAAGCTATATGGCCATCGAGGAGATTCGAACCCTGTACCTCTGGCTTCCCCGGCGCGCGTTTAGCCACTCTGTCAACATGGTCCATGAAGGCTTATGCTGTGCCGAGGCTATTTTGTGTGCTGAAGGGCTTTAAATGGCACACCCGCTCAAAGTAGCTGTACATCCCTAAAGCGGCCCGAGTACCCAGAGCGGTCAGCTGAGGCCAGCTTGTTCGTAACAGGGGCTTACAGGGTCTTTGTTTTGCGTCCTACACGGTCATGGAAAATGTTCGCCATCCCCCCCCCATACCCCCTACTCCACAGTCTCTAGACGTGACCTCAGTCGTGGCTAGATAGTTTTGACTGCAAGTTTAGCCGGAGCCTTGAGCAGCCAGAAAGAAATGTCAGTGGCTAGAGTGGCTTTGGAGGCCAAAATGGCCCCTGAATGGTTAGAAAAGCCCCTTAAGGGCAACGTCTATGAACGGCAAGAGGGGCACTAACCTGGCGGACAGTCTTGGACATTTACGGTGCTCCTGAGTGTCCCGAGTGCCTCTGACTGGTCAGGGGTCAATCGAACAGCCAGAGGGGCTTTCGGGCACTGAAA
>NW_023597055.1:15804349-15851944 GCF_011947565.3 Pollicipes pollicipes
TGGTCCCCGGTTGGACAAGCCACGTCTTAATGAGTTCAATGGCGCGTTATCACTCATGACACACACAGCTTCAAGAGATTTGCAAATAATTAATTATAGCTGTGCAACACCTCTCAAACTGCAAGTGCTACTAATATGAGTAGGGTCTCTGACATGATTAAGAGGCTCGTTTAACATGCAAATAATCTTAGTTGGATACAAAATGTTTGCTTACGCATACTTATAAAATTTCATGAAAACCGTGTTGTCAGAGTGTTAAGTGTATATTAGACCTCCTAAAAACATTTTGAACTTTTTAGAGGTCTTCAGTGATACGACCCAGTGCCGCTGGAGTGCTGCTTAATAAAGATAACGACCCGTTTGCAGTGTCGAAATTTATGCCCGCTCCGCCGGTTCCAGTCTTATGCAACGTAGTGGAAATGCTCGCTTCATCAGCACCTCACGTCTTACCTGAAGCACAAAAGCCTTTCTGGTGCTGACCAGCACGGAACATCACGTAACCCGTACGGCTCTTTTAACTGTTACAGATGAACTCTGCATGGCATGCACCGATCCGAAGTGACATTTCTTACACTTCCAGACCTAAGCCATTGTTTTGATGTAGTCGGCCACTACCCTGCTTACGAAACTTCAGCTGTTCCAGATTTCTACCGCATGGGAAGAGCTATCTTGAGCGTCACGTAAAACTTTCTGCCATTACATTTGTACTTGACAAAATTAAATTGAAATGGAACTTCACACACGCTTCTATTCCTCATCAAACATCACTGGTGAGATTTTTCCGGGCTCTTGCGGCGGTCCTTTGCTAGATAACATGACCAACAATGAGCTCACTTGCCAAATATTATTTGAAATCAACAACTTCCGTGCAACAGTATCCCGTCACATTGACGATGCGCAGATTGCCGTCACTGGACCACGTGGCAGGCTGTCAGATCCGCGCCGATCCCTGGGGACCATGCTGGACGCCATATGCATGCGGTTTCTCCAACATGGCATGATGGTTAACGCTGGTAAGACGGAAGTTTTGCTCTGCGGAGACAGGCGCTAACTCAGCTAGATCCGCGCGTCTTGTTTTTCGATTGTGACTGCGATTTCGATTGCGTTCTTGTCGATTCGCCCACCGTCATTTTTATGGGTGTCTCCGATGTGATCGTATGATCAGATAGTGTAAACAAAATGAGGCGTGGCCGTGGATCCTGCACTGTCCCGGGAATTGCTTGCGATGTTTTTAATTGTTGGTGCCCTCCTAAATGCCAAACGCTTGTTCTGCCTCGCATTATTGACACGCTTGTGCTTTCCATGTCGGTTACTGCGCACAGGTCTATGGGAGCGCGAAGAGCTCAACTGTTTTTTAAAGATTTGATCCAAACCTTTTGAATGCATGCATTTCTGTGATTAGAGCTCACGCTAAGCAGTGCTTGTTGTGGAAGACCTGACCTTTAGTATTCGATCGTGCCATTCCAGGCGACGGTAGAATTTAGTGACGAAAGTTTAATGTGCCGCAACGCTCGGCACAGTCCGTCCTGCCCTTGGACGTCAACTAATCTCTAACGGGACCGCTGCTACCGGGCGCAGGCCGTGTCTGCGAAGGACAAATAGCGAGCGCCTTAAACGAATCGAACAAGCCCCGCCACGGGTGGGGGGATCGGAGGGCAGGCACTCTAACCAACTGAGCCCCTGGGACGACTGTTGTGACCTTGCAGGAGGTCTTTAATTTCGCAGGAAATGTCGGATCTGCGGGCGACGAAAATTTGACCATGTGTCGGATCTCCGGGCGACGTAAATTCGACCATATGTCGGATCTCCGGGTGACGTAAATTCCACCATGTGTCGAATCTCCGGCGACGTTAATTCGATCATGGTGTTATCGATGGCATTTTACGACGTGTTTAACTGGGTTAGTTCTCAAAAGTTCGTCGATCTTCTATGATATATGCCTTTGCACGAGAGCCCGCATTTGCGCTTGCAAAGTTGGAGAGCGCCCCTGTCACAGAAGGCGCAGTTGCAGCCAAGCGGTGCGCATTGTGTTGTTTACACGAAATATGTGGCTTCATGACGAGCAGGGTAAATCCTGAGCCGTCGTTTACGTGCCGGTGCCACACGCGCATCCTGACCGCACCCCTCGCTACTCGCCACTGCATATCGCCATACGTTAGCGTGGCCTGTGCTCAACTCTCCGTTACCAACGTAAAACAGCTTGGCTTGCAGGCATGATTGGGGCAAATATATTGTATAGCATATTAGATGCTGCACGTCGTCATGGCCATCACTAACGAAAGCATGGCATAACTGCTATTTGACGAACTGGTTGCACTGTTTTCAGCTGCATGATGCGGGGGTCGAGCACCTGGACGCCCTGGACGCTTCAAGCAAGATGATCAATTTCAAGGGCATGTGGTGTATATCAGCGACTTATTCAGGCAAGTTCTACTCTGATTAGTGTGGTAGGTATGCATCACTTTGAACTGAACAACGCTCTTGAAAGGCAGAGTGCTGCTACGTATGAACGTCATTTTATATTGGATGAATTGTGTTTATTCCGTGTTCTTACTTCATGTGCTTCCACTGCACTGTATTCACTAAGAAACCAGCACCAAACTATCAAGATCAAAGTAAAACAGCACCATCAAAGTCAAACTGACAAAGCTGCCCGAAATGCGCATATGTTGCGGGTTTAGAAAAGTCTGCGGCAGAGCCCAAGAAATGCACATAAATGAAAGCATCCTTCTTGAGCAGTAGGAGCTGCGACTTTGGCACCGCCAGTCTGCTCATAAGAAGCAAATTTATGCAGTAATGAAAATGTATTATTCTGCTACTCACCGCTGGTATCCGGTACACCGACCGTCCTCTGCTGTTATGTCAAGGTAGACTACGACATACTGCAGCGCTAAGAACGAACAGCTGACACGAAAGGATCTAGGAGTGGGTGTGCTAACGTGTGGATCAGGAGTAAAATAGAGATATTTCTATTTTATACCCATATACCGTCATACTTTTTCGTTTGCAGCCGATGACAAGCGGCAGCGCATTGTCTTGACGTTCACCTCACTGATGGATTGTACGCATACTAATATGAAACTTGCTGCTGAACAAACCTCTCCCACTGCGAACCCCAACCCGGCCTAAATAGCCCTAAAAAGTTTAATACCTGAGAAACTCGTCCCAGCGCTACTCATGAACACGAACTGCAGAGTTTAGAGATGTCATCGATCTCGATCTAAGCCTAAGACTGCATATGCTTGCACCATCAGGACACCATTGGGAGTCATGGAATTGACGTGCAGGACGACACTTACGATGCTGTGACGGTGGCCGGCGGGTTCGTTCAGGGCCACCTGCCAGTCACCGCCTTCGACGAGATGATTCGGATCTGCAAGCCAGGTACGATGCGCCCCGCCGGCGTGGCCCACGCGCCTTCAGACCATATCCCACGAACAAAATAAACACTGGAGGCCGTGGCTGCATGTCTGCTGGCTTCTGTACTGGCCTAAATATTTGCGAGCGCTTTCTTGTCCCAAACCGTGGAACAGGCGTGGATCTCGGGTTATGGTGGGTCACGCCAAGCTCAAGATGGCGCAATGCCAGTCACACTAGCAAATGAAATGATCATCTTGTGGTGCATTTGGTTTTGTAGCCAGATAATCTGACCACCAAAACTAATTCACATGTTTCGCCATGCATGCTCGGTTGGTCCTAAGCTGTCAACACAATAGCACCTGAACGATTACTGCACTGTCAGAACTTTTGTCAGCCTAATAACTTTAATATAATAATACCTAATATATAATAATACCTAATACCTAATAATAATACCTAATACCTAATAATAATACCTAATACCTAATACCTTCAGCCAGCGATACCTTTACCATGTCGGCGGTCCTTTACGATGGCGGCAATGTAACCATGCAACATACGCCCATTTTGTATGTGCGTTCTGGTGATCTTTCCGACTCGGTCGTTTTACTGCAGGTGGCTACATTGTGAACTCGATGCGTTCGAGTTCCCGGTGACAGTGGAGGAGTACCATGAGTTGGAGCCGCACATGGACCGGCTGGAGCGTGCCGGCCTCTGGAGACAGGTGGGCCGCTACGTGACCGATGGGTATTTCCAACACGTCAAGCGGGGCATCACGCATGTCTACCAAAAGCTGTGACAAGCGCACCGACCGGTCCGCTGTGGCAATGGCGGATCGCAGAGGAGCGTGTGGTAGTGAGATGACAGTAAACAAGAGTGTCGTGCGGTTGGGCGAATAAATGCTCCACACAAAGGTCAACGAGTAAGGCGCGGATGGCGAAGAACGGTAATGCATGAGCGATTATCGCAGCGGGCACGTGGCCCCTCCTAAGGCGGTCCACCGCGTAAGCGACCATCGCTGTGGCCGCTCTTGAGTCGCTCCTGAGCACCCTACAGCCGAACCTTAGTGGATCCGTAGCCTGCTGCAGCCGTCCTGAGTCGCTGCTGAGCGCTTAACAGACCGCTTTCCAGGACGCGAAAGGTCACAGCTTCGCCAACAGGATCATTATGCCTTCAGCTCTATATCTGATTCGTGCACGGCAGCGTTGGGTGCATAATTACCGTGGTGGGGGTGGGCGGGGGGGGGGGGGGGTCGGGTCGGGTGCCAGCCCCTGTATAGCTGTACTGCGCACCATAGCGGCATTGTGGAGCGCCGCGGCGCCTTCCGCTATCCCTCCCTAGCCCGTCATCCAGCCAATGATGTCGGTGGCGGCGTCGCGAGCTCGTCTCGAGCATCGAGCATATGCACATCGAGCTTGAGCTCGATGTGCATACGCTCGTCAACTACGTTCCTCCGGCAGAGGATAGATCGCATGTCAGAAACACATGCACCACGTACCACAAAGGGTCGTTGAGGACTATGCACAAATGGAATACGAATCGAAGCTAAATTAAAAGAAGACTGTCCTGATGTTGTATCGTCCACAGGTTCTTCTGATCTAATCTTCCCTGGAAAGCTCTTGTACGGTAATGATAACGTTGCCGTTGGTTTTTTCCTCACAGCATCGTCGACATCAATCAGCATGACAGCTAAAGGCCACACATGTATGAACTATACATACCCAAGACAGCGTTGCGCAAATGCAATCGGCGACAATGGCGCAACTAGAAAGAGGAAAAAAGCCACACAACCGAATTGTTACGCAGCAAGGGGTACCCAACAGAATTTATAGACCGGATGACCAACTAGCATGCTCAACAAGCAGGTAAGCCAAATAAAATAGGAAACGTATCATTGCCACACAACAAGGACTTGTCGAAGAAGATCAGAAGAATCTGTGGATGACACATCAGAACAGTCTTCAGAGGCAGTTAACGCTCAGAACACTTTCCGAAGTCGGGCTACCAAAACCTAAGGAACACACGAAGAACTGCATACATGAATGACTATGTTACATGTTGTCAGTGGTCGCTGATCCATTGTAGTATAAAACTGCACTTGTGAAACAACAGTATTCTCGTATAATTTTGGAAGGCATCGGGCGGTGCTTCGATAAAGCCCAAACCAGCGTAGGCACAACGTGATACGCGAAGACGTGGGTGGAGTGAACAAATGATCCTAGTCGCGCGGGCGCATACAGTGCATAACTTGCTCCTTAAATGTAGTTACACTTTCGAATGATGTCATGCAACAGCGACACTGTCGGCAGGTGGTCTGTGTGATGGGGATGAGATGGAGTGATGGAGGGACGGCCGTGGCCGTGCGGCCATAGGCCATCGCTTGCACAAAATTTATAGGCGAAATGCTTGACTGAGGAATTAGTTTTTTGTGCGCTTGAAACCTACTGGACGTTTCACCTCGCTACCTTATAAAACTAAGGCTTTTGGTTTGGCACCCGACTGGACTTTGTATGTGTGATAGCTTGACACTCAAAGCGATCTGGAGCCCTGGACTTGGGGTGCAGTTTGACAACAGAGATTTTCTGGAATAATGTCTGAAAGGCGTGGCGTAGCCGCTACAAATTTTGCTTAGCTGTATACTTATTATGCTGTTAGCCTCCGGGTCGTGTTCCGGACCAGCATCCAGGCCAGGCGGCCATGCCCCAATAGCCGGACCTCCGTGTTCCAGACCGTGTCACCGGTGAACCGAACTGTCTCACCCGTACACCGGACTGTGTCACCGGTGAACCGAACTGCATCATCGATGAACCGGACTGTGTCACCCGTGAACCGAACTGCCTCACCCGTACACCGGACTGTGTCGCCGGTGAACCGAACCGTGTCATCGGTAAACTGGACTGTGTTACCGGTGAACCGAACCGTGTCACCTGTGAATCGGACTGTGCCACCGGCGAACCGAACCGTCTCACCCATGCACCAGACTGGGTCACCGGTGAGCCGAACCGCATCATCGGTGAACCAGACTGTGCCATCCGTGAACCGAACCGTCTCACCCGTACACCAGACTGCGTCACCGGTGAACCGAACCGCATCATCGGTGAACCGGACTGTGTCACCGGTGAACTGAACCGTCTCACCCGTACATCGGACTATGTCACCGGTGAACCGTGAGCCGTGTCACCCGTGAGCCGTTGGTCGTGACCGTGAACCGTGACCAGACCATGTCACCCATGAACTGTGGCCTTGACCGTGTACCGGACCGTGTGCTTTCTCAGGGAAATCTTGTGTACGCCCTGAGCTCGTCCATCATCTTTCTCCTTACCATACCTAATGCATGCTTCAAGTCTGGCTCGACATGCGCCGCCTGGCTGCAAACAATGGTTGCGATATACGATTGATGGTTGCATGCGATGTTTGCGATAAACCTGTAATGGTGGCACGCGATACCAACACGGCGTCTAAATTGATCTAAGTTCTGAATTTACAATAATCTCTTTAGTCTTTTATGTGAAATGCATACCTTTGTTGGCATGCTGGGCTTCGTATACACTGTAAGGCCACTAAGACAAGCTTCAAGGCTCTTGTCTGTCGTGAGAACACATGTTTCCAGCGTTGGCCAGTGCAGCAGCTTCCTGGCTCGTCCTGGGCTGAGGAGGCTGTGAGACAGAACCCATTAAGCATTCGTTTCCAGGGATAAGTGATGACAATAACCCATTTTCATGAGAAGCACTCAAGTTGGTATGCGAAAATAAACTGTGATCATGGTCTTATGTAATGGTGCCGTATTAACCTAACAAGGTAAGAAAGGACCCGTAAAATTTCTTTGTCCCATGCTACGGCAATGACCAGGGGCCCAGATTTGGCGAAGTTTAGAGTAAAGAGCAGGGATTCCCCTGCCCCCTCTAAAAACGTATATGTGTAAGAACTTACGTTCCTTTTCTGGCCAGGGCAGGTCCTGTTGGTTGATCTCGTTGAGACTGGGCATTAGAGACACATGTTGTCCCGGAGAGTCAGTCCATAACCCGACTGACCCTGGCCAAACTTTCAATGACCCGGTATCCGTCCGAACATTTATAATTGAGGCCGTGAAGCAAAACAACGGAGCAGTCCAGCAGAGGCATTGGCATATGGAGTTCCGAATACATACCTGCCGAGCTCATACTTGTGCCCTGCCTATGCATGCAAACAATGAAGCAGAGCCATGACCAGCCACTCCTAAAGCTGGTATAGAGACGGTGGCAAAAACTCCATGACTAGGGGAGGGAGCCAACGGGTACAGTTAAAGTACGCTAGGGTACGCCGTAGTACGCAGTACGCACCAGCTATACCAACTACCTGATTTTTACTTGCTTTCCGAGCTTTGTTGTTGTCCACGGCGTGTCAAAACTTCATATTTCTGTGTGCTACTGGATGCTTAAGCACAGAGTTGTGGAGCATGCTTGCCGAAAGTTCAGACGTTTATTAAGGATCGCATTTACTCACAGGCCAATGCAATGCAAATGAGTAACAGGCTTCTGTGTTCCACAAAGTGTGAACACCCCGGGGAGACTGAAGGATCCGTGGACAAAAATATACGATTTAATGAAAACGACATGAATCAGCAGGTACTGTGTCTTATTTCCGCTTACCCGGATATGACTAAATGTACTTAGCCAGAAGCATGCATTTCATAGCCTCACAAAAATGTAATGAAGGATAACAATGAGGCGTGGTTTAAATACGTGGTCTGCAATGATGCTCATTTTGACGGGCGGAGATATGGAACGGGAAACATTTGCTGGGTCGCCTCACTGCATGGTACAAATGGTTGAAGTCAAACGTGTGCTGATTACATGAAATATTTTATTTAGCACGCTGGGTATTTTTCAAGGCGGCTCAGCTAATGCGAACAATGTCGTCCAATGCATAATCATCCTTGCGTTGTGAAACAAAGAGAGTGAAGTTGTTATCAAACATAGCATGCATCACTTATCACGTCTCATCACATCGCGAATACCTTCCACCTGCAATGTTTACCACGGCGCTGGAATCACATGCTTGACATCTAAGCTGCCGTTGATAGACAACCGAATGTTCTGAGTGATCGGTCCATCGGTGGGATGGCGTGCTGTCAATAGCTATGATACTGGCATCGATTGTCGGTTGTAATCGGCGAGGGAAACAAGGAAAAGCGCATGGATTGTTATGTAGGTGGTGCAGGAAACAGAACGAGATAATCGTTGAATTGTTCATGGCAAATATTTTTGATGCGGCAGAACCAGGGGCGTAGTCAGACCATTGGCGACGGAGGGGGAGGACGGGGGGGGGGGGGGGGAGGTTGCCGGGTTGACAAGGGTCCTCCTAATGGTAACAGGCCACAAATAAATAAATAAATCACCGGATGTGGCCCGCTTGATTTTGATAGAGGAGCACACTTTTCCTCGTTTCATCTCCGTTTTTACCTTCGTTAGCTAGAAGAGAGGCCAGAATGTTCTGGAACATGTAATTTAAACCGCCAGATTCAGAGGCTTCGCCAGAATTTTTTACGTTGGACAGAGATATTGACGGTCCAATGAACGCAGATTTTAAATACAAATGAGGTCAGACAATTTCTTTGAATGACCAACTCACCTACACGTGGAAATGCTCAACCTTCACTCAGAATCGATTAGTGAGGAAAATTATGGGCGTGTTTCTGAACATGCGCGCTCACAAGCCTTGAAACAAAAACCCAACGTTCGGCATTGCAGTCTCCGTAGGCCGGGCGGCGTCGGCCGCGTTCACTTTCAGCAAGATACTATGTGCATTTGATCGGAACCACCCAGTGCCCTGAAAATACTTGATATTTGAGCTCTTCGAACTATTCGGATCCTTTTCTGTGCAGTTTCCAGCAACGTCGCGAACCGGTTGGTTGTTTTATAGACTCTGTGACTACGGCCGCACAGCCCGCAGAATGGAGACCTTCATGGACGGTGAGGCTCGAGGCTTGATGGACGGTGAGGCCCCTTGCCAAATGACGGGTAAATTTGTGGAGTTAATGCGGCGCGTGCACGTTTCACGAAATACAGGTGAGCGCTGGCACTAGCCCTAGAACATGTACCAACTTTCCTAAATTTGAAATTTGTTCACACCGGACGATTCAGAATGACAGAATCGGCAGAGTATGGCAACAAGAGACCGGGATAATCAAAGCCACCTTTCCGGAAAGACACATGCAGTTTCATACCTAGCAATACATTAGAATAGACAATGGGGCACCATATAATAAGTAAAACGACCAACAATACAGTATCAAGAGGACCAGACTTTCAACAGTGAGCATTTCTGCTTTACGCAATTTGCAGCATGATATCCTATATACTTTTGCGACGGACAATGGCGTTCAGAGCTGTCAAGACACAGTGAGCAGCCAGGATGCCAAATCAATACCGCGTGATACGCAAAACTAGAGTTAGCGTAGGGTAAATGCTCCACGAAATGTGATGCTTGCAAGTTGCGAAGAACTGTCAGACGGTGTCAGAAGTGCCCACGCAACTTCAATAATCCAACGCTTGTGGTACCTTAGATTCCGTGCGAAATAGTACGCAGAACCTTTGCTAGTTGCATGCTAATACGACTCACTTGGTCTGTAACATGACTTGGCGCATAAAAACATGTGATTCGATCCCTCCCCTAGATACCTACGACAACGTGGTTGAAATTGCTGACAATGGGCACTACAGCCTTCGTGTAGCGACGTTCCCTAGCTGAACACAACTACATTAGAGTTGTATCTGACGAGCACCGGCAGCTGTTGCTTCCTGTGTAGTGAGCGCAAGCAGATCAGCATATTGCGCGG
The DNA here is from genome assembly GCF_011947565.3 of Pollicipes pollicipes. Classification (NCBI taxonomy): domain Eukaryota; kingdom Metazoa; phylum Arthropoda; class Thecostraca; order Pollicipedomorpha; family Pollicipedidae; genus Pollicipes; species Pollicipes pollicipes. Next base: position 15,814,527 of record NW_023597055.1, read on the forward strand.
CTTGCGAACTGACGGCAGAAGGAATTGGGCCTTTGCTCGACAAATCTACTGTAAATAGGTGCATTGCAGCGGGCGCGAATATGTCGTTATACCTACAATATCTTTTCACTGTAACAACTTGAATAGCTGAGCTGCTACACGATATCAAAGGCCGACATTGCAAAAATTTGAGTCCTGACCATGGTATAACCATTAAGGTGCGTTATCAGTAACACAATCAAGTAAGACAAAGAAATTTTGGGCGCTGGAGCTCAAAAGTACACGGCATAGCAAAAGTTTTTCGCAAAAACATTTCGTGACGCGCGAGCCGATCAAAATATCGCTGTAAATCGACGCCCGGCCTTGCAGCCACCGACGCTGGGCGGCGCCGTCGCCGTTGGTAACACTAAGCCGTGGGCCGCAAGAGATGCAAGATAGCTTTGAATATGGAAACGATGCTTCCGAGCGCTTCTTAAGCTGTCGCACGAAAATGTCCCGATCTGAGGTCTAATATGCCGATCAGACATTGCTTGATTGATTGTCATATGGCAGAAACTTCATGTGTTCTTGAGTGTGAACTCGTATGAGCACATTGGTTGGTACTGCTTCAGGCTTTCACTTTTCTACAACACACGTGCTGCAAACAACACCATGCATAGCATAGGACTTAAAATGTATTGCCTAGTGTACAACGTAGTACATATAGCAAGATTTGTAGCCTGCTCCACGGGCGTAGAGGAGGGGGAGGGGTAGGGTGACCCCATGCACACCTTGCTCCTGGCCGGGCCTGCGTATTCGATGGACGGACCCAAACGCCGAGTGGGAGCTCCGAGCGCTGGTCAAGCGGCCCGCTCTTCGACTTAGTTTCTTTCGAATGACTGTCCTGCATCCGGACAGCGGGCGGACGGAATGGTGCGGCGGCGGTGACGGCGGTGACCTGCATCATCAGGTGAGATACATGCTCTGCCGTAATGGCGACTGGCGAGGTGGGTACCGGGGTGTCTTGAGGCGGCCGCGTGTTGTAGCTGGTGATAACGTTCGGTCGGCGTGCCCGGGGTGTCTTGAGGCGGCCGCGTGTTATAGCTGGTGATAACGTTCGGTCGGCGTGCCCGGCGTGTCTTGAGGCGGCCGTGTGTTGTAGCTGGTGATAACGTTCGGTCGGCGTGCCCGCGGTGTCTTGAGGCGGCCGTGTATTGTAGCTGGTGATAACGTTCGGTCGGCGTGCCCGGGGCGTCTTGAGGCGACCGTGTGTTGTAGCTGGTGATAACGTTCGGTCATCAGAGCTGTTCCACATAGGTACACGTTTCAATGAGAAGTCAGCAGAAACCTCTTGAGGTGGGTTTTTGCCAGATTTGTTATTTTTAAAGGCGTGTTGAATTTACTGCGTACAGCAGAATGACGTTGCATGCTTTCAAACTTATCTTTACATGCCCATCCGATGTTTTGCGACTGTCAACCCGTAGTCGTGCGCATATTGATGCCTGTCAAACATTGGGTAAAGGAAGACAAGTATACCAGGCTCTGTACGCGTGTGCACCCGACTGTGTGCACCCTGTCTGGACGCTTACCTCTGGTAGTTGATGAGAATAACGCCACGCGCATGGATTTTTACCCCATGTGCATGCCATAGACCCCGTGGCTCAGTGGTTAGAGCGCCTGCCTTCCAATCCACCCCCCCGTGGCGGGTGATTTCGAGTCAGTGAGCTAGAATCGCTTTTGGACTAGGGTGGGAGTGAAAAATTCCATCGCAAAAAGACCGTGCGGGAGTGAAAAATTAAATTTACAAAAGATGGAACATATGAACTAGTGGCTGATGTTTCAGCAAACAAAGACACCTATTTCAAGTTTGCATGGACGTCATATCATAGAACTGACAAAACCTTTTTGTTTTTCAAGATCTTAGGCCATTAAAATGAAACAGAACATATCAACACGCACGCGTGTGGCCGGCTAGATACCCTTCGCTCGTGTGAGTGGTCAATTTGAGTCCCAACTGAGATCTCGGGAACTAAGAGAGCTAGAAACACCAAATTTACAGGGTGTCTTGGCCTGTACATGACCTCACTTAGGTAAGAGGTTTAGCTTCATAGGTCATGACCTTCAGGTCAAATAGGGTCAAACTAGGTCAAATTCTACGTTGGTCTCTTAAGTGCCCCCAGAACCTACGCAACTGTTTCTGAGCAAAAGGCCACAAGCCCATTTGACGTCAGTGTCCTTGTTTGACCTTTTGAAGGTCATGGTGACCAAAATCATACAAGACTGCTCTGAGTTTTGCATTTGAATAAGTGACAAAGATTATGCTAGGTCGTGTGTTCCTAGAACAAAATGTCGACACGGGTCATCTTTGGCCAATGACCTGTTCTGACATCTAAGAAGTCAATGGAAGATGTATAATGCGGTTCCTGCTGTCAATAAATTCGAAATGAACACCACAAACTATTCCATACAGCAAGCCCTAGAGTAATAAATCAGGTTGGCTTTGACCTTGGTCTGACCTTCATTCCCGACTTAAGGTCAACGTTATTTGCTCATTCAATATATGTGGTGCCTAAGAAAGCATCTTAGAAATGTATGGATTTGTCAAACACTCCGTGATTGCATCAGATTGAACGATTCCCTAGAAATCGCTTTCGCTTAAACCATAGCCTGACTGTGAGCTGCCATAGGTCAGCGACCTCACAAGGTACATAATGTTTCTTTACGTCAAACGATCCGCCATTCAATTGCCTACAGCTATGCAAAGTTTGGCGCGGCTACGCCGCGCCGCTCGGAAACCATTCTAGAAAAAACCTTTGTGAGAGGGTCAATTTGACCTCCCAACCAAGCGCGTGTTGAAGCATAGTAATTTCATGACAGTGTAATGAGCTGAAAAAAGGATGAACAACAACAATTTGATGCTGCACCTGGCACTTCCCTTCCACAGCACTTTTAACACAAAACAAAGCGAAGGAATTCAATAACATGATGACAACAGATAATTCAACAAGTATAAAACACTCAAACAAAACAAAACCTTGGACTCCCACACATCAGCCCATTACCAAGTCAAACACAATAGACATACGTCGGGCTTCTGTTAAGATGTTTGAGGGAAAACAAACATTTGGTTACTATTTCTTACAAAATACCAATGCTTATTTCCATGAAATTTGCCTGGGTATTTCTAATCTAAAGAGGCCCTCACTTTATCTCATCCTGTCTAACCTGTTTGTATCACTTTGCATCATTGTGAGTTACTGATTCCTTGCACAATTCCTATTGCCACTTGCCATGCATTTAAACCAACTTAACCTAACTTAGAGCAGCCCATATGTTGAAAATCATCTCAACTCACCTATTTATTGACAGCAGCACTTGTGATAAAAGCATGATAATACTCATTTTCGGCTGGTTTCCAATTGCATTTTTGTTCAGGTCATTTGTGTATGCTTGTTGACATCAGACAAAGTTGACAGCACACAAAGCAAAACATTTCAAATTACTTTGAACAACGTGTTCCGATTGTCATGGTCAACCTATGCCAAGGGCATTAATGGGTATGCTTCACAAAACAATCTCTCTTCTCCAAAAGTAACATAACTTTAGATGACCATGCCAGTTTGCTGCTTGCCTTTTCAGCTGCAGCAAAGGCATATATTTAGGCTTGTTTATTCATATTTAATGACAACGTCTGAGATGTTGGCTTCACATTTTAATTGTAATGGTCTGACATTTGCTACATACTGATATTTACCTCATATCATAATTACTATGCAACTATATCCCCGGTGTTAGAAACATAGTGCATATATACAGTACAATCACTTACCAGTCGACAAACCATGACAGCTATTGAAAGCATCTGGTTAAAGCAGCCATGAGGGACCACTCAAGAATTTGGGGCAAATAATCGAGAATATGAAACAAAATAAGCCTATATAAACAAAATATGCCTTGTGGCATCATAATTTGGCTTATGACAAAACTCGATGGATTAAAACAGAAAATTGGCTACCTCTGGTTACCATCATGTGTTGAAAGCAGGTAAGGTAAGCAATTGCTTGGTCCACAGAAGACTTTCTGGCTTCTTCCCTCTCCCCCAAAACAAAAGTCAGCACCTTTTGCATGGTCTGCTGGCAGACAGAGTCATCCGACTCAGCCCCCAAATATGAACATCAATCATGCCCACCAACCTTCGAGATTAAAATCCGAACCAAGTAAGAGGTGTGCACAGATAAACATCTCCACAGGGCAGAATTTTGCCATCAAACACACGTCTGTACTAGCTGCGTCAGGTCTGTCCCAAGGCTCTATGTGGCAGCATATTCTAATGCTGCCATACAGAGGCAGCATTCGGCAAGGCCATTCTAAGCCCTACCAGGTAGCCTGGTAAGTCAGACGCTCGAAAAGCTTGGATTTATCCTTATTGAGCACCGCCATGAACCAAGACAACAGTTAACCAAGGGTTTAAGAGGGCAAAAATGGCGTTGAAAATAAGTTCCGTGCTTCAAATTGTCTCCTTCATTACCTGTGAATTGCTCACGCTTGGGTGTATATCAAACATGTTTGGGCAAGTGTAGTTAAATAAAGATAAAGACTGATACTTTCTCGGCAAATTTTGTAATCGGCTGATATGACAAATATGTTAACATGAGCGCTCAAATGGTGATTCATTTTGTAAATTTAAGTTAGAAGACATTTCTTGAATTTTTCCCTCCTGCATTTCGGGAGTGATGCAAGTTATGGCCAACTTTCTTCGGGTAAAATAAATACGTGGAGTAAAATCTACCGGACTTGCTGGTGTTTGCACCAGGCTCTGTTTTCGTAGTGTGGTGGTGGGACAAAAAGTTTGGATGCGTGAAAACCTTACATTTGGCACAGCTGCCGATTGTGATGCATTTTGAAACAACTAAACTTGATGCGTGCAACGGCTGGAGTCGCTGGGGCTCTTGGGCTTCGAGGTACCTGGCGCCCTTGCTCTGTGCACACATATACATGATTCAGATGTAGGTGAGGCACGACATAGCCATAGGTGTCCAAGTTCCGTGCAGCCTTGTCTATGCCTGGTGGTTTCAAGTGAGCTGGGTTTTGGATGACATCTGAAAACCTCAGAAAGGGAAATATGGGTTTGGCATGTGCGATTAGACAATGTCGGGGAGGATTGAAAAAAATCACATGAAATATCGGAAAAAGGAGTGAAAAGTTCCTCCTCATAGGGTGCTGCTTTATACCCAAAGTCGGCAATTCTAGGACACTGGTTCGAGTCGCTTTAGGGCGCGCGCTATTTGCCCTTGACAAGTATGGCCTGCGGCCGGTGGCAGCGGTCGCGCTAGAGGTCGGTTGACGTCAGAGGGCAGGACGGTCCGTGCCGAGCATTGCGGCAAGTTAAGCTTTCGCCACTAAATTTTGCCTTTGCCTGGAATTGCGCGATCAGATGGTGGGGTCGGGATTCACGCAACAAGCACTGCTTAGCGTGAGCACCGATCCCAGAAAACCCATCCATTCAGATGGTTCGGATCAAATTTATAAAAAAGCATCACGTCTCATCACTACGCCTCTTACCACTGCCGCAATGGTTCAAATACTGCACAGTTTCATCACACACAGTGGTGATCCATAATTCACAGCTTGTCGAACACTCATCTACTGCGGCATTTCTGGTAGTGTCAAATATCGCTGAATGCGTTACCTTTCCATATAATCCCCACGATTGCCCTCGACCTACGATCCTGCATCTCACGCACTGGAGTTATTCACGTAGATCGGCACCCTCCTTCAGATGGGAATCCCAATATTTCATGGTCGCTCGCGCAAACAATGTAGGTATCTTTTTTTATGGCTCGACCACCGCTCAAGGTTATTTACCACGCATGCCATTAATGACAGCGTTTCATTTCAACTACTGTGTTATTGGTAGACGAAACACAAGCCCCGCCCACTCGAATGGCTAGGGCCGTTTCATACCAGCTACTGACTACTGGAATGCCTTACATTAGCTGCGCATCTGTGACCATCAAATTTGGGAAGAGAAATAAGTTTGTGAGTGGGCGGCAGCGTGACCGCGGTCAAAAAACTCCTGTAGATGAAGATATAAGCAACGGGAAAGTTTTTGTGTGCTTGTCATTCATAATTAAAAGACGTACACGGGAATGGAAGCATTCATCTTTGATGAATTACAGAGAGAAATTACCCCAGTGGCTCCATTAGGCGACGACCCACTTGAAATCATCCATTACCGCGATCTACATGGGTTAGTTGCATCAGATATGATAAATTATAATGCCAGGGGTGCAGTTTCGGAAAATACTTTCCCATTTTCCATCAAACTTGAGGGGAGATGAAGTCCAAGTTGGGGGTGGGTGGGCTGAAGAACCCCCCCCCCCCCCATCAGCTGAATAGGAGCTGCGCTCTTGGATTAGGATTTGATGAACTCCAAGCCATGCGTTTTTCCTCTCTGGACAAGTTTGTGTGATAACATTGGGTGGTGAGAATGTCCATTGGATTTTGCCTAAAATACTGAACATGGTGTTTCTGTTAGTGATACTTTCCTGATGCTTTCCTGGCATGTGTCTGCAGACCTTACTTGCTCCTACCGTGTTAATTTTCCAGTCTAACAACACTCCACATGTGCAGGGAAGTTACGGACCGAAGGAGCTTGGAAAAAGTGAAGACTTTATGAAAAAAACAGTGCCACTACTAACGAACGAGCAGTACGTGGAACAGTTAGACTGAAGAGGGGCACGGTCAGGAGGATTGTTGGACTCTTGGGTGAAAGGGATGAGAATCCCTCTGGACAGGGGCGGGAACCTTATCCGAGAGAGAAACAAGTACTCCTCACTCTCTGGTACCTGGGAAGCATCATCAGATTCAGAAAAGTGACAATGCTCTTTGGTTTGACAACATACACTGCTTGGAGGTTTGTGGATGAAGTTATTGAAGACCTGATTGCAATGTGGGATTTGTTCCACATACCTCCTTTGGAAGGCATGGCACGAGTGATAGATGGGTTCAGGTCGCCGAAGCGGGCCCCCAATGTGTGTGGTGCTCTGGATGGGTGTCATGTAGGAATACTACAGCCTCATAATCATCCTGAGGCATACATCAACAGAAGGGGCTTCTTCTCAGTTGATCTGATGGCCCTCTATAATTCATCCCACAAGTTCATGGACATCTGTGTGGGTGGCCAGGGTCAGTTCATGGTTCGCCTGTGTTTAGCAAGAGTACCCTGGGTAAGAGGCTGGCAGACCCCATCAGTAGCCGTGCAATCCTGCCACAAAATGGTTTCATTGTTGGTGAAAGACACCGTTTCAGGAAAATCAACTGGCAGAAAATAGGGAAAAGAAAAAGAAGTATAACTATCTTGTCTCAAGCACACGTGGTAGTGGAGAAAACCTTTGGCATTCTGAAGGCAGGATTTCGGCGTCTCTCCTGTTTGGAAATCAGTTCAGAGAGTTGCGGAGCTCGTAGTGGCAGCCTGTGTACTTCAAAACATTTCACTACAGGAGCATGACTTTTGGTAGGAGGATGGTGAAAATGAGGTCACTGAAGGTGTTTATGCCCATGAAGAGATGCGACTGAGAGCTGGAGGACTGCGGGAGCATACGAATCCGGTACTCGTTGAACCATCCGCTGTCGTGGTGCGTAATGAGCTAGTGGAAAGGCTTTGGGTGCTGTAGCAAGGCTGATGGTGCTGCTGGATGATCACTGGCTGTGTTGCAGTGTCTATGGTATTTCCGTTGTGGCGTTCACTCTAGGTCAGCGTGATGTAGATTTTGCAATGCTGTAGAAGTCTGAAGGGCAGGGAACAAAGTGCTTTTTGCTGGCAGGAAATACAACATTTGTTGATATAATGTGTGTTCCAAACTAAGTCCTTACTGCAGTGACTGAAACTGCTTCCAAGTGAAATGTTACAATGAGAACAGGGGTCATCCAGAGACAGGTTAGAGTACGGTTCTCTGAGGGCACATACATGCACACACATTGTAGACTGGAGTTAAGGCATTGCATGAGCATTAGAAAACACATCATATCCATATCACATGTACCACAACTCACTCCTTCTGTGTTAAATAGGCTTCACCTTTGTTGGGACACCTGCAAAGCTTATGCACAGACATCCAGCTGATGCTTTAAATGATAAAGGGCACTGCATGAACACCATGTTTGCACGGTGCTGGGTTCCTGGCTAAATGTCATACCCTCAGCAGGTCTTAAAAACAAAATGTTGTCTGAACTTCTCCACAGGAAATACACAGCTAAACACTTCACTTCTTGGTGCTGACTTCCATCACATCCACCATCGGGCGAGCAGTTTCCAGCCTTTTCCCTTCAGCAGCAACCCTCCTCTCTTCTATCGTTAGCCTGTGCCTCCCAAGATCATTTCCCTCCATCAGGTATTCGCCAGTGCTGGCCTCCTTGAAGCACCCTTTCGCCCAGAGTGGCCACGGCCCTGATCTTAACTGCTACTGCTATCACTGGGGATTGGGGACATGGGGATTCTGGGGGATTGGTGGGTGCACTCTTCAACACAATGCTCATATGTTACCTGAAGTCTTTCAATATTACCCACGCATTTATTCAAGTGGGTAGTGACAAAATTTAAAGGCCTGCTAGTGCCCCCTTGAATACCCAGTTAGGTGTTATTACAAACATTTACTTGGGGAATATTAGCTGGTTAACACAAATATCACTAATAAATGGATGCTATTCTGCTCTATATCCCCAAATGGGATGGAATTTCAGGAACTAGGTCATCATAAGATGGGGCCAAATTCATGAAACTGGGGAGGAGGCCTACTTCTGAGGGAAACCTTGGCATACAAATATTTTTCTCAATGATGGGTTCAATACTATACCCAGCAGCACCAAATCAGAGGGTACAACGGACATCATCTGTTAAGACATTGGGACATTTCCCCCACCCTCGCTGGGATAATACTTATCACTGTGCTGTTAACCAATTTTTTTAGACAAATGGTGGTGCTTGGCAGCCCAGAAGCCCGGTCCCAGCAACAAAGCGAACACAGCATTGTCAGCTTATATTCGGCTGGCCCCGATGAGCCCTAGGCAACCATTTTCAGGCCCCCCCCCCCTCGTAGAAGCAGTCAACTATCATCAAGCCACAAGCTTAAAAACATAATGCCCCGCTGAATCCCTAGTAGCCTGCACATTAACTAAAAGATCCAAAGCACTAACGCGATGTCGCCCGCACTGCGCGCCGCCATGTTCGTGGACGCCCCGCCGTACTACCCAGATGTTAAAAGGTTTTGCCAGTCCAGTAGTTGACAAGTGTGACGTCACACCCTCTACGTCACGAATCCATCATGGCCGCCCGACCGATCATAGAACAGGATTTCAACCATTGGTAGTACGATAGTTAAGATGAAACGCGCCTAATGATAGCCCTATGGGTTTAAAAACGGACCTTTTCACCCGCGCAAGGTGCCTATCAATCCCTGTACCAAGTGTTCAGCACGCGTGTGCCTTCCTCACGTTCGTACATGCGTATTGCGAAAATTTCAAGCCCTTTCTGTCCTCTGTTTAACATACGAAGATACTTATTTTTGTAGACAGCGTATCATATGTCAGCCTCGTGGGGAACACGGAGCCAGTACAGCAGTGCTGCGCACGTCATATCGTAGTTGATCTCGTTCTGAGTTCGGCTGAGTTCAGCTAAGCGGAGCGCACCTCCAGGCGGCACATACACCAAACACACCGTGATGGGACTGTGATTTACACTGACTCGAGCTAATACGGTCTGGAGAGAATGTAAAGTACTGTCTTACGGGATGGCACCCTGTGGTGAATAGCTAAAAGGACGCTGCCGTACGCGGCGGTGTCCGGTGGCTCCTCTTTACGGTACACTGAGTAGCCTTTCATCGGCCGATGAGCGTCCGGTCGAGGTTTCCTCGGCCGATGAGCGTCCGGTCGAGGTTTCCTCGGCCGATGAGCGTCCGGTCGAGGTTTAATCGGTCGACAACCGTCCGATCGAGGTTTCATCGCCTGGAGACAGATCATCACAGCACATCTAAAGCTACTGCGAAAGCACGACAGCGGAAGTGGTGGCAACACATGATGGTCATTTGTCGAGAGCGTGCGAAAGCAGCGGCCGTACCTGGGCAATTAATGGTGTTGCATTGTACTACGTATGCAGCAATTTAACATTAGTTTTCACCTTTCCCTTAAAAAATGACAAATATCCATAGGTCGCAGGCACGTGGTGATTCAATCATTTCCTAATCCCGTGTTAGGCTCTAGCCTAGGGACGAATTCACTGTACTCGGTCAGTACAGGGGAACATCGACCAGCGGTCTTTTGTACTCCTAGTAGCATCGCACGATTTTTGTAGCACTGCGATCCTACCATGTGAGGGAAATTCATGATGGCAAACATTGGAAACCAAATGTCAGGTAAAAATGTGCATATGTGCCACCAACATCATTCACCAAGTCCGCATGTTTTAACCCCCCCTGCGTTTGCAAACCACTTCAGCGTTGAACTGATGTCATCAACCGAATAATGCACGACCACGTTCGCTGATAAGAACTACAATGCAATCGCCTCAGTCGGGTATGTTATCTGTCACGACGTTTGGTTGTGTTATATTGATATTGCGGCCGGTCCATACTCCGCAGTGCCTCGGAGGCCACCGTTCCGGGCAGGTGGTCTGTGGCGCAGCTCTACCGCGGAGTCGGTCGCACGGCGGAATCGGCGGAGATAATCTGCCCCGTACAGGTAAACGCAACCTGGTGCATCGCGTCCCCGGCTTCACTTATATTGCCAGTGTCCTCCCCGCAGGCGCGCACTGTTACATCTCCCCAGCTTGGTATCTTTACCGATTTTGGCATCACCACGGGCCTCCGCCGTGCCATGCCTGTCTCAAGACGAGGGATCGTGGTCCTCCTGCTGACGCCCCTGGTGTCCGTGCTCAGCCGCCGCCTGACCCGACAGCCGGGTGTGTGCTTTCCTGCCGTCATGGTAGCCCATCTCGGCTTCCGGTCGCCGCTGCACTGCGCCATGCGCTGCGTCATGAACGACCCCTGCGCTGCCATCAACTTCGACCCGGACGACGGCCGGTGTGAGCTGGTCTCCCGACGTGGCGACGCAGACTCCGATTTCCGGCAGACCGGCCTCGCATGGTCGCTTACGCCGACCCGGCCTCGACCCTGTCCCCTCAGTCCCATCCTCGGCGCCAGACTCGACTACACCGGCCTCGACCACACCGGCCATGGCCATCCCGGTCTCGACTACCCCTGCCCACTGCCCCTCTGGCTCCTTTCTGTACGACAGGTCGTGCTTTGTCAAAAGCACGGAAGCGGTGGCCTGGGACGGTGGCGAACTGAGCGGGGTGTGCGCCGACACCCGCGGTCGGGGGCCAGTCCGTACGTCCCGACCAATGGACGCGAATTGCGTTTCGCCAAGAACATCGCCTACCGTTACTGGTCGGGGATGCGCACCAACGTGACAGGAACGTACGACATGGCTGGTCAGCCGGTCAGCCAGCCCTTCTACCCGACCTACGTGAGTCGCAACGCCAGCAACCTGACAGAGGGGTGCGAGCTGCTTCTGGGCCGCGTCGCGCTGAGCAACTGCAGCCAGGTGCAGCGGGTGCTTTGCCGGTCAGAGCTGGACGCGTCCCTCTCGCCGCCCTGTCCGACGGGCTGGTTCGCGCTACTCACGAACTGCGTGCTCCTGGAAGTGGACGCGCCCCTGGCGCACGCCGACGCCGAGCAGCGCTGCGTCGGGCTCGGCGCCCACCTGTCTGTCGCTGCCGACTGGATTGAGTATGACTCCGTCAAGGTGCTCGCCAACCTCACTAACACTGAGGTCTGGTCGGGCCTGAGTGACGCCGCCGAGGAGGGCGTCTGGCGTGACTCAGAGGGCGCGGCGACCGTGCCGACGCCGACGGAGGCTCAAGGCTCCAGCGGCTGGTTGGACGGAGAGCCGGACGGCGGCGCGGCGGAGAACTGCGCGGCTCTCCAATGGCACGGCGCCCGCGACGAGGACTGCAGCCTGGCCAAGCCGTACGTTTGCAGCAAGCCTATCGCCGTTCAGTAATGGTGATTTTGTGTGACTTTGTGCACAGTGGTCGGCTGACTTCAGCTGGCGATAAATGGCCGGAAGGGTCCGCCTTCGCTCGCATAATTCGGCGTCGTTTCATGCAGTAGAAAGTTGGCTGTTGTGTACTTATATTACACCGGCTATATTAAGCGTCAGGCCGCGTTACTCTACATGACGACATGACGAGACGATTCCCCATACGGCAAATTAACAGCAAAACGTTGGCAAAAAACAGTGCGTAGTTCGCGTGCAACCTGCAAAAGTGAGCTAAAGAAGAAAAGAAACATGCTGCACATAATGCACGCACGCTGTGAAAATATAAGAAAATAACGTGCACCAGATGGAGTCACATAAATGAAGAAAATGCCATGAAACAAAACTGGTAATTGCGTGGTGTTATCATTCACAATTCTAATCACGCGTGCTTGATCGTGCTTGTATTTTGTTGTTTGTTACCCGCACCTGCCCACATTCCTCTCCTCATTCTCAGCGCAATCATTCAGCTGAATTTGGCCCTCTCCGCCCGCCGGCCTCTGAACCAGCTATCCCTTCCACTACCCTCGTCCGTTGGGGAACCTCCTTGACCTTCGTTTCTTCGCACCCTTGTCCCATATAAGCTACTCATGTGTTATGCACGACCGATTGAAAAATGCGGTATACACCACCTTACATACCAATGTGTAACGATCAGAAGTAAATTCAAATAAACGTATTGCACTGCAGAAAAGAGTGCCTGTAAAGAGTGGCTGTAAGTCTTGAGGTGGAAACGGGCCCGTATCATAACGTTCACAGTTCACAGCATCCACAGTTCACAATGTCTCTAGTTTATAACGTCCACAACTCACTACGGACGAAATGAGTGCTAAACTTTTGCCCTCGCATGGTGTGTTCGAATGTTCGACTATGCAACCTTTCGGCCATACAGCTCCCCGGCCGTGGTCAGGTACTAGGTCCGGAGAACAACTGGATGTTAGCCAATGCGATGTATGGGCCAACGTAGTATTTCTAACCTTCCAGTGCGTTCTCTGCCGATGACTGTTGCATGATTCCATGCTGGTCGATGATTGAGGTATGACCATGCAGGCTCTGTCACAGCGGGTTCAGAGTCTCACCACGAATGATTGCCTTTCTGTGCTCTTCCAGTATGACTGACAGCAGGCGATCTGTATCACCCTGATGGGATTTGACACAGCTGCATGCTATGTGGTGTATGTGGTTCTCCACGCCCCCAGATGCTGGTTGGATCCTGCCCCGCCTGTGGCAGTCTGTCGCGATTACGCGGGGCATGTCCTCACACAAAATCCCGCTGCTACGCGTGCGGTAAAGTAGGTCACATTTCAAGCGCGGGCACTCAGAGAAACGGGCAGGGGTCACGGTCATTCAGAGCGCCAGCCATTGTCCCCAGACTTCGCGTCGGTGAGGGCTACGCCTTTGACGAGTCGTGCTGACTCAGATAAGAGTGTGGCGCTTACTGATGACACGATATTTTCAGGAACTATTTCAGGCGTACCGTGTCATTTTCTTCTGGATTCTGGATCGTCGATTAACATACCGAACAAAGCTGCTTTTGACGTCCTTTCTGATGCAGCACTTCACCGGACTGCAACGGGAGCTAGGACTGCATCTCAGGGCGAGCGTCCGCTGTTGGGGCGTGCTACAGTACTCATTTGTATAGTGAACCAAGCTCACATTTCTTTTCACGTGACCGAGGCTCTAGATATTCCTAGTCTCCTCAGCTTATTTTTTTGCGGCTGGTCCCTCGTGTTATTGATCTTGCTTGTAAGAGACTTCTGTTGACCGCACAAGACCTTGTTCACTGCATCTCTGCTGGTAGAACGTCTGTGGGCCGGGCAGTGTTGGTTTATGGCGTTTTCTTACCCCAGTCGCTGAGCGCTTTATGAAGGGCTATGCCCATCATTGTGACTACGCTGGTCCTGTTCTTGCTGAGCCATGTCTCAACATACCGGGTGTCGAGATGGTGACGTGCGTTGCCACTGTGTCTGGATCAACTGCTCCCCATATTGTCAGAAACATGACCGCTGAACACATTACTTAACCCAAACTTGCTCAGAGAGCTCAGCTGGAGGAAAGCTTTCAGGAGCTAGCTAGCGCCTGAGCTTCATCCTGAGTTGTACAAGGCTGTAGACATTGAGTCGATGGCTGCTTTGTTCAGTACTTACCTCACAGATTCGCAACGAGGGTCTTGTTTAAGGTTTTGAAAATGCACAACAGTATATTTGACGGTCATATAGGTCACATCACTTAAGTGACCTACCGAACTGACACAGGAGACCATCCCCCGATCCGTCAGAGTCCATGGCGCATTCCTCCGTATTTGAAAGAACAATTTCGGGCACAGTTGGATTAATAAGTCAAGGAGGGCATTCTCGAGAGTGCGAAGGTACCTGGGCCCCACCCACTAGTCAAGGAGGGCATTCTCGAGAGTCCGAAGGTACCTGGGCCCCACCTGTTTGTCTTGTGAAAACGAAGTTTGGAGAGCTTTGTAAACATGCGGACATGTATAAACTCAATGCATGTCCTCGGCTGTCCGCGTGACTGATTCAGGGTGTTGATACACTTTAGATGCATTGGCTGGGTGGTCTCTGTATTGTGTCCTTGACATGAACGCAGCCTATCACCAAGTGTCGACTGATCCGGCTGTCCGGCAACCATCCGCCAGGAAACATGAAGTTCAGCCGTATGTGCCTTGGACTGAGTTCCGCGCCGTTTGCTCGTTGCAAGTTACACAACGTCGTGCTTGGTGATGAGCCGCCCGAGTCCTGCTTGCATTATTTCAACGACGTTATCATTCATGGTAAGTCTTTCCCAGAGGTCCTGACTGCACTGGATGGGTTAGTCAGGTTGCACGCCGCAGATCTCACACTTCTGACCAAGTGTCAGTTATTCAGCAAGGAGGTGAAATTTCTCGGTCACGTGATATCTGAACAAGGCATGACGACTGATCCCGCAAAGGTTCGTAGGGTGAGTGGCTGGCAACAACCGCGGACCGCTGATGACTTATGCAGTCTTCTTGGGCTTTGCTCTCATTTTCGTAAATATATGACAATTTTACTCACATTGCTGCTCCCCTTTTCACCTCACAGGCGAGGGCGTTCAGTTTCAGTGGCCATCCGAGGCGGACGAGGCATTTGGGGGCCTAAAGACGGTTGTGACAGAAACGCTGACAGCTGCTTTCCTCTCGTTTGGTAATGGGGAAGGCACATTCACATTGGACCGTCATGGGAGTGGCCAGGGCATCTGAGCCGTTTTGCTGCAGGAGCAGGAGGTATCAAGCGTGTCGTTGTGTGTGGCAGCCTGTCAAAGTCTCAGAAAAACACTCTACTGTTTAAAATGCAATTTTAAATGCGTGGATTTTTGCGATCACAGCTTACGCTAAGCATGAGCATTGTTGTCTGAGCCCTGACCACCACCATCCGATCGCGCTATTCCCGGCCAGCGTCAGAATTTGGTGGCGAAAATTCACCGTGCCGCAATGGTCGGTACCCAACCTTTAGCGCGACCGCTGCCGCCGGCCGCAGACTATGCCACGGGCAAAAACAGCGAGTACCTAAAGCGACTCGAACCCATTCCGCCATGTGTGGGTGGATCGAAAGGCAGACGCTCGAACTAACTGGACCAGCGGGACGGAGAAGACGGCCTGTCTCAGTCGGTTTGGTACAAGCGTTAGCTGTTTAGCTGGAACGCGGCGCTGGCCGCACGGAACGTGAGCAGGTCCGCGGTGTTGCTGGTTGGGATGCCTGCCGTTCGGCCGGGAGCGTACCACCGTTCTCCAACATGGTTCGCACATGTGTTGATGCGTTGGTGAGCAGGCGGACCACGTCGAAGCTGATCATTCGTGCGCCAGGCGTTGGACACAGATCTTGTACTAAGGAGACGAAGTGGGCTGAGTTCATCCGGCGTGATGATGAGCTCCCTATTCGACGGCTGTTTGGAGAAAGGTAATTGGATATTATTGCCCTTCGGGCGATTTAACAAACTTCTAGTATGATACAATGAACTACGTCCATGAGACCAGACGGCCGCGCGTCCGCGGGTCTGCGCCGGTTGCAGGGCCTGCGACACGAAAAACCGCGGGCTTACAGACTCAGAAGTCTGAGCAACAGGTTCATGAGACCGGATATCTTCAGTCGGTCAGGCCGGGAACACCCACAGACCGGATATCTGCACTTGGTCAGGTCGGGAACACCCACAGACCGGATATCTTCAGTCGGTCAGGCCGGGAACACCCACAGACCGGATATCTGCATTTGGTCACGCCGGGAACACCCACAGACCGGATATCTGCACTTGGTCAGGTCGGGAACATCCACAGACCGGATATCTGCACTTGGTCAGGTCGGGAACACCCACAGGTCCGGCGGGTTCGGCAGTGCATAACTGATTATTTTACAATAAAACGTAATGGTAATCAATAAACAGGGGTTTGCAGCGTCAGCGCTACTGATTGGTATGTACCCACAGCTCTACCCAACTTTTCTAAATACAACTGCTTCTATGGAATTTTGATTTTTCGGCATGCGCTTGACATTGAGGCTAGCTCGATAAGCACCTGGCTATATACCGTCTGTCTGTATTCCTTTTGATCACCTTAACTGTCAATTTTTGAGTTTTTCAGCGTCTTCGGGTTAATCGCCATGACAAGCGGAATTTCACGGAGTTTTAAGCTGTGACGACAATACTTTCTCTAACCAATCACAGGCTTAGACTGGCGTCCGAATTCACAGCAGGGGCCCAGAAACAGTGACACTTTTTCGTAATGCGTAGGAAACCGGAGCGCAGCTCCCTGCACAGTACCTTGCTAGCGTTGTCTGACAGTGTGTCAAAAGTCAAAATTTTGGTTGGAAACTGACTCCCTTAACAGTCGAGTTTGGGATTCAGTTTTGTGCTTTTCCGTAAGTTAAGTCCGTTATTGATGACAAGGCATAAATGTGTGCTAGTTTCGGGTCATTTGGGGCTCTCGTGAAGACATTGCGGTCTTCGTGGTACCTTTCGCTGTTACAATTTCGACGCAATACTGCCCGGCACTGTCGGCTGAGCCGAAAGGTTAGTTCTTGACAACCCGTACCGAGCATAAGACTAGACAGAACTTGCCAGCGGCCATCAGTGTTCTTTACAATGAATAATGATTGCTTCTAAATATGCATTGGATGAAAAGCGTTGCTCAAACCAGGTGTCAAGAGGCCGTTCGCGTATTCAGCCTCGGACGAAGGCTGCAATGCGCAGCAATTGTACTATTTAAAGTAAATGTTGTCTTTGGACTTGGCTCAACTTTCTATATACAAAATGTATAAGGTCCCTAATTGTCAGGTAGGAACTACAAGCTCACAGCAACGCGCATTCCGCCTCCGCCATGTACACATTCTGACCAGCCTGTGCGGTCCGTCTCCAGTGGTTTGTCAGTCAGTGCCTGGGGTTGTCTTCTCATTAGGCGGCAGTGGCGTTGCAGAGCGTCCACGGGGTCGCTCCGGCTCTTGATACGACCGCCGGGTGAGTGCGCCCACATGGACGCTGTAAGCACCTACGCGGTTAGCTGTGCGCCGGGGCAGGGCTCAGCCATGCGATGGTGCGCCGGGGCAGGGTTCAGCCATGCAGTGGTGCGCCGGGGCAGGGCTCAGCCATGCGATGGTGCGGCGGGGCAGGGCTCAGCCATGCGATGGTGCGGTGGGGCAGGGCTCAGCCATGCGATGGTGCGCCGGGGCAGGGCTCAGCCATGCGATGGTGCGCCGGGGCTTGCATTCTCTGCTGCATTCGTTATATCCCTAGGTTTCCTGATGCATCTCCAGCAACATGCCCCCGCATTTCATCATAAACGCTGCAAACGCAAGAAGCCAGACCAGCTACGGCCCGCCCTCCTGCCGGGTGAGGCGCCTGCGCGGAAAGGCCCTGGCCAGCATCACATGCTCCTGTCGTAAGCGTCAAACGACCCTAAGCATACCTATGGCGGAAAATAAAAGCGGAGCAGCGTCCAACACCGCTTTTGCTCCCTCACGCCCATGCCGAGACAGCGTTACTGCGAGCTGAGCTTGTCGCAGCCGGGCTTCTTCACGGTAACCCCTGCGCTCCCTCTTGCTGTAAGTAAGCCGACGCACTGAAATCGGTGCCACCATTGCTCAATAGATAATGATCAGCCTTTCCGCTAAAATTTAATCCACTAATGTCGGGTTGAATGACACCGGGCCAAGTCATCTTAGGCGGCCTATGGAAGTGACACGCACTGCATGCTTCAGTCATATCATTACACTCTCACCACACTTAGCATCGTTAATTTCGGCGTAGGTATGTTTCATCAGCTTCCTGGCTGATTGGTCTTGCATGATGGCCCAAAGGTGTTGACATACATCACCAAGATCAACACAACCCGCCTTATCAAAATGACTGTTTATTAGCAGTGCATTTATACCACCTCCGTGTAGGAAACCGGTGGATACGGTTAATTTCATATGATAGCTATCATAGTTGGAGATCAGCTGTTCACGTCGCTCTAGAATGCAGTTGCATAATACGAGAACCGTTTGCATGAAATACATGGTCCGGTATTTCCGAACACTGCAAGTCGTGGAATGTTATCTCTTACCGTGTAATTTGTTCCTGGAACATCGAAAATACATGCTAGCACCACGGGACAACATTTCATTACGTAATTTGAGGGCTCCTCAAAGCGCAAGCTTTGTCCTGCTCATTTTGTCACTGCGTCAGCGCAATGTCAAGCCTTTAACAACACTTGGTCACCCTGGGTGAACTGCTCCGAACAAATGGTGCTAGGCTATAGAGCTAATATATAATATAATATAATATGTATATACATATATAACATAAATAATATATAGCTAGACTATAGTGAATCACGCCACCATCCAGAGCTCCACTTCTCTTGCACGAGGGCGAAACGTATCACCCTGTCGGGCAAAGGCGAACTAAAACCGAAGATGGACATGGCTGTGAACAGTATGAACCTTCCCCAATTCTGCGAGTATGCTTCTTTTAACGGACCGAGGGATGTTCACCCCACCTGATAACATTCCGCGTGGAACAACTGGAACTGCAAAGCTGAAACAGAGGTGGCATTCAAATGTTGATGAGACATAGCTCAAAACCGACACTGCGCTAGATTAACTATCACTGCGATACTCTTTCTCATCAGGCCCCGCCATAGCCATGGCAAAATTTCCCCAAGCACATGCCCTGCAAAGAAGTCTGCCTCATTAACTGGGCTTTCAGCGCATCAGCAGCATCAGTTCGCTTCTACGTAGCGAAGACGAATGCCGCTTGCTAGCATGTGACACGATGCACGTGCGACTATCACTTGCACTTCACCACAGGGTCCCTCTTTTACAAACGCGTTATCGTTATCGGCCCTTTAAAGAGTGTTTCACCTCGGAGCATATTTCAAAAACATACTCCGGTTAAAC
Source organism: Pollicipes pollicipes (assembly GCF_011947565.3). Lineage (NCBI taxonomy): Eukaryota > Metazoa > Arthropoda > Thecostraca > Pollicipedomorpha > Pollicipedidae > Pollicipes > Pollicipes pollicipes. Next base: position 15,833,975 of record NW_023597055.1, read on the forward strand.
CCCAGGACCAGTCACGTCTAATAGCAGCACTCGCACCGGGTAGTCTCTCTGCATCACTGCCAATAAATCCCAGGACCAGTCACGTCTAATAACAGCACTCGCACCGGGTAGTCTCTCTGCATCACTGCCAAGACATAATAAGAATGTACATTTTAATTGTTTAATAATGTTGAGTTTAGTTGTTTGAATGTGTTCGAGTTCAGTTACGCTGTCAACATCAACGTCTTCAAGACGACGGCAAAATTTCCTGAGAGCCGTTGTCATCTGTTACAGGCTAGGGGTTTCACTTCTGAGCTGTTTTAACAATTGCGCGGGCCGAAAAGTGGCCACAATATGCGGACCACTTTTGGCCCGCACATTGCGCGGTACAGGCCAAGAAGTGGCACCTCTACTCGTGTGAATGACATCAGCACAAATGCACGTCTGTGATTGGCACCAATTGGCAAAGTGGGCAGCAAGGGTCAGTTACCGAGAAGTGCATTGGTTGAAGCTTGATCCAGTGTGTTACTACATACCATATGATACTTCCTTTCCCAAAGCCCAAGTGCGCTTCGAAAAGAGCTACTATGGCAAACGGCAAGAGAAAAAAGAGAAATCAAAGCCATGGTAAAACGTATGGTTGAATTTGCGGGGTAGTAGCGTAATGTTTGCATACTTTTGTCTTTAAACGGAGTGCTTCCAGCTTTCGCAGCATTTATCTCTCCCACGTCTAGACCAATTAATGTGTTGCCACTGCATTGCTATTATAGTGGTGAGTAACGAGACTAATGCGATTTGTGCCGCAGGAGCAGCTACTTCGAATCGAACTTCTGAACCATGCTGACGGATTTCGAGAAAGCTAGTATTACGAACCAGCCCTTTAACAGGTCAGAAATCGTTCCCTAAACAGTGCGCGGGCCCGCGAAGAGCAGGCCGGGCCCTCACGGCCGAGCCGCGCGCGGCGGAGCACGAACTGAAGATGGCTGAATGCTGGTCTGCGCGTTGAGGCGTTCACGGTGGGGCGGCTGCACCGGGCCGACCTGCGTGTGACCGACCTGTGACCTGCCGCGCCGACTCGCGTGTGACCGACCTGTGACCTGCCGCACCGACCCGCGTGTGACCGACCTGTGACCTGCCTCACCGACTTGCGTGTAATCCCGGCGGCGCGCTGCTTAATTCTGCCATTCCTGCGTTAATTCAGGGTACAATGGTGTATGTTCTCATGTGTTTTGAGCACATATGCATAATTTATGACTCAGCGCGGGCCGACGCGCGTTCCGCGGCATGGTTGGTCGCCGCCCGCCCCCGCGCCGCGCGTTCCGCGGCATGGTTGGTCGCCGCCCGCCCCCGCGCCGGTCGTGCATCGCCGTGCAGTGTTCCCAAAAAACCGCCACTGCTCAGAAACCAGAAAAGCTAGTTACACGTTCCTGGCGTCGAAACGCGCTTCATGTGTGCACCATAGGCTGGAGAACATCTGGGCGCGATTGCAAAAGACACCATAGACTTATCCTAAAAGAAACCTAGCGCGTGGATCACCCCCCCCCCCCTCAGGGCGGGGTGTCTGTGTGTGTATGTTACGATTTGTGGCCGGAAAAAACATTACATTTGTGCAGCCTGCTGATTTCTCTTATTCATGTACCTTCCACCTACCATCAAATTTTTAAAGAATTGCACTATATTCCTTCCTCTCAGTCAGCAATCCTGTAATATTAACAAAAAGAGGAATGTCCTCAAAGATTTCTCATTGATGGCACTGAAAAAGTGAATTTGGGAGACTGCCTCTTGCCTCTTCCCCTTAAGACTACCCCTTGCCTCTTCCCTTAAGACTATCCTTTGCCTCTTTCTCTTAAGAATACCTCTCACCTCATACACACCATACTTTCACGGTATATTAATATTTGTTCTAGGTATCGGTATTGCACACCAAATTCTTACAAAAGAATGCATTACTTGCATGAGTCAAGACACCTTGTAGTCACACATGCTATGGCTTGCTTTTTATGGGACGCCAGCTCAATCTACCTGGTGGAAATTGCTTTCCATCAATTAACCAGCCTGCAAAGTATGGCAAAGATGATAGCAAGATCTTCAAGATCAAGATCAAAGCGTCGCAAAGATGCCAATGGTGTGAATCAGCCAGTCTGAATCTTGACTGCAAGAGAGAACTATTTTGTTTCATTTGTGGCACCCCCTGTCAGGCAAATGTACTCTAAAAATGTGAAATCATTTAAATTCAAATACTTTGCCTTTATATGTTGCGTTTATCCCTAACAGCTACATAAACCAATCCCGCAATGTAAGTTTGCTCGGCTGCTGCCCCACAAAATGTTGTGAAATCTTAATAACATCATTCATTTTCAAAAGTGAAATACATTTATTTTCAATGATATTGTCCCCGAACTGAGGTCTGATATTGGAATTCTACTACAAAATGTGAACTGCAGTCAGCTGAACATCTTCGCAGCATAAAATACCAAGTGATCAGAATCTAGACATTCAGTCCCATGCTCTATTCATAACCTTACACGCTACATGCACTGTTGGGCAGTCACCTATGCAAAATTAGGTATGCCTTATCTACATCCCTCGACCAAGAGACATGCGTATGCAGGTAGCTAGCTTCTACCGACACTTTTCACGCACAGAGTGTTGCATTCAAGTTTACCTTCACTGATCAGTTCATCACAATCTCTCTCACACAACACGCTCCGGGCCGCCAACCCAGATGATTGGCAATGCTCGGTGCCGTAAAGAAACATTTTAAAGCAAAACGTACCACTCTGACAAAAAAGCAAAGTTATACACAAAAATGAATCGTTAGGTTGTAAATGCCCTGAACTGCATTATACTGTTTTGCCAATAAGAAACACGTTTTTATTAATATTGATAAGTTCAATTATTTCTTTGATCCGTCCAATAAACAAGCTGATTCACACACTCAGTTTGACGGTTATCTGACGTCGTATAAAGCTCGTTTGATGAGTTTACGTCCCCAGTGAGCGGTTTTTTAGGCGGAATTTTTACGCGGAGGAAACAGCGCAATAAGGAAAAGGAACTTGAAAACTAAACTAAAATGACCGTTCATACAATTGGGAGGCGGTGGAGTGTGTCCACAAATTCCCCCCCCCCCCCCCCCCAACTGCGTCCCCAGACAACAGTGCTGAAAAGTTCTAGGCCACTTAAGCTTATTTCCCTCCTTCAGTGTTATAATGCGTGTAATTTCATCGCAATCGGTGTCTCGTATAGTAAAGAGTATTATATATATATATATATATATATATATATATATATATATATATATATGTATATAATGACGTGTAAATAGAACTTAGCAGATAACAATCAGAGCGTGGCAGTCTCCTTTCATGAAGGGCAAGCATTGATATGATCCTCCCACGCTCGTGGCGGCGTGGATTCTTTCTTACCTCTGTGCGCCGTCACTCGCCACACGGACATGCGCAGCGGGACGATTGACACTGCCAATGGAATGAGCCATGTCAGCCATGAGTGGGCCATCACAGGTTTCTCTGGTACTGCTGCGCTATGTGGCGCCACACTTAACGGACCTTCCTGCGCCAGCCAGCCTACAATCACAGGTCTCTCTGGTACTGCTACGCTATGTGGCGCCACACTTAACGGACCTTCCTGCGCCAGCCAGCCTTATTTCTTTTTTCATTTACAACATAGCGCAATCTGCTGCAGCGAACAGAAGTCACGTGCCTATTATGCTCCGTTTATGGTAAGGAAGAACGGAATTAAAGCTGGTCATTCAGATCGTCACGGGTATCACGCTGATTTTTTCAAACTCAGCAAAATTGGTCGGAAGGCCTGCAGGACAGCACTGCGGATCTCTCGAAGCAATAGCAGTTTTGGATGTTTGCATTGCTTGCAGCAACTTCATGTTCATATGGTTGGTCGATATATATATATATATATATATATATATATATATATATATATATATATATATATATATATATAATTTTTTGCACCGGGGTTATTTTCGTTGGCATTTATTTTTACGTTCTAAATTCATTGCCTACCTTTGAAGCAAGTTATGCTATACTATCATTCGGTAATTGCTCCAAACTGGTGCTGTTTCATGAATGACATGGGAAAATCCCAAACACAAAAATTAATTCGCTCAGTTTTATTGAAGGCTTTCAACAAAACGTTGAACATTCAGCTGCAGATATATGTACAATACATCCAGCTCAAACACCCCACACGCAACTACATGCCACATCCACGTAAACGCTACGAAGTCAGTTGAAAAGAACGAAACGGAAACACTTCTCATGAACGATGTGTCATACTGTTCTCATTCATCGTTGTCGCTGCCGGAGTCGGTGCCGGAGTCGCTGCTATCATCGGTTGTTACGACAACCGGTGGGAGATCTTCTAGAAGCCCGTCATTCGTCCAGTACCGCTGCTCCAGCCCTTTGACGTGCTCACAGCACTTACTCCAGTCCTCTGGAGAGACAGCTGCGAAACCTGCCTCCACCAGCCGTTCCACCTCCTACATCCGCCCCGTCAAGTTCCCCCGTCTTATCACTCGCTTCATCTGTGCCCACGCTAACTCTATCGGGTTCAAGTCGCAGTGATACGGCGGCAGGCGAACGATCCGATGACCATGATCTCTAGCAAGGTTGTCCAGAAAATATTCCTTCTTCCGGTTCTTCCTCTTGACTAGCTCCAGCAGCTCCACCTTCCGCATGTCGTCGTCGATGGTCACACCGGCCTGCTGCAACCACTCCTGGATTTCCGCTTTACGCCAGCTAGAAATTGGCCCTTTTTGGCACAAAGGGGAATGAGATGAGGCATTATCTATGATGATCACAGAGCGCTCTGGCACGTTCGGAAGCAGGCACTCGGTGAACCACTTCTCGTAGCAGTCGGCGTTCATCGACGTATGGTAGTCGGCGTTCTTGTCATCGGCCCTGGGGTGGAGAAGTGCGCCCGGTATAAATCCTTCTGGAGATCCGGCATGGACTGTGATAAAACGTTTTCCTTTTCCAATGGTGTTCTTCCGTCCGTTGATTTGACTACCGTTGAGCCACGCCAAGTCCTCCATATCGCACTGATTATACCATGCCTCGTCGGTATAAATGATTTTGCTATCGGGAACTTCTCTACGCAGCCTCCTCATCTCCCGCAAGAACTGGCATCTCGTTGCTGCAATATGAGGTTTCTCGATCAGGATCTTGCGCTTGTCGATCCTTCGGTACTTAAATCCGTTCGCGAGTAGGTGTTTTCTTGCGGTGGATCTAGACATGGTGACGCCGAGCCGAGGATCAGAAGGCTGCGCCGGCCGTCGGGGTCGGGGGTCACGAGGGGAACGTGGCGCGGGTGGACCGCGCGTGTGATGTGGAGGTCAGAGGTCAGGGTGACGAGGGATCAGAGTCGGCGGAGGGTGGAGGCGAGAGGGAAGGAGGGTCGAGTGAAGTAAGGTGTACAGCCGGGGTGGACTCGCCCGGGGCGTCGGCTGATGATCGGATTGGCCAGACGCCGGCGTCGACCCCCCCCCCCCCCCCCCGACCGACCGAAGTGGAATCGTCCGGGTCCGGACCCAATTGATACCGTACGTCGTTAGGCGATCCGAGCGAATTTCGGCCGCGGTGCCTTATGTGCCTCGTCAGTTTTTGCGTGGGGGTTCTGAAGTCATTCTGCCACCCGAACATCGGTTTTTTGTACAAAATTTGTTCCAATCTGCGCTGCTGACACCGCTGAACGTTGCGCTATATTGCAGCATTGCTCTATATGTCAAAAATCACTGTTGGAGACGTCTCTTTTATACATACCCATAAATAATGCCGGCGCGTGCGGCGACTACAAAATGTCCGTCGACAGGCGACCATTTTGGCCTTCTCACCTGTCGTCGCCGTGAGTTGCGGTGTAAGCATGGGCTTGCCGCCGACGAACAGTGGCTCAGCTCCGTCGGATATCGGGCGGCAGCCGACGCTGCGGGGCGCACGCCGAGTGGTACGCGAGTGCTGGGAGAGGACTTCCGACGCGCGCTGGTTGGGCGGCGGGGGCGACCGCTGGGCGGCGGTAGCTGATGACGTCTGGCCTGAGTGGCGTGCTGATGACGTCCTCAGTGACGTGCTGACGTCAACCGCTGCGTCAGAAATGGCGACGTCTTCTGGATGTCCGACGTGTGACGTGTCACACCCGCCGCCGTGTTGGGTTGGGAGTGGGTACCGGAAGTGGATGACGAAGACGGTGCTGGCGTTTGAAATACAGACTTGCGGTTTGGCGAGCGAGTTGAGGTCTTGCGAAGTGTAGGGACGTTTACAGATGGAGAGCTCCGTGTCCGTCCGCCTCCTTACCCGTGACTCGCCTCCACCGGGCTCATGATCAGCTTCTCAGCCGTGGACACCGGGGTAGTACAAATCTACGTTTACAGACGGAGAGGTCCGAGTCCGTCCGCCTTATTACCTGTGACTCGCCCCCGCCGAGCTCATGGTCATTTTCCTAGCCGTGGACACCAAGGTAATACAAATCTTAGCGGTACAGTGGAAGCAAACAAAAAGCAGTGAAAGTCGTGGTGGAGCTACACTTCGTTTTGTACGCAATTGAAAAGATCAGCCATGGAGAAAACGGCATATAGTGATACATTAGGTAGATCAGCAACGAGCTGATTTGGCATAAGTTCACCTCAAAATTGCAGCTTATACTTACTGATGATTTCTACTAACTTTTGCTGTCTCATTCTGCTGAATGTATGCCAAAAGCCGGGATTATGTAATGTGATTTTGTTTTTTGCTGGTAGGAATATTGTCTGCGCTACAAATGACGCCCTTCTTTCATCGGGGTGGTCCACAGTCCTCACGACCTCTGTTTCGAAACCAAGCTAAGCTGGCTTGCCGCTTTCAGCTTTATAGAAGGCTTCCACAGGCCAGCAAGTCAGAACTGGATGTGATCTAGGAATGTCTGGTGTAGCTATCTTCTCCAGGCTGTCATTTAGTAGAGCGATCACGTACAAGAAACCAGCCCTTAAAGACAGCACCGTGGAAACTGTCATATGTGGTGCTGTTCTAGAAGGACGCCGTTCTGCCCACGTTGCAGTGCGGGGAATGCGAGGCGGGAATGGGCACAAACACGTAAGGCGGCGTATGTCTGGCATACGTTTATTTTCATACAGCCACGGTCATGCAATGTCAGCGAACCTGCCAGACACGATCGGACATCGTTCGCACGGTGCACGCAAACGCCATCGTTGCTCCAAGCCATCATAAACGCCACATATGTTTACGGGCTGCGGTCTCGGTCTCGGAGACAACAGGGCAAAACGGGACACAACTTTGCAACAGGACGAAACTTTGCTGTGCTAGTAATGACCAGCTGAGCATGAGGGAAGGTCGGGAGTCAGCCCCGTCAAATCTGTCCATTAGTCCTTAGTCGAATAGTCCAGTAGCTCCGTCAAAAAATTACTTTCGCCGTGGAGGTCACCGCTCTCACGATAGGGACCACGCGCGGCGAGCGCGGGTGCGTGTGCTTCGGCGTCATCGCCGGCAGCAGCTATTCGTCGCCTCCAGCGCCGGCGTGTCCTGGCACAGGACGTTGATCATGTGGTTGGAGTAGTACGCCCGCAGCGTCTCTCCGACGTGCGTCTGGTCGTAACACTCTCTACGGACGGCTACGAAAATTTTAGGGTGAACCTTACCCAGCCGCAGGCACACGTTCTGCTGGAAGTTGGCTGATTCCGGAAGCATTGACGACCATATCACGAGGCTGGGCACCTGTGTGGAGAATGGAACAAAGAAATAGTAAACTTAGAAATGTGTCTTTTGGGGAGGGAGTGTAGCAACTAGTGCGAGCCCTTGTTAACCGGTGTCATTAGGGCTATGTCACAAGCAATTTTAGTTAAAAGGTGTCCAGCAATATAAGTTCCGTTCCTTGGCTTATTCACTAGTACCAGGAACGAATTTGGGTCGTTACCTTGATAATCGTTAACACTCAGCGCTTCAAGAAAGCCACCGTTGTCCTGCTTGCGTTCAAGTATTTGTTCCCAGAACAACTTACAACACTCAGTCAACATTCTCATTTCTTGTGTTTGAAACGGTCTGACAACAGCAATTATTCGCATATTTGAATGTGCGTGCAAGTGAGCGCGTGCGATTGTGTGCGTGCTTGTAAGATTGTTATTAGTGCGTAGGAGTGCGAATGTGTACATGTTCGTGTTTACACACACATATGTGTAATGAATGATATGTGAAGAATATGAGAATAACGTGTGAATGGGTAATATGTAGTAATAAATGAATAATATTTGAATATGTACATGTTCTTATTTACACACACACGCACACACACACACACACACACACACACACACACACACACACATATATATATATATATATATATATATATATATATATATATATATATATATATATATATAAATTCATTCCGTGCGTGTGTGTGCGTGTGTGTGTGTGTGTGTGTGTGTGTGTGTGTGTGTGTGTGTGTGTGTGTGTGTGTGTGTGTGTGTGTGTGTGTGTGTGTGTGTGTGTGTGTGTGTGTGTGTGTGTGTGTGTGTGTGTGTGTGTGTGTGTGTGTGTGTGTGTGTGTGTGTGTGTGTGTGTGTGTGTGTGTGTGTGTGTGTGTGTGTGTGTGTGTGTGTGTGTGTGTGTGTGTGTGTGTGTGTGTGTGTGTGTGTGTGTGTGTGTGTGTGTGTGTGTGTGTGTGTGTGTGCTCTTGTGTGCCGTGAAAACAGAGGACCAAATCCGGTTACACACCCAACAACCCGTCACTGCCGAGGTCCGGTATTCACTACCGAGGTCCAAATGCCGGACCTCGGTTTTCAGAGGCCTTAAATGAGATATTTAGTCTTGTTTGAACATGTTTATTCGATTTTCAGCTGGTCCTCGAAAAACGCAATTATACGCATTTTTACTTCCGGTTGTGTAAAGTGTGTTATCTTGGACGAACTGCGCGCGTGTGTAAGTTTTTCAGGTGGCAAGGTCACGTGGAAGAGAATAGAGATGAATAAGGAAATGCAAAATCACGCTGCTCCATGATGTGGTCTCATCACTTGTAAGTTGTTTGCGTTTGGTATAAGCATTTAAATCACATTGAATCACGTTGAAACTGGTGATGAAAGATATTAATGTAAATTGTGTTAAGTCACATGGGATACGTAGCTCTATCGTCGCCATTGCGCGTTCTTGGAACGAGCGCGGCGGTGACGTTGCGGTGTGCGGCATCTCGGACGAGAAGACTGGGCTTACGTTGGATGCAAGTTATTGTCGTCCGGCAAGGTTTTAAAAAGTGAGTAGTAAATATTCGAAAGGGATTGGTGAACCCTGTTTACCGACAACTGTAGCTAATGGAGGACTGATCTGCTTTGATTGATTAGAGAATGGTGTGCTGATAAGGATAGTTGCTGAAGTGGCAAACATTGTGTTAGCTTTTGAAGGTGGTTGAAGAGATTGACTTCAGCAATATTATGCAATTGTCTGGGTAGGTTTATCACGCTAGACCAGACGTTTGTAAGGGGGATGCTTGCAGTTTTTCTCATGCATTTGCAGTGAGTGTTGTATTACATTTAAAAAATGTTGCCGTTAGGTACTTACAGACATGTTCCCCAACCCCCTAGAACAACACGTTTTTAGAGGCTTTGGGCACCAATTTAGCCTTGAAGGGGAAATCATTACAAACATAAGGTTTTCCATACATCGGAACCTTAGTGTGTGGTAGATACCAGAGCATAAAAGGGTGTGTGCCACATTTGTATGGGTTTCAATTGAAATTAGCCATCTTGAAGATCATTCAGTATGTTACACAGTCCTGCCATTCTTAAGCACCCTTCTAATTTTGTAAACCTTTCTAGTTTCTGATCTACACACCTGCAAAGGTGCGAATATTATTTCGTCGTGGTCTTCAAATGCTGCCATTTCATTGGCCATTGGGCGATTAAGGCAAGCCATCATATGACCGTTGCGTCGTTCATATCCGGCTTTGTGAATACATTTTCAGACGTAACGGCCGTCGGTTGGCTCAAATCAATGTTGTGCAAGATTACGTAAGTTGTTCAGTGCATTAGCATTAGCAGAGGAGCATTTTTCACATAGCTAAGACAATATTAATAGCCTTATTCGTCGAAGAAAAACAGGGAGAATAAAGATATAGTTGAATTGATATTTCGGCAACATGCCTATATCGAAAAAGTAGCAGAAATAAATTCAAAATTGCCTGCTGGTGGCCCTACCCGATTTTTCAGCTTTTTTGGAAATAGAAAGCCAGTTTTTACAGGACACCAACTCTTAGAGGATTAAACAAAAAGTTATTGCTAGCCGTTACCACGATACGGTGCTTATCTAATAATTAAAATAGGCGACAATACGTGTACATGCAAACTAATTCAAGCAAGTAGGCGTCATGCATTACGCTTCGTTCAAACATACAAACGAGTTGAGGTTAACAGGTATCACAGTCGCGCATCAATTATACATGCAAGCGATTTCAACTGAACAGACATCGCATGTCACGCGTCAGGCGTCACTTCACATGTTAACTATTTTAAGCTAGCACACATCGCATATAAAGGCACATATCATGTTCGCAAAATCGGCCAGGATGAGCTTTGTATGTTAAAATTTGGTCGCTGATTTTTTGTAAGAATAGATTAAATTTTTCCCTACCTGGGTGGCCCTCTGCTCTGTAGACGACTTTGGGCTCTAAAAGGGGCATAGGGTCCATACCTCCCTCGATTTCAGCCTGAGCATGTTTTGCCAAAAAATGGTCACCGAAAGGGGTATTCCCTGTTTTGTTTGAGTCTATGTCGGGAAGTCCATACGTCCCTCACGTTTAAGATACAATGAACACCTCCGGGGCGCTAAAAACAAAAAAAAATACTTACTTAGTCCTTAGTTAATCTCCACCCACTGAATAATTTTTAGCATTGTTGCTGTTTCAGGTGATGTTATAGCCACTGGACATTGAAGCGATTGAAGACCTGAAAGCCTTAGTGCGACCGGCTTGATTCAGGTCAGTTGATGTCAGGAAAGTCAAATTATTTAGGAAATGACTACTCTGAAGAGGGTGTGAATCATTTGTGACATGTAGAATTTGTTGTCATCAGCTCTAATCTAGCATTTCATGCATGCTTTTCTTTCTCTATCTACCCCATCACATTGTCCAACACTGCCAACACCACTGCATCGTCCGACCCCCACAAATATGCCACTACACTGCCTGGCTCCACCATCCCTATCAGTGCCTTAACCAGTAGGATGTCATTACAGTGCATGACACCATGCACCCCACCACAATGTCTGGGTCTACCCATCCCACCATGGTGTCTGACCCCTCCAGCTCCATGCGAGTGTCGGCTCCATGCAGCTGACCCCATTGCCCTGCCAGTTTCACCAGTGTCTGATCCTGCCAACACCCCCAATGTCTGCCTCCCCCCCCTACCATTGTGTGACCATAACAGTTCCTGCATGGTGCGTGACCTCAGTGTAACGCCATTTTGCTATCTCATTCCACCATCCTCATCGCTGGTCTACGCAAGCACGTGTCGACTGTACCAGCCCCACTTTATTCTGCAACCAACGCCACCACCACCTGCACCAACACCACTAACATATCGCGGCCTGCAATTATGTAGGTACACCCGCATCCGCGTTATTGAATGGTCTTGTCAACATTTAGTGCTCCTTCTCTGTGGCACCACCGGTGTATGGCGTCATTCTTGAATGAAACGTGCAAAAACATTTTTGTTCTCAGGTGGCTTATATGTATACCATTGGGAGAGTTAAAGAAGTTTAGTCCTCTAAAAGAAGTCCTCCGGAAAGTTTACTGCAACAAAGGTAACTCAGGCTATATTTGGGATGCTTAAGGACTTACGCGCAATAGCATTTTCATATGCTATTTGCAATATGGAGCATGATATTCTTCGGGAAGGACAGGTTTTGGGGCGTTCGGGTCAAGAGTTCGAGCTCATGGGTCCTCGAGAATATTTACCACGGGCACGGCTACCCGAAGAAAAATGAGAAGCATTGGCGATGGTGGAAATAGGCCTCGCAAGCAGTTTCCCTGCCAAATTCGAACAGGTGGGGTGCAGAAGTTGCTTTAAAAATTTTTTAGTCACTGGCAGTCTCGGTCTTTTCATTGTATGTGAAATGTGTATGGCTTAGGATGTTTGCTGCAACATAGTTTCTTTAATTATTTCCTATGAATGGGACGATTGAACCAAGCCTTGGATCATTACTATATGTTGTTTTACGCATTTTACGACGGGATCAATGATATATATATATATATATATATATATATATATATATATATATATATATATATATATATATATATATATATATATATATATATATATATCTATATCTATATCTATATCTATATCTATATCTATATCTATATCTATATCTATATCTATATCTATATCTATATATACACATATATAGGTATGTATACATATATACATATATATATATATATATACATACATATGTGTATATATATATATATATATATATATATATATATATATAATATACATCACCAACGCCGGTTTGTTTGCGCGGAAATCACCGACGCTTTCATGAGCGTGGGGTCCGGCCGCTCACTGAACATAGCTTGTGGTAGCGGGTTTGGCTGCCACATCCGGCTCCGGGCCATAACGGTGTTGCCAAAAGCCCATCGAGGGGACACTAAGCATGGTTCTGGTCTGCGCACTCCGGGCAGACCAAAATGCCTGCGAAGAGACCTCGTCTGCGGGGGCTAGACAGACGAGTGTCTCGCAATGGCGTGGAGAAGCCCATCCGCAGCAAGGAGGGGTGTCGGTCTTCCAGCGTGTCACGTTGTCAAAAACAGTTACGGCGTTGGTGTGCATTGGGGCTGCCTCCCATCTGTTTCGCGGCCAGCATCACGGTGTGACGTCGGATAGTTTCAAATGCGATGGTCAGGTCAGCGGTTTGGTTGTCTGGCCTTTTTGTAATTTTTGTTGATGCATTCACATATAGCGTGCAATCACACTCACAATACGCACTCGATCCAAAATCATAAATCAAATATATCATAATGTTTGCATCATGGCGCACACTACCTTCATCCTGCACTACCCGCGATATGGCAGTGATCAGAAAACTGTCCACTCTTACCAACCAGCCAGTAGACACTACACTTGGGCTAGGGGGGCGTACTCGCCCGGGGGCTGGGATGACGGTCTGTGGGCCACCGCCGCCTGTCTGTCGTAGTTTCGTCATTTCTTATTGATGCATTGTTTGAGCTTAGAGGCAATAAGCTTTTTACCACAACTCGTTTCGGTTATGCCTCGCTGTCTTACGACTGTTAACCGTATGGCGTGCATGAACAGCATGGCATTGACAGGGCGTAGTAAGCCTAGGACATCAGGGCATGGACTCGCAATTGCCGCATGCGGTCAGCGATGATACTGGAACTGTTGCTCTTCTCTAAATCGATTCCCATCGCAGCTGTGCGTGCGTGGCTACAGGAATGAAGACAGGCACGCCATAGTTTGCCAACGGGCGCGCGTACCATGCATGAGGGCCGTCCGAATCACGGTAGCTGCTGATCGCGTTGACGATGAATGTTGGCGACTCTGCTGTTGTTGGCCTAATTTCAGGTTAAGTTCGGCTGCGTGGCTAGAGCTTAGTACGATTTATTGTTGTCCCCCTCTCTCCGCCCCCATCGCCGCCCCATCACTTCCTTCTTCTTGACGGCAGTGCATGTGCTCTAACAAGATGGGTAATATGTACGCGGACGGGAGGCATGTGGCCTCCGATATTCGTTCACGGATTTGCTGTGAACTGGAAAGCTATCTTTCGGGACACGACTATTGCACAGCTATTTTAATTCCACCACCCGTGAGCCATCAGCGTGGTGCATGCCCACGCTTCTGAACACAAGCATAACTTTCTTTCACGTGGGGGTCACAATCCTGTTCTGAACTGAAATTTCTCATATCTCACCCGTTTTCGGCTTTCCAGATTACTCCCCGAGAGCGACACTCGTTAAGGATGCGAGTATTTGAAGTTCCGCTTTCAAGCATTGGACGGCCTGCAAATTACCATTGGAGCCAAACTGTATGCATTTTCTAGATGATCTTAAATACGGAGCGGTATTCTAAAGATGTAGTTGTGCAGTGTGTAGTTCGTAGATTACGAAACAACGGAGCGAGAATACAGTTGGCGTTCCGTTTTGGGTCAGTTATTTTGTTTTCCTTTTTCCATGTTTTAAAGTCGCTGTGCTTTATGCTCAGGATCGAAGCAAAATGTACAGGAGTAGGCTGCGATGTGATGCGTGTTGTATAAAACCAATAAACCAAAAATGGCATCTCTGTCTGCAAAGGGAAAAATCTGGACGAAGTCGACTACCTCAACAGCGCACCAATGGCAGAAGAGGACGGTCCGGAGGACATGGGTGAAGACGATTGTGTGGTGGAGGTCGCAAATGTCCTACCTGGACAAAAAGCCAAGAGGGGAAGGGAGACTTGTTTTCGTAGGAGACATCTTCACATCGAGAGACTAACAATGACGCTCAGGAAAAAAACACCACTGGCAAAAAAGACGTATTGCCTGGTGCAATGCGGAAAAGGCAGCTGTGATGAGGCAGCTTGGCATGTTTGTTAGCCACATGGAGGTTTCTGGCCAAGCTGCATGCTTACGTGCCCTGTCAGCAGAAAATGCTCTGTCCTAGCGCTCATGGAGAGATGTTAAATCCATGTCCATAACGTGATTGTTAGAGCACGTCGTAAGGCGAAATGAGTCTCAGTGACTTACACATTAGATGTCGACTTCGTTCACGTTTGGATGATGCTCGCTAGTAAATTTCGCAACGACAAAAACGATCTCCTTGTTGTTGCTCCCGTTTATAGTAGCAATCTGTGTAGGTGGAGCTGATGAACGGTGAAAAAGCAGTGCTCACCAAGGGCAGTGTGGCGAGATTTGCAATTCTGGGCGGAAGATGACACCTAAGCACGGAAATAGACCCACCCCATTGGTAAAAACGCGTTATACCTGAATGTCAGTTTGGAAGCAAATTAGGTGTGTCATTCTCCTGTCGCATCTTTCCAATACAGGATTCAATGCAAATGCTTCTTTCTCTACGTCATTTTTGAGATCCGTTGGCAAATCTGACACCACTACACTTAACCAAAGCACACTTGTTACATTGGGAAGTGGTGGGCCACAGGGGCCTTTGACTAGTTTTTGAAGACTGGAATGGGCGCGTGGGCGTCGAGCACGAAATCTCGCATCAGCCAAACAGCCGACATGTTTATGAGGCAGCTCGTTTGGCTTCAGTGACTGACTGCAATGACTGTAACGACTGACTCATTGATTTTAGTGTTGCACGGTCCTCCTTCCTCGGTCAGCAGCTGATTGCTACATCCCGCCGCACCATGGATTCCACTTGTATGAAGAAAGTGCATATGCGTAATTGACACGTATATAAAAACCCAACACATACGCAAGCCGTGGGAAAGGCACATTTAACAGGTAGCATGAGCACGTGACTCACAGTTACACCAACAGCGAACCATTCACCCACACTCAGTCGCATAAGAGGCCATCATTAAGTAGACCGCTGCATTGACGCCGGCACAAGCCGTATCCCAAAAACGGGCCACAAACTGTGCACCCCACCAATGGAGGCCGCCGCGCACTCGCGCCGCCAGTCACATCCACAGCATCAGAGGCTGTGTGCTGTCGCCCTAAGACACCGGGGTTCGCGAGCAGGGTCGAGCAACATGGGGCTTTGTATACTGACTGGAACACCGACAGTGTAGAAGAGACTGTCGGAGTCACCTGCGAATGAGATGAACGGCGGCTGCCCGCCGAAGCACCTGAAACTGCAGTAGCTCGGTCAGCAGATAAACAGTTCCAGCAGCACCTCGAGTCAATTTTTCCACCGCTGTCTGGAGCGTCGCCTCCGTTGCCCGCTCCTCAGCCCCGGCCGCCCTCTGCTGCAACCGTTGCAACAGCAGAAGCTTCGGGAAAACCGCCGTCGAGTAGTGTGCCGCCGACCGGGTCATTGATGATGCTTTAGCACTGTTAGCACTATTAGTGCTAAAGGGTCATGGAAACCCAAAAGGCGTTGGTTGCCCTTTCTCCTACTCTAATCGGGCCGTTGGGGACGGAAAACATTTAGTGTCCCGGGTGTCCAGCCGTCGGGGCAAACACTCATCGGGTAGTTTAATGAACTGCAGTCATTTGTTATTCGGTCCGAGGCGATTCCACAACATGGAGCCAATGTCGTATGGAGGTCGATGGAGCCAAAATTCGTTGGTGATATCAACCGGCCTGGGGAGGGCTTTTTCATGAAGAGTGTTCAGCAGGTATTAACATGGCGTATGCTGCTATTTATCCGACCTTGATTTAGACTTCAACGGGACGACAGGAAAGTGCACCATGATAAAATAGAGTAAAACGATTGTTATATTATAGATGAATGATTTAAGCAGCAGAAAGCCTACGATCCGCCGTTATTTGCCTATATCTGAACGCAAACCAACAGCCTGACGCGCAAGCAGGAGCGCAGGGAGGGAAGGCCACAGGGGGCACGTTCCCCCTGCCTAAGGTTTCAGGGGACCCGAAGGGCCTCGGGATTTACGATTAAGGGCCTGATTTGAGGGCCCAAAGGCCAGAAAGGTCGGCTGGAAGACTATTCAGAGCCCCGGCCGGCACAATGGGGCACTCCAATGCCAGCGATATTTTTGTATGGGGGGGGGGGGGGGCTTTCACTATTGGGGAGCCCTTTATCAACCTTGTGCGTGCCCCTGGCCCATTGCCAAGGCTCTGGCTGCGCGCTTGTGCACAAGGTAGCATATTGATATCTGGCCGTGTTTGGTTTGTCGCCGTCGTCTTTCAAAGGTGGCCGCGACACTGGTTTATGAGATGGTCGTTGCCTCGCTGATTAATTAACATGTTGGTTTCAAGCGGTACATTTGTCGACAAATATCCAAAACAGACTGTTCGACATCGTCCCTCACCGGTAAAGGGGCCCTCAGTTTCCCAGCAACCCCCAAGGAGTCCTTCTGAATGATGTTCGAGGCCCCCGACCTGAGAGCCTTTGTCCCTTTGTCCTTAATTTCCAAGTGCAACTCCCGGTCCTCAATACACAGCTGAATATGACAGAAAAGTCACACACGGTCCTCTGTTATCACTATGTCCTCGGTATTTTCAATTGCCAGTGTAAGCTAAAGATGGCAGCTTTACCCCTCGAACGACCCATCCTGTTCTTAAACAGCCAAATGGCTGCATGGCCTTCCAATTTGGCTGCGATGCCGCCATTCGTTCGGGTGGTTCTCGGTAGTGACGGCTGAGTCAGGTGTCCCGTAAAGCACGGCACACAAGTATGTGTGTGTGTGTGTGTGTGTGTGTGTGTGTGTGTGTGTGTGTGTGTGTGTGTGTGTGTGTGTGTGTGTGTGTGTGTGTGTGTGTGTGTGTGTGTGTGTGTGTGTGTGTGTGTGTGTGTGTGTGTGTGTGTGTGTGTGTGTGTGTGTGTGTGTGTGTGTGTGTGTGTGTGTGTGTGTGTGTGTGTGTGTGTTGTGGTGTGTGTGTGTGTGTGTGTGTGTGAAGGGACTCCGAACGACCGACCGGCAGGTTAACACGCGCTATGGTGCGGGTCAAATTGCCCCCCCCCCCCCGAATATTTTTCCAGAATGGTTTCCGAACGGCGTGGTGCAGCAACGCACAAACCTTGCAAAGCTATGGAGATTTTAATAGCAAATATTTTGTTTTGTAAAAGATGAGATGTACGTTGTAAGGCCGCCGACCTACGGCAGGTCAAAATCAGGTCATGACTGTCAGCACAGGGCATTTTAAGGTAATCGTTCAATGTGAAGCAACAACGGACTGTAAGACAAAGTCATGCTAATCTGACATTGTTTCGTAGGCAATAAATCATTTTAATTTCCTATCAAAACTAATCTAATTGACCTAGGGCTAGATATGAAGGTGAGAACGAAGTCAAAAATAACCTGTTGTTTTACTCAAAAACATG
>NW_023597055.1:15852044-15869730 GCF_011947565.3 Pollicipes pollicipes
AGTGCGCCTCCAAATGTTTATTAATTCCGTCACAGACGCTACATTCTGAGCGGTTTGTGAGCAGGGATGACCAGAGACAGATCATGTTGCCACACGAACACGCCTAAGTATCTCGAGGATCGAACGTTTTCAACATGAACATTCCCAGTTAATAATACCAGAAAAAATGAACTCAAGGTTATTCGAGATCCAGGTCATTCGTGCTGAAAGATACTATAACTCAACAGCACATATCCGTGTGGCGAATGCCCAGTGACCACCAGTTCCAATTCGTAACGCTATTCCTTAGCAAAAATATGTAGCGTAATGTACCACCGCCTGGACCTATTGATAGCGTAACACCCCGCCCTAGAGTAGATCGGTCGTGTTACGCCACTCTCTGGCGTAAATTGCCTAAAATAAGGCTAACTTCCCTCTTCTGGCTTTTATCTAGCGCTCATAAGTTGCAGCTTCAGAAAGCGGCGCCACAGTTTTGATCCTGTTCGCCGTTATCTCGAGCACCATTTCTCTGTTGGCTCAGTGCCTACGGATCAGTGGGCGGCCCACGAACAGATCTGGGTGGGCGGGGAGGGAGAGAGCGCTCGAGCCGGTGGGCGCGGAGAGTCTAGTGCCAAAACTCGCTTCAGTGTCGGTGGCCTGCGCCGGTGGCATGGCCAGCCCGGCCCGGTGCCGTGTGGGCAACACGGGCATTGTTCTTTAAACGTATTTGTAAGCCTTACTGTTGGGTGATGGTTGTTTGTGGTTACAGGTTGTTTGTGTTGACAGCAAGTTGGCGAGAAATGCCGTTAGCCTCTGGTTGCGGTCTGTGACCTCCGGCGGACGGAGGTCGGCTTACGGGTGATGATGGCGCTGACTTTGAGACAGGTCAGGACCGAGCAGTGCACGGTAGGGCCGAGTACGTTAGGGTAGGGCTAACTAGGGCAGGGTAGGGCCTGACAGAAAGAGAAGAGCCGAATAAGACAGCGAAGGGGCGAAATAGAACGTCGTGGGATAGAGCAGGACAGGGCGGGGACACGTGGCCCAAGATGCAGCGGACATAGCTGAGTAGAGAGCCCGACGGGGAAATCATCCTGCGTCAGGGAAAATTCGTGCGGGGAAGCGCTGAACAGAGGAAAGCCAAATGCGGTCAGGCACAACAGAGGGAAAAGAAGGGACAGAGCTGGACAAAATACAGCAAGAAAGAACAGGACAGGAAGAGCAGGATAGAATTCAGCTGTGTCATAGATAACCGTAAAAGCCTTTATAGAGTGCTCAAGTGTTACTCTACGGACAAAGCCGTCGTCTTAGCTCAGCTGCTGGAGCGCCGGAAATCTCACCACTACACCACAGACGTAAAGCTCTGTGGCCATAGCACGGGCTGCTAAACGATCATCTGCGTTTCGTTTGACCCAGTCCGGATAAATCCAGGCAGAACCCAAATTCAGTCGATCTCCATGGGCTCTGTTCTTTAACATATCTGTAAAGTTTGTTAACACACAGCCCAGTGGACTGCATCGGATTGGATAAATGCCACCGGATGATCCAGTCTGTTTCATGCTCTGCTGGAAGTCGTTTCTGTGACAGGAATGATGACCAATCAGCAACTGGTCGCTAGAGTGAGGACCAGCACGAGGGCCCCTGTATCATAGCGCTACATGACACATTAAAATCTTGCAGCGCAAACTTCCGAGATGTTCCTACCAGGGTCTTTACAGCAAGCTCTATACTTAACAGTGAGTCGGATGGGAGTGCCTCCGTTGTAGTCGGGCTGGTGTCGAATGTACATCCACTTTCCAAACTAACGCTGCGGGCCGAGCCGGAGGAGAGTTGATATGAGCTATACCAGAACCCATCGGAGGGCCTGGCGGCTGGCATGCGGGCATCAGCGCCCACGTTACCACTTCCGTTACCACGTCCGTTACCACGTCCGTTACCACGTCCGTTACCACGTCCGTTACCACGTCCGTTACCACGTCCGTTGCCACATTACCGCGTCTTCGGCCGCCTGCGGACCGGGTTCGCGAGCGGGCCGGGGATCGAGGTCTGACCAACGACGGGTGTTCCCCCCCCGCGCCAGCCGCGATGGTTCGGCCGACACGCTGCGGTCTCAGTCTATTGATTCGGTCGCTTCGGATGTCGCCGGTACCTCTCATTAAAGGTAACGAGCGAGTGCTTCGTACCACGCGTGACCGAGATCTGTCGCGATATGGAAATAACGACGCGGTCAGAGTGGGATGGTGCAATTTCTATTTTATTCTCTCTCTCTCCCTCCCTCTCTCTCTCTCTCTCTCTCTCTCTCTCTCTCCCTCTCTCACTCTCACTCTCTCTCTCTCTCTCTCTTTCTCTTTCCCTCTCTCTCCTCTGTTTACAACACACATGACACTCGTCCGTCATCATTTGTAGCTGTCATTCTCCATCCGATGCGCCTCCACTATCGGGATGCTCTCACCGTCTCGTCTGATCATCCCCACATTCCTCCTGTCCTTGCACAGTGACCATCCACATCAAATACAAAGGCCCTGTCTGCCCTAACAAACTTTCTCCCGGTGCTGTCATTAGTGCCTTGTCGCTGGCTCATGACCATACTTAGGCGCGCAGGTCATCATGTGAGCAGCTGTGCACAGGTGGTGGTCGCCTTGGTACGTGTACTGAATTATGTGGCGTCGATTTTGGGCTGATTATTTTAATGAGAAACCTTTGGGTGAACCAAAATCCCTGAAATTGCTCAAAACTGTCCAGATCTGACCTCAAGGCGCTAAATCCCTGCATTCTTTGTGTTGGAAGCTGAGTGACCATCCAGAAATTGGTGTGGGGATAGGGGACGAGCAGAGCATTTGGAAGACGCCTGCAGTCCTTCCATTGGATGGAAAATTACACCTCTCAATGGAGGCCGTCGCCATGGCGTCAGCACGCCCCATTGGCTACCCCGGCCGCGTTAATGTCGGACGATATCCTGTCGGGCACGGCTCCAAGTGCCATAACAGCCCTTCCTGTTCCTGTCCCATTTGTATATGGGGCACTAACAATATTCCGGCCCTCTGCACCCTGCGCCGAAACGTCGACTTCACCCGTGAAGATGACCTGGGAGGAACTGGTCCAGCTCCGCCGCGTGGGCTCACGGGCCCCAGCGATTTGTCAAAAGCTCCACTATGAAGCGAAATATGTGTTTCACGCTGTTAAGTGATTTGATTAGCCCGGATGACTGTAAGTCGAGCGAAACATTAATTTGCTGATGAGCGTGTCGCAAAAAAATTATGATGATGATACTCGTGTCTGAAGATCAAGTCAAGTTCTGGTCGCCGCTTAATGTCATGTCATTGCGAGCCTTCAAGGGAGGGGAATGAAGTTTAGAAGATGCAACACACAGCGCGCCAATTTTGACGCGCACCAGAGGAGCTTAGCAGGCTCCTGGCTGATTGATTAATTTCCATGTACACATCAAGTTACCTTTTACCTCACTAGATGACAGAAAATGCGTGCGCCTAACACACGCTGCGCCGCTGCGCACCTGAATCAAACAATGGAAGAGATAATGCGGCTGACGCAGTGCTCCTGCCACGCCCCCCCCCCCAATCTCAAGACGTGTGCTTAACGGCCCATCCACCTCTGTTCCCTCACACTCCTATACGTAACCCTTTTCGTCCACTCCTCAGCCATAAAGCTTTGACGTAGATGACATTGTGACGCTCTTCAACGAAATGAAATGGCCTGGCACGCTCATCTACATCACATACTTGCAAACCTCAAACCCTGTACCATATGTCACGTTGCGTGCCATTCGCTTGGTTAGTTGTTCTCAAGCGCATGCCACCCTCTGCGCATCTACATTTTTTCTGTTGTTTGTAAATTAGTTTGCATAAACAACGGTGTATACAACACATTCATTGACTCCTTTGGGGTTTTCTGTCCGAGCTGGTTATTCCTTGTGCAACCTTTCCTATCGTTCTAGTCGACGCTTCTCCCTTAGAAATCTGTTGATATCTGGCCAATGACTCAAGTGAGAGTTAGTGCCACTGGTGCCACAACCCCATCGTCCTGTCTCCTAGTCTGATTTTCCAACAGTTTTAACCACAATAGCTTAACCATCAATGCGTTTTCCGCTACTTATTCCCCTCTTTTTTCGTTCCTAGAGTCACTCTTATAATGAGTGCAAACTGACAGGGTCAGAAGTCGAATCGAAAAAAGGCCAAAAGACAAAAAGTCGGCCTATTGTTCAACAGCATGTCATTTCTGCCACACTGATGTTGTGATTGCCCAAATATGCTACGGTCATTGAAGGAAGCTTCACTCTTCCGAAAATGTGATCTCTGCTTGATTGTCTTTGACGTTTTTTGGTTTGATATTATTGCTGTCGAATTATATATATATATATATATATGAATATATATATATATATATATATATATATACATGTATGCATGTATGTAAAAGCGGAAACAGAGATGGAAAGGGCGCCTGTCCGTTCACAACTTTGATACTGGAAAGAGCGATGCCCTCCATCTTTGACGGGATTAAGCTTGACGTTTTCATAGAAAATATTTAGCAAATTTTTCAAAGAAAGTTTAAGAAAATGGAGACGAGCCCGGATGCATGTTTGCAAAACAAGTGAATCTTCCTGTTTCTGTACTTCCATTGAGATACTTTACATTACATACTTTCATTGAGATACTTTACATTACATACTTTCATTGAGATACTTTACGTTTCATTGCTTACTTTCATTGAGATACTTAACATTGCATACTTTCATTGAGATACTTAACATTGCATACTTTCATTGAGATAGAGGAAACGCTGCGGTTTGGCGGAGTTTGGTTGCGTTGCGGACCCACGTCAAAGTGACACATTGTGAGTGCTGACTAACCTAAGCGCTGCAATGCTCAGATTAGTCATCGCTGACGACGTGTTTACCGCTGCCCCACCCCGTAGTGTGAGATCGCTCTCGCTCGCCTTTATATATATATATATATATATATATATATATATATATATAATATATATATATATATATATATATATCTCTCTCTCTCTCTCTCTCTCTCTCCTCTCTCTCTCTCTCTCTATCTATATCTATACATGTGTATACATTATATTAATATATAGATAGAAAGCGAGGTAGGTCATACGACGTTCTTTGAAACCAATCGTTCCTGAGAGCTGACAGTGCGAGTACAAATATCGTAATTTTGCGGCAGCAGCTGTTGACGTTTCCAGCGGCCTGCTTCCCAATATCGCCGTCGAAAAATGTCACCCAGTCTCATCCTGGCGTCCATTCTGCTGCTTCTGGGAACAGTGACCAGACGACATCAAATTTCCGTCTGGGGTGTGTGCGGCATCCAGCCAAAGCCGCCAGCATCCGCAATGTTGTAATATCGACCCTCCGATGGTGGTGCTTTCCCGAATTGTCACTGTGCGTACGCCAGGCGGAAAAATTATTAACCAACCATAATTGTTTAATGTGGCAATTGCCCTCATAGAACAGAAAAGTCGACAAACGACCCTACACCGTCTTCGTTGCGTTATTTGCGTTATTTTCCCTTAGCATGTCTGCTGTAGCAGGTCGCTATCACTTCCGTACAAACGGCCCACGGATTGTAAGCATTTATCGCGCGGATTTGCCTGCGCTACTCCCTCAGTAACGTCCCACTGCGCTCTACTTCCGCTGGTAAGAGTGCACCTCCGGCCCCTACGCCGGCCCCATGGGGTGAACTCGGGTCATCGTGCCCGGCGACCATGACCCGCCTGTCAGCTGTCGGTCGCCAGCCGCCCGGCGCCCCGCTGCTGGCCGCCCAGCGCTGGGTCCCGTCTGCTGCGTGCCCCCGGACAAAGTAGGGCAAGCTATTTGGCAGCGGCTGCGGCCGCGGTGGTTCTTCCTGGACTATGAAGCTGTTTAGGGCCGGTTTGGCCGGCTTTAGGAGGTTGGGTCAGTATCACTTTGCTGGCTGATATGGCTGTATGCCGCCGACTGTCTGCTGTGGACTGTGTATCACGGACTGTGCGTTATGGACTGTATGGATGGATTGTCCCGGTCCACCTGTCACGGACTGTGTTGTGGGCTCTGCGTAATCAGCCGTTTGTCACGGGTGGGTCGTCTATCGTTGACAGTCTATTGTGGAGTGTTGATCACGGACTTTATAGCACCATATGTCTGCCAGGGACTGTGTCACGTGATGTCTGTCACGACTGTCAGCCATGCACTGTTCGTCTTGGACAGTATGTTACGGGTTAACTAGCAAGGTCTTCCACAGACGGCAATCTCGCATGCGGTATATCAAAGACTGGCCGTCTCCGAATATTTTTCTTGTATAAATGCCACAGCCGATATGTCCCGGACTCGGCTACGACCCGCCTGTCATGGAAGCCATCATGAACCGTGATGAACTGCCCGACGAAATCCGTGTGCTGGATACTGTCATGTGTTGCCTGTGACATATTGTGCTACGACCTATACGTCATGCACTGTAGGCAGCGGCAGTCTGCTGTGACCCGTTTTTCACAGACTTTCCGCCATGCATATCATCTTTCAATAACGGGATTCCACCGTCTGTCTGTCAAGGGCTCGATGCCGGTGGATTCTCTAATCACTTTGTGGATGGGGCAAGTGCGTCTTGTGCTTTGCTTATGTGTAAGCAAAGGATGGAAAATAAATGTCTTAGAACGGAAAACGTGGGGATGGGCAAGTGAAATTGTTCTGGAGGTTGAGTTTAGCTGCCCCCACCCGTCCCATAATCAATTGCACCTGCACGGGTCACCAGGTTGTGGATTCTGCTTATGACTTTCTGTCTTTTGGTCAAGGTCACTGCATTTCATAAAATACCTGTCTGGAACTGCTAGCCTCTCTGCCAAGAATTATCTGCTAAATGGGTACTTCACATGGTATTTAACTCATATCACGAGTCAACAATTCGCCTATCAATAACACCCTGTCATAACCTTCTGTCGCAGCTCCTTTGTCAACCCCCCCCCCCCCCCCCCCAGACGGAAGATGCCTTTCAACGGTCGCACGTTGTGTGATGTATGGTATGCCTCGCTTCGGTGCCATCATTCAGTGCGGTGTCCGCCATCATGCGTTCATTAACAGCTACAAAATTTCGTAACTTGGTCTTTCACTGACTTCCTGCGATTCTGCTCTCTGGTGCCCCTATCCTATCATCGGAACTGCTCAGGGAATGTCCATTTCCGATTGGGTTGTATCTAATACAGTCGCTTTCGTTCTGCACTGCACGCGCTGCTACATCTGACATCTCCCCGAGACAAATGACCGGCTGCACACCCCCGGAGAAAACGAACCGAACCACGCTGTTTCAGTTGGGTGGTGTTGATGTCAGCTTGCGGACCCATACTTCGCAAACTGCGGTTTTCTCCATTCTTAGATACGCCTGGGCAGTATGAAATGTTACCATCCCTGAAGGAAAAGACGTTCTGCATGTTTACGGCCAAGGCTCAATTTTTATATCCGCACTGGAAAATCCAGTCGAAGACGTTCAATGGGCATAAAGCCAACCGGCCAGGCGCGGGCTACGGCTGCAGTTGGCAGAATGTTGAACTCGAAGTCCCACTCCATTCGCCGCACATTTCCCGAAGTGAATGGTCCATTTCTATTGAAATGTGCACACGCGAATGATTTTATGGACTGATGACCGCCTTTATTGCTTCCATGACGATGTAGTTCGATGGCTATTATGCGAAACATTGACTTCAGGATCGTTTCAGTTTCTGGGCGGACGCATTATGACCACTCACCAGATGGCTCGAGCCATTAAATAGTTCTGAAACTAATAGCAGTCAGCCATGCAAGCAGCAATATTGCATCCCAGTCAGCTAAATCCAGCTGGGCAGGTCCAGATACGATCAAAATCGGCCGCCATCTACACAAAGACGATGTGTGAAGAGATACCAAATGTCTTCCTTTGATGGTGAGAACACGCCACATTGAGGCAGAGTGTAGTGGGTCCTTCGAAACGCGCAGCGAAATCTTGTCAGCACTGTTCAAGAGGGCTGAGCCAACTGGAAACAAAGAGGCACAATTAGGATGAGATGATTTATAGATCTGGGGTTTCCCCCGGTTTTAAGCGATGGTCATTACGTCCAAGCCGCACATGCAAGAGGTCGGCAACTTTAATGCAAATGTAGTGAAAGGCTGAAACACTTTTACTTGATATCTATACCAACGTATGCAATTGCATTTGCCCAAAAATGTGACGCGCTTTTGTTTAAATTGTTTTCCATGCTGCGGCGGCACGCTGCCTCCGAAATGTGATGCCTTCGTCACTCAGATTATCCATCCTCTGACCACCGAGGTGCGTCGGCCGCCACCCCCATTCAGACTGATGACCACTCTTCCTTCTCGCGGCGCCTGGCGTGAGATTCGCCGACTTCAGGCGGGGGTGATGGTTGGGAAGGGGAGGGGGAAGTCCGCGCCAGCACTCGTCTTTGAGTGGCCGCCGAATTCGGGAAGTTCGGCTGTCGACAGCAGCTTGGCCGTCAAACGGTCGATGCCTTCCGGCCACCTCGACGTAAGACAGCGGAGGCCGACGGCAGCGGACGGAGTTGGGCGCGATGTCTCGTGCAGTGAATTCTGAATCACTTCGCAGGGCTGTTTTGAAAGCGTCTGCTCGAAGACGGCAACCAGCAATGCCGTGGTGTGCATTGACGTCTTGAAAATGAAACAAAGTGTGATGTAGCACATGAAATTCAGCACAAGCTTGAGATAAAATGGTATGCACAAGCACGCCAAAACGATATGCTTGCCTCGAGAACCCTTGCGGTGTTAGCTGGTTGCTTTCCAGCAGGTGCAAATTTTTAACGCTGAGATTTCTGTTCTGAGTCCGATAGCCTCCCACAACTTTCAACTGACTGTTACATAGCCTTCGGTTCTTCCTCCACAAAACTAAGTCATTTCTAGGGCATGCCGCCACGTGAGCGGCCAAAAATATGTCTGTTTCTCATGAACAGCCGAGTTAAATATTTAATTCTCGACTGATGTTAATGAACTGAGTAACTGGAGATCACTTCCACATCAGCACATCAAGGATACACAACACGATCCAAGCCGTGAAACTTGGAATCATGACCGGCACGAAATAGCTTTGATGCGTCGCGCAAAGGCTGACAAATCCTTGAAAAAGGGTCGCGTTTAGTCCCGCATCATAGAATGTGAATCACTGTGTATGCGTCCAACGCCATCATGCAGGCGCTGTGTGGCCGCGGCGGATGAGGCCTGTGGATCAGCAGCCAGAGTATCGAGCATTCTCCACCAGGTGTGCAACTTTCAGCATTTTGTCACTCAGTCGCTGGCCGGGGAAGGTCAACAGAGACACTTGAGACCGTAACTCATCTCGTGGTGCTTGATACACTGCTCATCGAGGCTTTTGAATAGTCATCTGGTTAGATAGAAAAGTGACTAACCGGATGTCCTAATCTGGTCAGCCGGTCATCTGGTCACATCTGGTACCTGGTCGACTGGTCATCAGTAATCTCCGCCAATAAAGGGGATTACTTCATAATGACCTGTTATGCAATCCCTTTAACACCTGCTTCTATTCCTCACGGTGGTTCGGTTAGTCAGAAAGCCTGCCTTTTGATTCATCCACCCGTGGTGGGGTGGGTTTTAGGCGCCTGAGGCACCCGCCGTGCACTCGTGACCTGGATGACCCGAGGCCGGTTGTGGCGACCACCCAGATGACGTCAGAGGGCGGGAGGGACCGGACCGAGCAATGCAGCGCGGCACGTTTTCGCCACAGAAGTCTACCGTTGGTCCAGAATTTCATGATAAGGTGATGGGGTCAGAGTACTCGCAACAACCATCGCTTAGTTTGAGCACGAATCCTAGAAATCCACCCAATAAAAACCTAGGTCCGGATTTTAAAAACACGGCAGAACAAAAAACGGGAAAAAGCGTTGACGGAGCCTCTTAAGATAGTCTTGTATATTCTGGCTGACCAGAATGGCACGTAATGAGTACGCTTTTGGTAACTTAAACAAAGTAAGAGCTATCACATTAAGGCCAGACAGAAAGACTGTTCTGTCCCCGCCAAAAAAGCCTCTACGCCCTCCTGGTAACGCAGCATGATCCGAGCACAAACATGCAATTTAAAAAATGGAATTTGAAATGGAACCTAAACGTTCCGCTAAAAATAATTTCTGATTTAACGGCCACGACCCGCGTTGCTGCAACAAAGTTCAAAGGCCGCCGTTGCTGCGGCTGAAATCGGCAAAGTTAACAGCTGGGAGACGGGCTCAAGCTGTATCGAATTAGAAGCCCCCGGGCAGCACATTCAAGATTGCTGGACGATTTCGTCTTCAGGCCAAGCGCAAGCTATCACTGGGTAACATGGCACCAGAGTGATCATCCCTTGAATGGCCCGAAGTCCTCGTTTAGGCCGTCAATGTGGCTTTACGACGCGCTCAACTACTAAGGCTACATAACGTAGCATGCCTTTCACCCCAGTATAGGCGGGCACCGCGGGGAATCGAAACAGGTACCTCTGGTTTCCCAGACGCGCAACTTAACCACTAAACCATCAGCACTCTCGGTTGCGCAATGTCAGAGCGCGCTAGGGAACGTGAAAGGTCACACCGGAACTGAAAAGGTTGCGGCTCGCGACAACGCGTTCAGGCCGTGTCGCTTCATTGTCCATCGGCCAGGGACGTTTCCCAGCCGCACAGGCCGTCGGCAGTCAAAGGGCGCCGTGCACTCAGCTCCGTCGATAACCCTCCAGCCTCCACGCGACCAAACTTCATTGGATCAAAGTAGCCGTCAAGGTTTAAGTGACGTGATGTGCGCAGCCGCCGCTTCCGTGCACTCTGGGCGCCGGGTGCGGCGGTCAGAGGAGTAAGGCCAATGACCTGTGCAGGCTGCGCATTGCCTCCGGCGAAGCCGCGGACAGCCAATCAGCGGCGGGACACGCCCCTGCGGAAACTGTGCCAAGCGCTGCGATGCGTGAGACCGGGGGCGGAGGAGATCTCTCGCACCTCGACTAAGCTGTGGGGGGGGGGGGGGACTGAGAGGGACCCCGCGCAACCGCTACCACCAGCCGGATAGGAAGCGCTTGAAGAGTCCTCAGTTGCAGTCACCGTGTTGCAAATTGATGCCTCCGTAGCCGGTGCCATCCGAAATGACCTTCGTTTCTCATTGTTAATTGACCGATAGGAACTGTTCGTTGTCATTTTGCATTTTTATTGGTGGTGTGATTTTTTGCTGCACATATAATTTGACTAATATCGTACGGTGCACGATCCGTTACTGCTAAGCTTTCCACTTCTAGGAAGATGAGTGGGAATACATCCATAGCTTCGTCCGGCCGTGTTTTTTTGTAGGAATTCAAAGAGAAATATGTTTTTGAATGGTGATCAACTGATTTTTGTCGTTTGTGTTGGAAAGAGAACACATCGCACTATCCAACCACTGGAACTAGTCGGAGTCAAGACAGCCCGCGAGCAGCCCGTCTACATCCGGAGGCCGGCGTTCTCGGAGCCGTCTCCGCTGGGTGGGCGCTCGGTCATGTGGACCCGAGTCTCCGGACGGATGGCTGACGCCGCCGCCCGGCACGGGAGACGTTCTCGGAGCCGTCTCCGCTGGGTGGGCGCTCGGTCATGTGGACCCGAGTCTCCGGACGGATGGCTGACGCCGCCGCCCGGCACGGGAGACGTTCTCGGAGCCGTCTCCGCTGGGTGGGCGCTCAGTCATGTGGACCCGAGTCTCCAGACGGATGGCTGACGCCACCACCCGGCACCGGGAGACAGGACGGGCCGTGGCGAGGCGGCCGGCGAGGCGGCCAGACAGATGGCTGACGCCCCCGCCCGGCGCCGGGAGACGGGACGGGCCGTGGAGAGGCGGCCGGCGAGGCGGCCAGACGGAGACGGAGCAGCCCCCGCGGGGCTGATCGCCACCGGCCTGGCTGCCCTGCCTCTGATGGAGCTGGCCGGTCGCGTCCGGCGGCGCTGTGGCTTATCGCAGCCACTCACGAGCAACGGGACGAGGGTCGGAAGGCCGATTCCCAGAGGACCTACTCGCCATTGGAGCCACGCTCGGAAGACCGTGGCCCAGAACACACATTCCTGTAAGACCTATGCTCAGGAAGCTTACGCAACCACGCTAGGAAGACCTACGCTTAGAAGACCCAGCCTGGGAGACCCATTCCCGAAAGGCGCGCTGCCATAAACAACTATGCGGGAAAGACTTGGCCAGGAAGAGCTACGCTTGGCAGACATACGCCTGGGTAGTTCCACTGCCGGAATACTCTGTCGACGCTCATTATACACCGGGTCGGGCTTCATTCGACTCTCATTATACACCGGGTCAGCCTTCATTCGAGTCACATTATACACCGGGTCAGCCTTCATTCGAGTCACATTATACACCGGGTCAGGCTTCATTCGACTCTCATTATACACCGGGCCAGGCTTCATTCGACACTCATTATACACTGGGTCAGGCTTCATTCGGCTCTCATTATACACCGGGTTAGGCGTTATTCGACTCACATTATACACCGGGTCAGGCTTCGTGCCACTCTCATTATACACCGGTCAGGCCTCGTTCGACACTCACTATACACCAGGTCAGGCTTCATTCGAGTCACATATACACCGGGTGAAGCTTCATTCGACTCTCATTACACAGTAGGTCAGGCTTCCAAGTCAATGGGGCGCTAGACCCGCGTTTCAGCCAACCCCAGCCAGCTTTGTCCGACTCTGCTCATCCAACGTTTGTCATAGGCCCTTACTGCGTGAATACCCTGATTCCATAAACAGGTATTGAGATAACTCACCCCGTTAGGTATTCAATGGGCAGGTTTTCCAGGAGAAGGTCTTCGAAGCGAGGATGACTCGAGAATGAGGGAGCAGGTCTTGTGGGCGTAAGTCTTCCGAGCGTTGGTCTCCCGAGCTTAGATATTCCGGGAGCATATTTTCCTAGCAGCATGTCCTCCGAGCGTATGTCTTAGGTATTTCGAGGTACGCCTTCTGATTGTAGGTTTTCTAAACACAGCTTTTTAGAGGAGTGAGTCTTATCAGAGCAGGTATCACAGGAGTAGGTCGTCTGATTATAGGTCTTCCGAGTGGTCTCTCCCTCTCTCTCTCTCTCTCTCTCTCTCTCCTCTCTCTCTCTCTCTCTCTCTCTCTCTCCTCTCTCTCTCTCTCTCTCTCTCTCTCTCTCTCTCTCTCTCTCTCTCTCTCTCTCTCTCTCTCATCTATATTTTCCGTTGCTAAAACAACAAAATCCCTTTTTTTCCTTACCATCTCCTGTTTTTTGACAACCACTGCCTCCGACCCCGCTGATCATTCTTTTTTTCTCTCACTCCACAAGCACCAAGAATGTCATTCCGGCCCAATAAAGCACGGTGGATTCATTGGCAACCCGTCGGGCTACGCCACGGTGGACTTCTGCATAATTTTCCTCTTTCAATCAGTTGTAAATGTCAGGGGCGCCTTTACGGCCGCGGTCACACCGCTCATTCATCACGATTGACACGCTCCCGTCTCACGTGCACCGCTCTCGCCGGCCTCGACCAGGTTAGTTTGCGTGCTTGCTCGCTCTGTTCAGTCCCTGGCCTGTGAGCATTTCCCCCACTCTGTGTCAAGGACTTGACACGATTGGACGGCAGTGCATTGCCAAATGGCAGTCTGCTTTACATTCTGATGACGTTACTCGGGGGAAGGGTGCAATCAAGCGGTATGGGTGGCATGGACAGTGGCGACCGCAGCTTTAGAAGTGGTGACTGAAATGGACTGAGTCTGGTATTCTCGATTCAGATCGTCAGGGACGTCTGCATTTGCTTCCCTGCCTCACAGTAATTGGTCTTGTTGATACTTCAACTAATTACGTTTTTAAGTCCGCTGTCATTGCCGCGCCTGGCGGAAAGCGGACCAGTAAGTTCCCAGTGGCAGAGTTCAGCTAGGTCTTTGATCACCTGGCGCTTTCAACCGCGCTTACTGCACTCTGGAGCTGGCGCCGACCTCAGCAAACTTTCAGCACCCACCGGAAACGGGGTCTTTATTGCAACATACGAGTTGCAGAAAAGCCCTGCTGGCAGGCACGTGCCGACGGCCCAATCTGGCACACCTGCGCAGCTGTTAAAGCCGTATGTGTCGACGCGGCGAATATGGCGCATTTGCGTCATGATGATTGCGGACACCATGTGTCAACCCGGAGATGGCAAAACTTGCGACTTGGTGGATAAGCTTGGAGACAAAAGGTCTCTTTTCATGCGATGCTTGGTGCCAAAAATGTTTTTTGACCGAATATTTTGTTGACGGTCACAACGGAAGATTACAGCGTGCATACTGCAACCTTATATGGGCTTCAATGTCAATACATTCCACAACACAACACCAGAAAATCCTTCCGTAAAGACTCTTTACCGTACCCTACGACCCCATACTATCTATATACCTACTAGCCTACATCCCAACCCGGGAGCAAAAATATCGTATGACTTTTGTTGGTCGCTCGTTTCGGTGACCGGTCGGCGAAAAATCAGTGTGTTTCCTAGCCCGACCGGGCTAGGAAATATATCTATCTTAATATATGTATCTTAGCCCGACCGGGCTAGGAAATATAATTATTCTAATATATGTATCTTAGCCCGACCGGGTGGACGATTCGGGCTGTTTTTACCAGCCGACTCTCAGTGTCCAAACCTAGACAGTAGAAAATACTGAAAGGATCTAGATATGACTAATTCATTTGGTCGCAAAGGTATGCTGCAATCGTTGCGATGCAACTGAGAGATGTCAGGTTGGCGGTGATTTTCAACGCGATGCGAATTTGCAAGCGGCATTCACATTGCAGTATCATGAAAGTGTTTGAATTTTGGGCCTTGTTGACCTCATTGATGGACAGTTCAGGGAAAGACGGTGAGATGATTCAATTGCGGTAGAAACTGGCCTGTGAAAGTTCAGACGGACTCTCAAGACACAGAAAAGCAACAGAAAACCCCTCTGTACTCTAGGTAGCAGTCGCAGGCATCGAGCCTTTCTCCGCTTAAAGGCAGCCATGGGTTCGGCGCTGAGGCTGATAACACTCCTCAGTGAAGGGAATGACAGGAGGTGAGAATGATTATACAGAGCCATTGTATGCCGTTGTCGCCTTGTTCCTCACAGAGTACGGTTACCAGTCGAATAGATCTTCAAATCAGTGCTTGTGCGTAGCTGCTATTCAGTTCAGACGTCTAGCTCCCTCCTCCCAAGTTTGTGAAGAAGTGTGCCAAATGTGGAAAGGCGGACATATGCTGGGGAAGATTGCATATTTTTTTTACTGTTACCCCCCCCCCCCCAACTCATCCTTGAAAATTATGTCTCTGTTTGAAATACAGTCATGTCATCAATGTTTTGTCGGTATTAAAACGACAATTATTCCCAGTTCAACATTTTTTAAATGATTGCTATAAGCTGCTGAAGGCTGATATGAGAGCCAATGGTATAGGCAATGAACAGGCAATGACGGGTGAAGGGTAAATGACTGCAGAAAGTATAGGCAGTGAAGAGAGGGGGGGGGGGGGGTTGAATATTCTATTACCGCCTGCCCTTAACGAAGTGGTTTACTTCAAATGGAGATGGCTTTGTGGGACTTATGTCCTACGGCCACAGAAGTTTGGTGAAAAATTGCATTTTACTATTTCTAAGAGTACTTTTGGCTATGTCCTGATGGTAGCACGTCTATTGTAATGAAGGCTGGAAGTGAGTCATTCTGCAGCGCTTCTTTTATGCGCTTTTTTACCCGCGAGTGTGACATTTACATGAATAGAAATGCAACATATTGTATTGTTTTTTTTGCTAACATCGAAGTAAAACACTTTTCTTCTGGAACTGGAACTTAAAAGCACCCCACACTGGTAGCAAAATAGTATCCTTTGTCTGGTTGTGGCATCATGCAAGTGGTGTCAATTTTTATACATGATAAGGGTATGATGGTGGTCGGGGTGGGGCTCGAAGCGCACACGTGATTTCCATTAGGGAACATGGGCTCGAGGAGGCCTGCATGTTTGACATCACCCTCCGGTGCTACCTGCCACCGGCTTGAATTTTGTCATGTACCCAGCTGCCCTGGCTGTCGAGGTCCTTCGCCGTGTTCTTCGAGGTCGAGGATAGCAAATTCAGTGGCAGCTAAAACCTAAACGTGAGGTCACAGGAGGTCCCGAGTGTTGAAAAAGACTGCTTTTGTGATGGAACTATCCAACTGCTCTAGGTAGGCGCATCCTGAACGCAGGATGCCTGCATCCAGGCATCCTGGCATTAGTTGAATGACTTTGTATAAATGGAGGTTTCGGTTGTGTGCTAAATATCGCAAGTCGCAATGATAAATGAGGGTTTCGGCGATACGCCGATTCCTGATTACGCTGCTGGGCATGAACTTCATTGCCATTTATTATCTTATGGTATCGCGTTACGCTGCTGGCGACAATTTTGGTCCGCAGAAATTCGGTAAGCGACAAGAAAATACACTTTTACCACCCCTGCGTCAACCGTCTCCATCCAGACAGAGCATCGCCCTCCTCCAGCAGAACATCTTCCATTGTCCACTTATTTGCCCATTGTCCATTACCCAGTTCGAAATAACCTACCCCGAAGCTCAACGAGTGCAGACCTATAGCTCCGGCTTCAATCAGAGTCCTCACTAGTGAATCCCGCTCCCAACTAGAACCCCAACTAGTGCAGAAGAATCGCGGAAGCCTCTAGCCAACATGTGGTTCCCCAGTCTCCAACAATGGCTGTTTTTGACAAAACTTGGTTTCCCGGCTCCGTCTTAATTGAACAGAATTGTTGTGCCCGCCTGCACTAATCTGTTTCAAAGATGGTTTCTCTGTCCACAACAGAATCTAGAAGAATTTGTTTCTCCCCTCCGTAATAACAACATAAGATCTTGTCACTTCTTCATTCTTATCACTTTCTATCACTCTCTTCCAGTCGAATTTTCTCCCGCGTCTTATATAATTTTCCCCAACTCTAACGGAATCTGTTTACTGCCCTGATGGTTGGAGAGGAGGGGGCTATCATTCCTACGAAGGTTTTGAATTAATGCCTCCTTGGCACGTCCCACAATCGTGTCCAAATGACCAGCGTCCTCTGAGGCGTCCATTGCACGTGTTTTCACCCCAATACGCCGATAGCATTGCTGGTTTCTGATGAGATGAGAAGAGATGTTTTTGTACGAACACCGCAAAGTAATGTACTGCCAGTGCGTGCGGCGGGTGTCAGCTACGGAATCGGCCAGCGGCGGTGGTGTGGGCGACACTGGACGACACATTTACAGCATAACACATCACCTCTATTTGCCCCAACATACAAAATTGCATCCAAACCAATTCAATTCAAATTCAACAAGGAACGCGCCTGACTAAGGTAAATGTGGCAATGTTATATGCGCTCTAGATCTTGGCATGTATAGCTGAGGATACAAATTTTCAGAAAAAATACATTTGACCTGGTCTAGTAGGGTCAATTATCGACCAATCAGGACCAAAGATGGCACATCAATTGTCAGATTCAGCTGAGGTCCGTGAGTTTTTTTTCCGCGAGACCTCATCGCTCTTAGCGTGGAGTTAATAGCAATTCTGACCTGACCTTGCATTCTATTATTTCGATTTATGTTCTTCTTCTCCGCATGACATGAGGCGAATTGCGGCGGAGTAAAAGGATGCATTTTCCCCGTCTTAAACACAACATTCGCCCACTTCTAACGAACGTTATCTAATTAAAATATTAC
>NW_023597055.1:15870730-15886753 GCF_011947565.3 Pollicipes pollicipes
AGAGAGAGAGAGAGAGAGAGAGAGAGAGAGCGAGAGAGAGAGAGAGAGAGAGAGAGAGAGAGAGAGAGAAGAGAGAGAGAAGAGAAGAGAGAGGAGGGAGGGAGAGAGAGAGAGAGAGAGAAAAGGGAGAGAGAGAGAGAAAAGGGAGAGAGAGAGAGAGAGAGAGAGAGAGGGCGAAGACCACGTCGGAAGACCTATAATCAGACGACCTACTCCTGTGGATACCTGCTCTGATAAGAACTCACTCCTCTAAAAAGCTGTGTGTTAGAAAACTACAATCAGAAGGCGTACCTCGAAATACCTAAGACATACGCTCGGAGGACATGCTGCTAGGAAAATATGCTCCCGGAATACTCTAAGCTCGGGAGACCAACGCTCGGAAGACTTACGCCCACAAGGCACCTGCTCCCTCATTCTCGAGTCATCTCGCTTCGAAGACCTTCTCCTGGAAAACCTGCCCATTGAATACCTAACGGGGTGAGTTATCTCAATACCTGTTTATGGAATCCAGGGTATTCACGCAGTAAGGGCCTATGACAACGTTGGATGAGCAGGTCGGACAAAGCTGGCTGGGGTGGCTTGAAAACGCGGGTCTAGCGCCCCATTGACTGGAAGCCTGACCTACTGTGTAATGAGAGTCGAATGAAGCTTCACCCGGTGTATATGTGATCGAATGAAAGCCTGACCTGGTGTTATAATGAGTTGTCGAACGACGCCTGACCGGTGTATAATGAGAGTAGCACGAAGCCTGACCCGGTGTATAATGTGAATCGAATAACGCCTAACTCGGCGTAAAATGTGACTCGAATGAAGCCTGACCCGGTGTATAATGGGAGTCGAATGAAGCCTGCCCCGGTGTATAATGTGACTCGAATGAAGCCTGATCCGGTGTATAATGAGAGTCGAATGAAGCCTGACCCAGTGTATAATGAGTGTCGAATGAAGCCCGGCCCGGTGTATAATGTGAGTCGAATGAAGCCTGGCCCGGTGTATAATGAGTGGCAAATGAAGCCTGACCCGGTGTATAATGAGAGTCGAATGAAGCCTGACCCGGTGTATAATGTGACTCGAATGAAGGCTGACCCGGTGTATAATGAGCGTCGACAGGGTACTCCGGCAGTGGGACTACCCAGGCGTATGTCTGCCAAGCGTAGCTCTTCCTGGCCAAGTCTTTCCCGCATAGTTGTTTATGGCAGCGCGCCTTTCGGGAATGGGTCTCCCAGGCTGGTTCTTCTAAGCGTAGGTCTTCCTAGCGTGGTTGCGTAAGCTTCCTGAGCATAGGTCTTACAGGAATGTGTGTTCTGGGCCAAGGTCTTCCGAGCGTGGCTCCAATGGCGAGTAGGTCCTCTGGGAATCGGCCTTCCGACCCTCGTCCCGTTGCTCGTGAGTGGCTGCGATAAGCCACAGCGCCGCCGGACGCGACCGGCCAGCTCCATCAGAGGCAGGGCAGCCAGGCCGGTGGCGATCAGCCCCGCGGGGGCTGCTCCGTCTCCGTCTGGCCGCCTCGCCGGCCGCGTCTCCACGGCCCGTCCCGTCTCCCGGCGCCGGGTGGTGGCGTCAGCCATCCGTCTGGCCACCTCGCCGGCCGCCTCGCCACGGCCCGTCCTGTCTCCTGGTGCCGGGTGGTGGCGTCAGCCATCCGTCTGGCCACCTCGCCGGCCGCCTCGCCACGGCCCGTCCTGTCTCCCGTGCCGGGTGGTGGCGTCAGCCATCCGTCCGGAGACTCGGGTCCACATGACCGAGCGCCCACCCAGCGGAGACGGCTCCGAGAACGTCTCCCGTGCCGGGTGGTGGCGTCAGCCATCCGTCCGGAGACTCGGGTCCACATGACCGAGCGCCCACCCAGCGGAGACGGCTCCGAGAACGTCTCCCGTGCCGGGCGGCGGCGTCAGCCATCCGTCCGGAGACTCGGGTCCACATGACCGAGCGCCCACCCAGCGGAGACGGCTCCGAGAACGCCGGCCTCCGGATGTGGACGGGCTGCTCGCGGGTCAGTGTCTTGACTCCGACTAGTTTCAGTGGTTGGATAGTGCGATGTGTTCTCTTTCTAACACAAACGACATAAATCAGGTGGTCACCCTTCAAAAACATATTTCCCTATGAATTCCTACAAAAAACACGGCAGGACGAAGCTATGGATGTATTCCCACTCATCTTCCTAGAAGTGGAAAGCTTAGCAGCAACGGATCGTGTACCGCACGATATTAGTCAAATTATATGTGCAGCAAAAAATCACACCACCAATAAAAATGCAAAATGCCAACGAACAGTTCCTATCGGTCAATTAACATTGAGAAACAAACGTCATTTCGGATGGCACCGGCTACGGAGGCATCCATTTGCAACACGGTGACTGCAACTGAGGACTCTTCAAGCGCTCCCTATCCGGCTGGTGGTAGCGGTTGCGCGTGGTCCCTCTCAGTCCCCCCCCCCCCGACAGCTTAGTCGAGGTGCGAGAGATCTCCTCCGCCCCCGGTCTCACGCATCGCAGCGCTTGGCACAGTTTCCGCAGGGGCGTGTCCCGCCGCTGATTGGCTGTCCGCGGCTTCGCCGGGGGCAATGCGCAGCCTGCACAGGTCATTGGCCTTACTCCTCTGACCGCCGCACCCGGCGCCCAGAGTGCACGGAAGCGGCGGCTGCGCACATCACGTCACTTAAACCTTGACGGCTACTTTGATCCAATGAAGTTTGGTCGCGTGGAGGCTGGAGGGTTATCGACGGAGCTGAGTGCACGGCGCCCTTCGACTGCCGACGGCCTGTGCGGCTGGGAAACGTCCCTGGCCGATGGACAATGAAGCTACACGGCCTGAACGCGTTGTCGCGAGCCGCAACCTTTTCAGTTCCGGTGTGACCTTTCACGTTCCCTAGCGCGCTCTGACATTGCGCAACCGAGAGTGCTGATGGTTTAGTGGTTAATTTACGCGTCTGGGAAACCAGAGGTACCTGTTTCGATTCCCCGCGGTGCCCGCCTATACTGGGGTGAAAGGCATGCTACGTTATGTAGCCTTAGTAGTTGAGCGCGTCGTAAAGCCACATTGACGGCCTAAACGAGGACTTCGGGTCATTCAAGGGATGATCACTCTGGTGCCATGTTACCCAGTGATAGCTTGCGCTTGGCCTGAAGACGAAATCGTCCAGCAATCTTGAATGTGCTGCCCGGGGGCTTCTAATTCGATACAGCTTGAGCCCGTCTCCCAGCTGTTAACTTTGCCGATTTCAGCCGCAGCAACGGCGGCCTTTGAACTTTGTTGCAGCAACGCGGGTCGTGGCCGTTAAATCAGAAATTATTTTTAGCGGAACGTTTAGGTTCCATTTCAAATTCCATTTTTTAAATTGGATGTTTGTGCTCGGATCATGCTGCGTTACCAGGAGGGCGTAGAGCCTTTTTTGGCGGGGACAGAACAGTCTTTCTGTCTGGCCTTAATGTGATAGCTCTTACTTTGTTTAAGTTACCAAAAGCGTACTCATTACGTGCCATTCTGGTCAGCCAGAATATACAAGACTATCTTAAGAAGCTCCGTCAACGCTTTTTCCCGTTTTTTGTTCTGCCGTGTTTTTAAAATCCAGACCAAGGTTTTTATTGGGTGGATTTCTAGGATTCGTGCTCAAACTAAGCGATGGTTGTTGCGAGTACTCTGACCCCATCACCTTATCGTGAAATTCTGGACCAACGGTAGACTTCTGTGGCGAAAACGTGACGCGCTGCATTGCTCGGTCCGGTCCCTCCCGCCCTCTGGCGTCACCTGGGTGGTCGCCACAACCGGCCTCGGGTCATCCAGGTCACGAGTGCACGGCGGGTGCCTCAGGCGCCTAAAACCCACCCCACCGCGGGTGGATGAATCAAAAGGCAGGCTTTCTGACTAACCGAACCACCGTGAGGAATAGAAGCAGGTGTTAAAGGGATTGCATAACAGGTCATTATGAAGTAATCCCCTTTATTGGCGGAGATTACTGATGACCAGTCGACCAGGTACCAGATGTGACCAGATGACCAGCTGACCAGATTAAGACATCTGGTTAGTCACTTTTCTATCTAACCAGATGACTATTCAAAAGCCTCGATGAGCAGTGTATCAAGCACCACGAGATGAGTTACGGTCTCAAGTGTCTCTGCTGACCTTCCCCGGCCAGCGACTGAGTGACAAAATGCTGAAAGTTGCACACCTGGTGGAGAATGCTCGATACTCTGGCTGCTGATCCACAGGCCTCATCCGCCGCGGCCACACAGCGCCTGCATGA
The DNA here is from genome assembly GCF_011947565.3 of Pollicipes pollicipes. Lineage (NCBI taxonomy): Eukaryota > Metazoa > Arthropoda > Thecostraca > Pollicipedomorpha > Pollicipedidae > Pollicipes > Pollicipes pollicipes. Next base: position 15,874,970 of record NW_023597055.1, read on the forward strand.
TGGCGTTGGACGCATACACAGTGATTCACATTCTATGATGCGGGACTAAACGCGACCCTTTTTCAAGGATTTGTCAGCCTTTGCGCGACGCATCAAAGCTATTTCGTGCCGGTCATGATTCCAAGTTTCACGGCTTGGATCGTGTTGTGTATCCTTGATGTGCTGATGTGGAAGTGATCTCCATTTACTCAGTTCATTAACATCAGTCGAGAATTAAATATTTAACTCGGCTGTTCATGAGAAACAGAAATATTGTTGGCCGCTCACGTGGCGGCATGCCCTAGAAATGACTTAGTTTTGTGGAGGAAGAACCGAAGGCTATGTAACAGTCAGTTGAAAGTTGTGGGAGGCTATCGGACTCAGAACAGAAATCTCAGCGTTAAAAATTTGCACCTGCTGGAAAGCAACCAGCTAACACCGCAAGGGTTCTCGAGGCAAGCATATCGTTTTGGCGTGCTTGTGCATACCATTTTACCTCAAGCTTGTGCTGGATTTCATGTGCTACATCACACTTTGTTTCATTTTCAAGACGTCAATGCACACCACGGCATTGCTGGTTGCCGTCTTCGAGCAGACGCTTTCAAAACAGCCCTGCGAAGTGATTCAGGATTCACTGCACGAGACATCGCGCCCAACTCCGTCCGCTGCCGTCGGCCTCCGCTGTCTTACGTCGAGGTGGCCGGAAGGCATCGACCGTTTGACGGCCAAGCTGCTGTCGACAGCCGAACTTCCCGAATTCGGCGGCCACTCAAAGACGAGTGCTGGCGCGGACTTCCCCCTCCCCTTCCCAACCATCACCCCCGCCTGAAGTCGGCGAATCTCACGCCAGGCGCCGCGAGAAGGAAGAGTGGTCATCAGTCTGAATGGGGGTGGCGGCCGACGCACCTCGGTGGTCAGAGGATGGATAATCTGAGTGACGAAGGCATCACCTTTCGGAGGCAGCGTGCCGCCGCAGCATGGAAAACAATTTAAACAAAAGCGCGTCACATTTTTGGGCTAATGCAATTGCATACGTTGGTATAGATAACAAGTAAAAGTGTTTCAGCCTTTCACTACATTTGCATTAAAGTTGCCGACCTCTTGCATGTGCGGCTTGGACGTAATGACCATCGCTTAAAACCGGGGAAAACCCCAGATCTATAAATCATCTCATCCTAATTGTGCCCCTTTGTTTCCAGTTGGCTCAGCCCTCTTGAACAGTGCTGACAAGATTTCGCTGCGCGTTTCGAAGGACCCACTACACTCTGCCTCAATGTGGCGTGTTCTCACCATCAAAGGAAGACATTTGGTATCTCTTCACACATCGTCTTTGTGTAGATGGCGGCCGATTTCGATCGTATCTGGACCTGCCCAGCTGGATTTAGCTGACTGGGATGCAATATTGCTGCTTGCATGGCTGACTGCTATTAGTTTCAGAACTATTTAATGGCTCGAGCCATCTGGTGAGTGGTCATAATGCGTCCGCCCAGAAACTGAAACGATCCTGAAGTCAATGTTTCGCATAATAGCCATCGAACTACATCGTCATGGAAGCAATAAAGGCGGTCATCAGTCCATAAAATCATTCGCGTGTGCACATTTCAATAGAAATGGACCATTCACTTTGGGAAATGTGCGGCGAATGGAGTGGGACTTCGAGTTCAACATTCTGCCAACTGCAGCCGTAGCCCGCGCCTGGCCGGTTGGCTTTATGCCCATTGAACGTCTTCGACTGGATCTTCCAGTGCGGATGTAAAAATTGAGCCTTGGCCGTAAACATGCAGAACGTCTTTTCCTTCAGGGATGGTAACATTTCATACTGCCCAGGCATATCTAAGAATGGGGAAAACCGCAGTTTGCGAAGTATGGGTCCGCAAGCTGACATCAACACCACCCAACTGAAACAGCGTGGTTCGGTTCGTTTTCTCCGGGGGTGTGCAGCCGGTCATTTGTCCCGAGGAGATGTCAGATGTAGCAGCGCGTGCAGTGCAGAACGAAAGCGACTGCATTAGATACAACCCAATCGGAAATGGACATTCCCTGAGCAGTTCCGATGATAGGATAGGGGCACCAGAGAGCAGAATCGCAGGAAGTCAGTGAAAGACCAAGTTACGAAATTTTGTAGCTGTTAATGAACGCATGATGGCGGACACCGCACTGAATGATGGCACCGAAGCGAGGCATACCATACATCACACAACGTGCGACCGTTGAAAGGCATCTTCCGTCTGGGGGGGGGGGGGGGGTTGACAAAGGAGCTGCGACAGAAGGTTATGACAGGGTGTTATTGATAGGCGAATTGTTGACTCGTGATATGAGTTAAATACCATGTGAAGTACCCATTTAGCAGACTTGGCAGAGAGGCTAGCAGTTCCAGACAGGTATTTTATGAAATGCAGTGACCTTGACCAAAAGACAGAGTCATAAGCAGAATCCACAACCTGGTGACCCGTGCAGGTGCAATTGATTATGGGACGGGTGGGGGCAGCTAAACTCAACCTCCAGAACAATTTCACTTGCCCATCCCCACGTTTTCCGTTCTAAGACATTTATTTTCCATCCTTTGCTTACACATAAGCAAAGCACAAGACGCACTTGCCCCATCCACAAAGTGATTAGAGAATCCACCGGCATCGAGCCCTTGACAGACAGACGGTGGAATCCCGTTATTGAAAGATGATATGCATGGCGGAAAGTCTGTGAAAAACGGGTCACAGCAGACTGCCGCTGCCTACAGTGCATGACGTATAGACCGTAGCACAATATGTCACAGGCAACACATGACAGTATCCAGCACACGGATTTCGTCGGGCAGTTCATCACGGTTCATGATGGCTTCCATGACAGGCGGGTCGTAGCAGAGTCCGAGACATATCGGCTGTGGCTTTATACAAGAAAAATATTCGGAGACGGCCAGTCTTTGATATACCACATGCGAGATGGCCGTCTGTGGAAGACCTTGCTAGTCAACCCGTAACATACTGTCCAAGACAAACAGTGCATGGCTGACAGTCGTGACAGACATCACGTGACACAGTCCCTGGCAGACATATGGTGCTATAAAGTCCGTGATCAACACTCCACAATAGACTGTCAACGATAGACGACCCACCCGTGACAAACGGCTGATTACGCAGAGCCCACAACACAGTCCGTGACAGGCGGACCGGGACAATCCATCCATACAGTCCATAACGCACACTCCGTGATACACAGTCCACAGCAGACAGTCGGCGGCATACAGCCATATCAGCCAGCAAAGTGATACTGACCCAACCTCCTAAAGCCGGCCAAACCGGCCCTAAACAGCTTCATAGTTCAGGAAGAACCACCGCGGCCGCAGCCGTTGCCAAATAGCTTGCCCTACTTTGTCCGGGGGCACGCAGCAGACGGGACCCAGCGCTGGGCGGCCAGCAGCGGGGCGCCGGGCGGTTGGCGACCGACAGCTGACGGGCGGGTCATGGTCGCCGGGCACGATGACCCGAGTTCACCCCATGGGGCCGGCGTAGGGGCCGGAGGTGCACTCTTACCAGCGGAAGTAGAGCGCAGTGGGACGTTACTGAGGGAGTAGCGCAGGCAAATCCGCGCGATAAATGCTTACAATCCGTGGGCCGTTTGCACGGAAGTGATAGCGACCTGCTACAGCAGACATGCTAAGGGAAAATAACGCAAATAACGCAACGAAGACGGTGTAGGATCGTTTGTCGACTTTTCTGTTCTATGAGGGCAATTGCCACATTAAACAATTATGGTTGGTTAATAATTTTTCCGCCTGGCGCACGCGCAGTGACAATTCGGGAAAGCACCACCATCGGAGGGTCGATATTACAGCATTGCGGATGCTGGCGGCTTTGGCTGGATGCCGCACACACCCCAGACGGAAATTTGATGTCGTCTGGTCACCGTTCCCAGAAGCAGCAGAATGGATGTAAGGGTGAGACTGGGTGACATTTTTCGACGGCGATATTGGGAAGCAGGCCGCCGGCTATCGGATGGAAACGTCAACAGCTGCTGCCGCAAAATTACGATATTTGTACTCGCACTGTCAGCTCTCAGGAACGATTGATTTCAAAGAACGTCGTATGACCTACCTCGCTTTCTATCTATATATTAATATAATGTATACACATGTATAGATATAGATAGAGAGAGAGAGAGATATGTATATATATATATATATATATATATATATATATATATATAAAGGCGAGCGAGAGCGATCTCACACTACGGGGTGGGGCAGCGGTAAACACGTCGTCAGCGATGACTAATCTGAGCATTGCAGCGCTCAGGTTAGTCAGCACTCACAATGTGTCACTTTGACGTGGGTCCGCAACGCAACCAAACTCCGCCAAACTGCAGCGTTTCCTCTATCTCAATGAAAGTATGTAATGTAAAGTATCTCAATGAAAGTACAGAAACAGGAAGATTTACTTGCTTTGCAAACATGCATCCGGGCTCGTCTCCATTTTCTTAAACTTTCTTTGAAAAATTTGCTAAATATTTTCTATGAAAACGCTAAGCTTAATCCCGTCAAAGATGGAGGGCATCGCTCTTCCCAGTACCAAAGTTGTGGAGGGACAAGCGCCCTTTCCATCTCTGTTTCCGCTTTTGCATGCTTGCATGCATGTATATATATATATATATATATATATATATATATATATATTCATATATACATACATATATATATATATATATATATATATATATATATGCGTGCGTGTGTGTGTGTGCGTGTGTATCGGTATAAAACCCGATTTCCGGACCAAAAAAAATCAGCACGGATAAAGTCAATAGAAATAGAAGTCGAATCGGAAAGACTCGGCAACAAAAGCCGACAGAGACAATGTTAAAAATAAAAAAAGACAAGACCGAAACCTCCCGCAAGATAAAATTCGACAGCAATAATATCAAACCAACAAAACGTCAAAGACAATCAAGCGGAGATCATATTTGCGGAAGAGTGAAGCTTCCTTCAATGACCGTAGCATATTTGGGCAATCGCAACATCAGGGTGGCACAAATAACATGCTGTTGAACAATATGCCGACTTTTTGTCCTTTGGCATTTTTTCGATTCGACTTCTATCCCTGTCAGTTTGCACTCATTATAAAAGTGACTGCAGGAACAAAAAAAGAGGGGAATAAGTAGCAGAAAACGTATTGATGGTTAAGCTATTGTGGTTAAAACTGTTGGAAAATCAGACTAGGAGACAGGACGATGGGGTTGTGGCACCAGTGGCACTAACTCTCACTTGAGTCATTGGCCAGATATCAACAGATTTCTAAGGGAGAAGCGTCGACTAGAACGATAGGAAAGGTTGCACAAGGAATAACCAGCTCGGACAGAAAACCCCAAAGGAGTCAATGAATGCGTTGTATACACCGTTGTTTATGCAAACTAATTTACAAACAACAGAAAAAAATGTAGGCGCGCAGAGGGTGGCATGCACTTGAGAACAACTAACCAAGCGAATGGCACGCAACGTGACATATGGTACAGGGTTTGAGGTTTGCAAGTATGTGGTGTAGATGAGCGTGCCAGGCCATTTCATTTCGTTGAAGAGCGTCACAATGTCATCTACGTCAAAGCTTTATGGCTGAGGAGTGGACGAAAAGGGTTACGTATGAGAGTGTGAGGGAACAGAGGTGGATGGGCCGTTAAGCACACGTCTTGGGATCGGGGGGGGGGGGGGGGCGTGGCAGGAACACTGCGTCGGCCGCATTATCTCTTCCATTGTTTGATTCAGGTGCGCAGCGGCGCAGCGTGTGTTAGGCGCACGCATTTTCTGCCATCTAGTGAGGTAAAAGGTAACTTGATGTGTACATGGAAATTAATCAATCAGCCAGGAGCCTGCTAAGCTCCTCTGGTGCGCGTCAAAATTGGCGCGCTGTGTGTTGCATCTTCTAAACTTCATTCCCCTCCCTTGAAGGCTCGCAATGACATGACATTAAGCGGCGACCAGAACTTGACTTGATCTTCAGACACGAGTATCATCATCATAATTTTTTTGCGACACGCTCATCAGCAAATTAATGTTTCGCTCGACTTACAGTCATCCGGGCTAATCAAATCACTTAACAGCGTGAAACACATATTTCGCTCCATAGTGGAGCTTTTGACAAATCGCTGGGGCCCGTGAGCCCACGCGGCGGAGCTGGACCAGTTCCTCCCAGGTCATCTTCACGGGTGAAGTCGACGTTTCGGCGCAGGGTGCAGAGGGCCGGAATATTGTTAGTGCCCCATATACAAATGGGACAGGAACAGGAAGGGCTGTTATGGCACTTGGAGCCGTGCCCGACAGGATATCGTCCGACATTAACGCGGCCGGGGTAGCCAATGGGGCGTGCTGACGCCATGGCGACGGCCTCCATTGAGGGGTGTAATTTTCCATCCAATGGAAGGACTGCAGGCGTCTTCCGAATGCTCTGCTCGTCCCCTATCCCCACACCAATTTCTGGATGGTCACTCAGCTTCCAACACAAAGAATGCAGGGATTTAGCGCTTTGAGGTCAGATCTGGACAGTTTTGAGCAATTTCAGGGATTTTGGTTCACCCAAAAGTTTCTCATTAAAATAATCAGCCCAAAATCGGCGCCACATAATTCAGTGCACGTACCAAGGCGACCACCACCTGTGCACAGCTGCTCACATGATGACCTGCGCGCCTAAGTATGGTCATGAGCTAGCGACAAGGCACTAATGATAGCACCGGGAGAAAGTTTGTTAGGGCAGACAGGGCCTTTGTATTTGATGTGGATGGTCACTGTACAAGGACAGGAGGAATGTGGGGATGATCAGACGAGACGGTGAGAGCATCCCGATAGTGGAGGCGCATCGGATGGAGAATGACAGCTACAAATGATGACGGACGAGTGTCATGTGTGTTGTAAACAGAGGAGAGAGAGGGAAAGAGAAAGAGAGAGAGAGTGAGAGTGAGAGAGAGGGAGAGAGAGAGAGAGAGAGAGAGAGAGAGAGAGAGAGAGAGAGAGAGAGAGAGAGAGAGAGAGAGGGAGAGAGAGAGAATAAAATAGAAATTGCACCAACCCACTCTGACCGCGTCGTTATTTCCATATCGCGACAGATCTCGGTCACGCGTGGTACGAAGCACTCGCTCGTTACCTTTAATGAGAGGTACCGGCGACATCCGAAGCGACCGAATCAATAGACTGAGACCGCAGCGTGTCGGCCGAACCATCGCGGCTGGCGCGGGGGGGAACACCCGTCGTTGGTCAGACCTCGATCCCCGGCCCGCTCGCGAACCCGGTCCGCAGGCGGCCGAAGACGCGGTAATGTGGCAACGGACGTGGTAACGGACGTGGTAACGGACGTGGTAACGGACGTGGTAACGGACGTGGTAACGGACTTGGTAACGTGGGCGCTGATGCCCGCATGCCAGCCTCCTGGCCCTCGGATGGGTTCTGGTATAGCTCATATCAACTCTCCTCCGGCTCGGCCCGCGGCGTTAGTTTGGAAAGTGGATGTACATTCGACACCAGCCCGACTACAACGGAGGCACTCCCATCCGACTCACTGTTAAGTATAGAGCTTGCTGTAAAGACCCTGGTAGGAACATCTCGGAAGTTTGCGCTGCAAGATTTTAATGTGTCATGTAGCGCTATGATACAGGGGCCTCGTGCTGGTCTCACTCTAGCGACCAGTTGCTGATTGGTCATCATTCCTGTCACAGAAACGACTTCCAGCAGAGCATGAAACAGACTGGATCAATCCGGTGGCATTTATCCAATCCGATGCAGTCCACTGGGCTGTGTGTTAACAAACTTTACAGATATGTTAAAGAACAGAGCCCATGGAGATCGACTGAATTTGGGTTCTGCCTGGATTTATCCGGACTGGGTCAAACGAAACGCAGATGATCGTTTAGCAGCCTGTGTTATGGCTACAGAGCCTTACGTCTGTGGTTTAGTGGTGAGATTTCCGGCGCTCCAGCAGCTGAGCTAAGACGACGGCTTTGTCCGTAGAGTAACACTTGAGCACTCTATAAAGCTTTTACGGTTATCTATGACACAGCTGAATTCTATCCTGCTCTTCCTGTCCTGTTCTTTCTTGCTGTATTTTGTCCAGCTCTGTCCCTTCTTTTCCCTCTGTTGTGCCTGACCGCATTTGGCTTTCCTCTGTTCAGCGCTTCCCCCACGAATTTGCCCTGACGCAGGACAATTTCCTCGTCGGGCTCTCTACTCTACTCAGCTATGTCCGCTGCGTCTTGGGCCACGTGTCCCCGCCCTGTCCTGCTCTATCCCACGACGTTCTATTTCGCCCCTACGCGGTCTTATTCGGCTCTTCTCTTTCTGTCAGGCCCTACCCTGCCCCAGTTAGCCCTACCCTAACGTACTCGGCCCTACCGTGCACTGCTCGGTCCTGACCTGTCTCAAAGTCAGCGCCATCATCACCCGTAAGCCGACCTCCGTCCGCCGGAGGTCACAGACCGCAACCAGAGGCTAACGGCATTTCTCGCCAACTTGCTGTCAACACAAACAACCTGTAACCACAAACAACCATCACCCAACAGTAAGGCTTACAAATACGTTTAAAGAACAATGCCCGTGTTGCCCACACGGCACCGGGCCGGGCTGGCCATGCCACCGGCAGGCAGGCCACCGACACTGAAGCGAGTTTTGGCACTAGACTCTCCGCGCCCACCGGCTCGAGCGCTCTCTCCCTCCCCGCCCACCCAGATCTGTTCGTGGGCCGCCCACTGATCCGTAGCACTGAGCCAACAGAGAAATGGTGCTCGAGATAACGGCGAACAGGATCAAAACTGTGGCGCCGCTTTCTGAAGCTGCAACTTATGAGCGCTAGATAAAAGCCAGAAGAGGGAAGTTAGCCTTATTTTAGGCAATTTACGCCAGAGAGTGGCGTAACACGACCGATCTACTCTAGGGCGGGGTGTTACGCTATCAATAGGTCCAGCGGGGTAACATTACGCTACATATTTTTGCTAAGGAATAGCGTTACGAATTGGAACTGGTGGTCACTGGGCATTCGCCACACGGATATGTGCTGTTGAGTTATAGGTATCTTTCAGCACGAATGACCTGGATCTCGAATAACCTTGAGTTCATTTTTCTGGTATTATTAACTGGGAATGTTCATGTTGAAAACGTTCGATCCTCGAGATACTTTAGGCGTGTTCGTGTGGCAACATGATCTGTCTCTGGTAATCCCTGCTCACAAACGCTCAGAATGTAGCGTCTGTGACGGAATTAATAAACACTTTGGAGGCGCACTTTACGGGGTGCGCACTTCTGACTACGGCAACGCGTGGTAGACTGAGACGTAGTCATCTGGCATAGGGCAATAATTAAATTTCAGCGCCAGCAAAAAAGGCTTACAAGGTATTAGACTCGCTGCATGTTTGAAATATTCGTGCGATGCTGGACACTCGAGCATCGGTTTGAGCAACGTTCTTTCAGATTATGCCAGTTTAGGAATAACTTTTTTGTCGAAGTGATGAGCGATGGCACTCGCTGACAGATTTCGCTTCTGATGTGTTATCGTGTTATTGTGTTACGTGTGCACATTATCAAACCCCTTTAACTTAGTCGCCTTGGTTGCCGTAGTCGCCTTGGCCGCCCTTAGTCGCTTTAGCCGCCTGGGTTTCGGGCAGTACTTACCACAGTCCCACACGTTGGGTGCTCGTGCCTGATGGCCTGAATAGCTGGAATGCTCGTGATATTTGTGCAATGTTCACGATGCCTGACATTCCGAGTAAGTGACCTTTTAGCCCTAACTACATATGGGTCATCGCCATGTTCAGGCATAGCCGCCTGTGTCTCGCGACGCTCTTAGCTACGCATCCAGTTACACCAAGTGTCCAGAGCGTCATGGGGACGCAGCCAAGCTGCTCGGGCAACCAAACGGGTCACTAAGCAGTCGGTGGGCCCTCCACAGCGAGATGAGTGCTTGGTTGGCCAATAGCGCTTCCGCGCAATGATACCCGCCGATCGGTTGTTGCGGGGCCCTGGACAGCTGATGAGGCCCCTGAGAAGTCACAGGAAAACGTCACCGTTCAGGGGCTGTTCAATGGCCAGAGGAGCCCTTAGTGGCCAGAAAGGCCCTGGGAGGCAAGGCCTGCCCGTAAGCAGCCATCGGGGCTTGAGCACGCAAGGGGTACAGGGCGGTCTATGTAACTCCTGAGCGGTCAAAGAACCTCTGAGTGGTGTCGAGGTTGTCATGGTATCCAGAATGGACTTCCCAGTGCCAGAGGAGCTATGGGGCTAAATAGGTAGGTAATAGGTAAAACCTATTCGGTAGTTTGGTTTGGGGAAAGGTCGGGAGCGGTTTTGAAAACGTTAGGAGCCTCCCAAGTTTTCCCGATCGAGGGCATATAATTGCACACTGATTGGGGAAAGTTGAAATTCCCCAAGGCGTCTTAATCCTCTTGTCAGAATGCAGTTTAATCGGATTGTCCCTTTTCATTACCAGCTGAAACAAACGTAATCGTCATGGCCAGCTCGAGGAACGCTCGAGGAACATTGCTTTGGAAGACATTGGAGAACGGTTGGAAAAAGGTTGGAAATCCCAACCAAAGTATTTCATGTTCGGAGCTCATCCCATGCATTCCCAATAGAAAAATTCGGAACGGTCGGGATGTTCTGGTTGGGATCGGACCAAACTTTCTGGCTGGGAAGGGTCTTTAAGCAACCAGAGTTCCCCTAGTGACCAGGAAGAGCACACTAAACGACCAAAGGGGCCCGGGGTGGCCAGATGGCGTGTAATGAGCAATCCAAGGAGCGCAATGGCACAACCTGAACGTACATGTGGCAAAGACCTTTTTTGTTTTTCTTTTGTTCAATACGGACATCTTTCTTCGCGCTGGGCGAGCCGAACAAAGTTCTACCATTCGGCCCCAGGACCACCGAACTTTGACTTTTAACCTTTAACCCCAAACAACCGTCATCTTAGGTCTTCCGGGTCTGGGCGATGCGCCCCCCCCCCTTCCCCCTCCACTAACCCTCGAAGCCCACAAGATCTCCAGCAACGCATGCCCGCTTGAAGACGTCGTTTCACCAGTACGTTCTGGTATGTTTAAGGTCAAATATTTCCAGCGTAAATACTCAAAAAAACAAACGGATAATTAAGGCCAATGGCGAACTCGCCAAATCATCTCCACCCAAAATGATAAGACCTGGCGACCGATGGAGAGCCATGTCCGCAGAGGCATGTCTTCGCATAAGCAAGATATGTCTCATGGTAAATAAAAGATGACGATCAAGTGTCGCTTGATGTTCGTCGGCGTATTGTCCATTATTGACACGATACAGTGGCCAGCGGCTCAATAGTGATCAATATGATACACACGACCACAAAACATTCCTACTTTGGTCGGAGACACCGATGTCGTTAACATCAGTGAACGCGCTTCCCACATGATGGCTCAACCAGTCCGTGCCGCACTTCACAGCTGATAATGCAGAACGGTGCCGTAACGGTGCTGAAAGCTGATTTGGTTCCCTACATCATTCTGTTAATTCGCCTTTTGTCTCCCGGGAGCCTAGTAAGATACTTCGAATGGGAATCAAACCCTGGCCAGGGCATATACCGCAGGTGGTGTGGTATAGATAAAAACATTTTTGCCACCACATACAAAATTACTGGTTACGGTGTGCGTTTCACAGGCACCGCTCCCACCACGCTCGGCCGTGTTGAGCATGTCAACACAGCTGTGCACACCCGGAGTCACGTTTCAAAATGTCCGGCCGAGGTCAGCTCGTACTTCCGTTTTACGAACTTACACGCGGGGACGCACCATGGGAAGTCACAAACCTCGTACGCCTGCTCC
>NW_023597055.1:15887753-15918621 GCF_011947565.3 Pollicipes pollicipes
TGCGTTTCACAGGCACCGCTCCCACCACGCTCGGCCGTGTTGAGCATGTCAACACAGCTGTGCACACCCGGAGTCACGTTTCAAAATGTCCGGCCGAGGTCAGCTCGTACTTCCGTTTTACGAACTTACACGCGGGGACGCACCATGGGAAGTCACAAACCTCGTACGCCTGCTCCCCACATCTTGAGGATGTCACGGTCGGAATGGGACGGGAGGGAGAGGTTAAACACCGACTCCGCTGGAGGGTCTCCAACACAATCGCTGCGTATTTCAAGCCAATTCCTTCCATACTTTGCCATAAGTTTAATTCTGACATCTACAATCATCGGGATCCGCGCTCGAAAAAAACGCTACGTGACACCTGACGATGACCTGAAATGACCTGACGTGACGACATGAAATGACCTGACGTGTCGACCTGAAATGACCTGACGTGACGACCTGAAATGACCTGACGTGACGATCTGAAATGACCTGACGTGACGATCTGAAATGACCTGGCGTGACGACCTGAAATGACCTGACGTGACGACCTGAAATGACCTGACGTGACGACCTGAATGACCTGACGTGACGACCTGAAATGACCTGACGTGACGACCTGAAATGAGGGATATTTCTCTTGGCTGGCAACGCATCTCCGCACACCGCGATCTCCTCTCGCTATGCGCCTGAGAGCCATGCGGGCGCATTCCCAGGCCTAATGACTCTTAGAGTGAATTAATGCATGTTTCTTTTCCTAACGCCATGCCTCATTAGTGCCGCGTTCGTCGGCATACATGGTGCTCGTGGGTCTGCGTAGAGCCGTCCATTACGCCCGAGAGTTGCTGACGGGCAGTGGCCAGGCATTGACCCTCTACCGGCCTCACTGAGAGGCGATTACCGGCGATACATGTGCTGTAAATGCGCTGCTGATGCCAGTGCCACACGCGGCTCGACATTGATTGCCACTTCGCGCCCCTCCCCCCCCCCCCATTTCTCCAGGTCACGAGGGGCAGCGGGGTCTACCGCCGCTGCAGGGTTTCCTGCAGCGGCGACGCACCGCAGCGCCCTTGGTGCAGCGTAACGTTGATGTGTACGCCGCAAATCAGGGACCAAAAGCGTGCAACAAAAGTGTTTTTGGGCGCCTAGCTTTAAATCATGATGCTCCTGTGGGAGAAGAGGGGATTTGCTCGCCACCCAGCGCTCCAACATTATCAGCCATCCAGATCAACCCAGCCGGCCTTCAATGCTCACTTTTATGCGGAGCCAGCTTGCTGCGAGTCAGCAGGCTATTCATCTTCTAGCTTGACGTTTCTAAAATCCGGGATTGGCAAAACCGGGGTGTCGCGCACTCCCTGTGGCGGCGTGAACTTTATCGTGCACAGTTCTCGACAGGTTCGCTGGTGTCGGACACCTTATGCAGGCTACATGAGGGGCGAGTTGACACACCAACAATTTCATACTTCGGTCATAGCAATAGCCATCTGTCTTCATGCCAAGAGAAAGCCATTAAGTACAGGGATACACGGGATGATAAGCCTATGGACGCCGTTTGAAATCGTTAGGAACTACCGGACTGAACTGGGTATGCTTTGGGAAAAATATGGGTGTAGGCAGGCGTCCACGACATGGTCGAAAAAAATAATGCACAACGTTACTGATTGCGTTACTTTGAGTCCTCATTAGCTCCATTCACACTACTTTTGCAATTTTGCGCCCAATAAAGTGACGTTTTCAAATTTGACTCGAGGCATTTATAGAGTTTTCTTTGAAGATGCCATAATACAGAGAAGATATGCAGGTTGCTGCTCCAATGGAATAGCTGTGCTTTGGGCCATACATTCATGTTGCCAGTTTTAGATGTTAAAAATTGTCGTTAAAAAATTACTTTATAGCCACGCCGTAACATCGCCACAAGGCGATTGCTGGCCGAAGCTGCCACAGGATGTCTGGCATTGTAAAACGCATGTTTTGTTACTCTTTAAATATTGATTAAAAAGACATCGTTAGAACCACAAAAAACGAGCCGATGTTCAGTTAATATCGTTGCCTAGAGTCAGAAAACGTTGAAACCCTTTCAAAAACGTTTGCAGAAGACGATGCCTCACAAAACATAAAAGAACACGTCCCAAAAAATTTGCAGTAAACAAAAAACATTTTAGGGAGTTGATCGGCACGGATAGGCGTAGGAGCGTTACAAAGTGCGGGGGAGGGGCTCAGGGTATACTTGAGGAACTTTTCCTGAGACGCAAGCCCTTTGACTTCGGGGGATGGAGAGCTTTCTGAATAAAAAAACACTCTGGATACAAGCACATTCCGTGGTTGCTATGATAGAAATATACCTACAGCTGTGCGACACTTGCGTACTTTCTTACCTATTCGAGCCACCTGTGCCATTGAGCAGATAAGAGTTACCAGCTTCCGAAAACTATTCGCCTGTTTGAAAATTGCTTCCTCTTGGGGGGAGGGGGGATTTCATCAACGAGTAGGCATTTTAGGTCATTGGTGGGGCCATGACTTAGACGCCATAATACCACTCGAGCACAGGCTAGCCAAAGTTTTGAATTCGAATCAATGACTCATAGAGCGCCAGAGTTTTCACGAGCCTAAATTTTGCCGTCTGTTTTTCAAGGGATATGTTTTTGTCACAGCAATGTAGGTAGAAGAAAATTTAAAAGCTACAAAACCATCTGCCAAAAAAAACATGGCTAAGTCACAAAACCGGGGTTTCTCCTGTAAACAGATCACAGAATAAAGTCCTATCTTCGAATGTTCCCTGATTGGGCCTTACTCCCGTCTGCCGTCGTCGGCTCCCGTCTGCCATGGACCGGCTGTCCCTCGCATAACTGACTTCGAGCCGATCGTATGACTGCTTTGCTGCGTATGTGTCGATCGGCATCACTACTTACTGTCGTGTAGTGACATTTTTGTGGTTTATTTTCTGTGTAGTCGTTTTGCTGTGGTGTAAAGGAGATGGGACGCCTGCCGCAATACCCATTCCCGAAATGTTCTTCCTTACAACACACCATAGCAAAAAAAAAACAACTTTCGGGACATTGCCTGCCTTACGTTAGAGTGTAGTGAAGTGGTTAAAAAGTAAGTTAGACATGAGCACCAGAAAATACCCAGCAAAGCAAACCCTCCACTAAAAAAGCAGGTTGGCTCTTACCTCGGTCTAACCCTCATGCATCATCCAAAGTCACTAAAAATTCTCGTAATTCTAAATCACGATGTCTAGATGTAGGAACCATGTCATCTATCTAAAGAAATTATTTCAGAAATGTATGGCATCGTGCAAAATTCCGTTGTCGCTCCAGATTAAATGATTACCTGGAAATTGCCGTTGCTGGCAGCCATGTCATGGATTTGACCTGCCATATGTCAGCGGCATTACACAATTTATGTTATTTTGTGTATCAAAAGATCCCCTATTAAATCTTCTGCAGCTATTCAAAGTTTGGTGAGGCTACGCCGCGCCTTTAGAAAAGCTTCTGGAAAACCTTCGGGGATAGTCAAATTGATCCCTTCACGGGAACGCGTCCTAATGAACAGCTTCCCAGCATAAACATTTGAAATGTGCAAACACATGCTTCAAATACAGCCGGAAATAATTGAAAGGCTTATACGGAAACCTGTTGGAAATAGCAGAAGCGCTATCCCGTTAGATCGCACTTCTACTATTTCTCAGTTTCATAAGCGTGGGACGAAGTTCATGTACAGAAATTGACTAATCTCGTGAGTCAAACTGTGACTTTTGTTAACTCTGGACAACTGATATGCTTGAGATTGCTACACACATCGTTTCCGGCGGCATTTCTGGAATTTAATCTTCCTTATCCAACACTATTTCGTCCACATTTAGCATGGCAATGCACCTAGACTCGTTCCGTTGCTCAAGATGAATGCAATAGCTTGAGGGTCCAGACCAATAACGTTGCCTGCCAACTTTACTGAAACTCTACCGTAATTTAGACCTCGTCTGGCAAAACGCCAACGGGTGGGTAACGGCTGGGTGCACCTGATTAGGAATGGGTAATGGGTGCATATGGGCGCAGCCTCGTGGGTAAGGGTG
The DNA here is from genome assembly GCF_011947565.3 of Pollicipes pollicipes. Taxonomy (NCBI): domain Eukaryota; kingdom Metazoa; phylum Arthropoda; class Thecostraca; order Pollicipedomorpha; family Pollicipedidae; genus Pollicipes; species Pollicipes pollicipes. The sequence goes on from NW_023597055.1 coordinate 15,891,808, forward strand.
TGAATTGGGCGAAGAACAGAGGTTTTTCCAACCTTGGACAGTACAGTGCCCGTCCTTGCGACACGGCTATTCGGTCATTGATTCCCCATCAAACACGGGCCATTCTTGTAAAGAACGAACCGCTTGACGGTACTCGCAACAACGGCGCTCGTTTAATGTCCGCAACTGTCGCTGCCATGCCCGTGACAGGCCGCCGTTATTCCATTACAGTGGCACAGCACTGTTAGTGACAGCGTAACTTATGGCACGGTTAACGAGACCGTCGATACACCATGTTGTTCGGATGGTCTTAACTTGGTCACAGCTGGGTCAAAAACTCGCGAATAATCGCGCTGTTTTCCTACAGAGGCAGGCAGGCTTGCTCCAGCCATATGGTGTAGAGTACCCGGGCAGCACATGGGCTAGTTAGGGCCAGACTAATTCATGGTCGGTTTTCAGAGTGCTGTTTTGGCGGCAGTGACATCCGTTTGTAGCATCCAGATGCTGGCGAGTCATAACGTGACCCTGTTTGTGAGACATCATTCCTGTCTGCACATTATCCCGCTACTGGGATTTAGCCGGAGGCACTCACAGACTTCTAATCAGAGGTGCGGAACCCGCACAAAAGCGAACGCAACGGTCTTGCTCTGGCGTAACGTGAATCTGCCGTCCCAAATGCTAGCCAACCAGCCCACTAGTAGCAGTACTGCGCTCTGCTGAAGCACGCTTGGTGCTCTGGTTAACCCGCTACATATGGACTACGAAGCTGTCTGATTCATCACAGGGGGAAGAGGTCAGTTTGAAATTTGGAAGGATCAACTGTGAAAGGGTCAACTTGATCCTCCCCGAAAGTTTTCAGCATAATTTTCCAAAGACGCGATGTAGCCACACCTAACTTTAACTAGCTGCAGACGATGTAATACGTGATCTTTTGATGCACAAAATCATTGGGACTCCGCAGATTTGGACTCTCCCCTGCTTGTTGGCAAGGGGTTTAATGCACGTGCCAATCGGGCTATAAAGATATCCGGACACAAATGCCAATAGAATTAACGTCATATTTCGTCATAACGTCAAATTTTCGAAACTACTCGCTTGTCCTTGCCCCCCGCGTGGTGACCCCGCGCATCGCAGTCTCGGGATCACAGCGGCTTCACCCGATGACAGCTCTGGTTGAGACTGGTCCAGCCCGACCAATCCGTTGGTAATTAGCCATCGATCTCGCGCGGAGAGGGAGCAGAGCCCAGAGGCGCACACAGACGGCTGAATCAGTGAGGCGCGGCTGTTGGCCGGAAAGAAGCGAACACGCTCGCATGCTATTTGTTTTCTGAGAAGTTGAGCGATGACCTTCGCTCGCTCCCCTCGCCCTGTGTGCGCCCGTGGCTGTGGCTCAGTGACCGCTCAGCTGATGTCCGGCAGCTTCCGCTCGCTCGCTCGGTGTAACCTGTCTAGAGGGCTCCACGGCTTGGACAACCTATGAGTAAGTACCATTCATATGGAATAGGTAACGTGTTGTCTCAGGTTTGGAGAACATTTCGGGCATGGATAAGGGCAGAGGTAAGACGGCTACAAAATGACGAGCAGGTACCTCAACATGGCACAGTGCTGCTGCTTGCATTCATTTCATTCACAAGGAGCATCATTCAAGCTATTTTTGCAATTATCAGTGTCCAAACATGCGTTTCGATGCAAACTTCCCTGAAACTTCCCTTCCCGCAATTTAGAACTGCATTGCTGCAAAAATGTAAACAGAGCGATAGCGAGTGAGCACAGCTGATAATGAATCAACAGCGGATGGGAGTGCGTCAATTCATAGGTAGCGTGGTGGGTTGGGCAAAGGAAACCCTACCCGTGAGTATCCGTGAGGGCCTCTAGCTCTGCCTCCGCGAACATTTTCGATGCGGTAATCCTCCACGCATAGTTCGAATCAGCGCGAAAACGATTAACCCAATCTGTGCAACACGAGTGTCGCCTGTAGCCACCAGAGTTTGTGGTGGCTACGTTGGTGCTAATGCATGCTGCATCTCCAGAGTGCGGAATTAAAAGCATGGAACTTTAAATTAGCCGGGATAATAGGGGGCTCGAGCCGTTTTGTATGCGCGGTGAGAGCGCGCCCGCTTGAGGGCTAATGCTGTTGGAAGACGATGAATGGGTGTCCGTGTGTTGGATGTTTTTCATCTTCTGTATCTTTGACACCGGGTTGCAATATCCACGCTTCACTGCGGCATGCACTATTGAAAAAATGCATAGATACATGAACAGAGCGATAGAGAATAGATGCATAGAGCGAATGACTCCCTTAAGACAAGTGACTTCATTTCGGGGGATCTTCATGTGAAATGCAGGCTACTTTACAATGTTGATAAATATTCAGTAATCTGGGCTACACATGCATGCCACGCACGAATTACGTCGCATAAAATAGCGTGGTGCCTGCAAGTTTTTTTAACTCAACCATCAACGCCTTGACGTCAACGTCCGCTGAGAGCCACGCAATTGCGTGAAACGCAGTCGCCATGAAATTCATGCCTTCCAGTGCACGTCTTCAGTACACCTGTCTTCTTACAAGCAATTTTACAGGAGGTCCTTTCACACAATCTGGCGACTATCACTGTCGGAGTCGAGAAGTACGTCCTATGTGCATAATCAGCATACAGCTTTGTCATGACTGTGTCAACGCCAGGTTAATTTAAAGTGAATAAAAGCCATGTAGAACCGTCAACAAGGCAAAGTTGGCCGAATTAGCAGTCAGTCTACGGGCTAAGCTGTAACTGTTGCCCCCCACCCCCTCTTGTGCTGACGACTCAACTTAAGTAATTGCAGTGACAGTGATGTATAAATATCGCAAGAAACGCCCAGTGGAGCGTTTTAATTTTCGGGTATCTTCAAATTGCCCCCAAAGAGATAACATGAAACAAAAGTCACGAAAAGTAGACATGCCATGCCCCATCTGCATTTCTTGTTCCTACCTCTACGCGTAGCGGGTAACTAACTTTCCACGTAGCGGGTAACTAACTTTCAGTTGTTTTTTTTTGGGGGGGGGGAGGCAATGATATTAAGGTCTCGTGCCGCACGTTATAACAAAGCCGGACGGCGTCAGATCGACCCCTCCAGCCTTGTGCAGCCGATGTCCACGCCGATCGGGTCAAACACCGCCCTCCCCGGAACTCCGGCCCTCTGACGCCGTGCTTCGGGTCAAACATCCTCCCGAAGGACTACGGCGGCGTCAATGTAACGGTGACGGCCTGAGCGGTGTCCCCGGGACGCCAGCCCTGCGCCGCTCACCTGCGGTGTGCGGTGTGCGTCGCCTGAGGTGTTCCAAAGTAGTCGTGTCCGGCTCGGATCGGCCGCGGCCTGCGCTGGTGGGAGAGCTGGCTGTCCGCCGCTCGAGGCGCTGCTCCGGGCGCGACTCCTGTGGCGTCCCCGGTTGCTGCCAGCGTCGAGCGCCGGGGCCGACTGACTCGACTGCGGCCCGCGTCGCCGCCGACGACGCGTCGGCAGGTGTGACGTCATCTCAGGTGACGCCACACGCGTCCGGTAGCGTCACCGGACGCGGTTTCCGGGGTCGGGAGGCTTCCCAACCGAGGCGAGCGGCAGTGTGCCCTGGGGAAATGTGTGGCGTCAGCTTTTGGCGCTGCATAGGTCGACAATGAGCTGCCCGGGAGCATTAGCCCACCAGGAGAGGGACAGCTCACGTCCGGGCAGACAGGACAGGACACGCGTCTGGGACATCAGCTGAGGTCCGGGGCCACGCGTTGCCTCGTTGATCGCTGCGGCAGTGGATTTGGGACGCATGTAATATACACTCGGTCGGAATCCCGTGGCTCCGTTAACGTGATTTACTGCATCTCACTGGATCGTGTATTTACAAGCCTATAAATGTGCCTTTGAAACGCACTTTGTATCGATCTTTTATTCCTTATTGATAACCTCTGAATCATAGGAAATGCTGCAATGAATGCTCAATTCAACTCAACAGCGCAAGACACGGAACGCAGTATCTATCAATCGAATCGTTGTTTGCAATCGCTTCCGGTGCGTCGCCGCCAGGAATGACGGTCCTTGTTCCTCAGTTTTAGGTGATAAATCTTACTCAATTCAGAAGTGTCGAGGAAGCATCAACAATGACTTAAGTTCCAGACAACGAACGTTGTGGTGACGGACAACCGGGATGTTTCTGCCTTTTTGGCGAGCCGGTCTGTTAGTTAATTGATGAGAAAAAGAACAGCACAAGTAGCCTGGCAGGTTTGCAGACTATTTAAGCAGCGCCGTCAATCTCCATGAAAAGTTAAAGCGCCAGTCTTTACATATTTAATAAGTTCGTGATTTGTTCATTGCGTGCGAGATGAATTACGCATTTCCTCGAATGATGGCGGGACCTAGCCTGGGGACAAGAGAGGACACATCACACAACTCTGAAAGCTACCAATGCGTCTTTTGCTTTGCAGCAAATAATGGAGCTGAGACCCCACACCCGCCGTGGTCGTGATGATCGGCTGTTGGTGCTAACGGTGGTAGTGTAAAAATCAGATTATCTGGTAGCACTATTTTGAACGTTAAAACTCGTAATAATAATTTGCAACCCTGCGGGGACACCGGCTGGAAGCGAAGCGAACAGATCTACAAACCGTGCTCACCTGGCTGTTTTCCTAGAGGCTCACATTTCTATGGATTAGTTGGCACTTTACGCTCACAAACGCTTAGACCCTGTGCAAATGCACCAGGTATCGAGTGCTACAACAAATCGTAGTGCGGGAACACATTCGTCGATTTGAAACAAAAAGGCGACCGTGGAACTGGGAATGCAGCTTTCCAAACCAAATGCAGGAGGTGTGTCTACAGTCAAACGCACGCTTTAAGATGCACACATTATGTTTTTAGACCCGCACGTGAATGCCTTTAATGCCCTGCGTATTTTTAGTTCAAATCTATTTTTAAATTTTTCGGAGCTCAAAATCTACCGTGTTCCTATTATCAAGGCTTTCTCACTGTTAATTCAGAGCATAAACCTTAAAATTTGCAAGTATGAGTAAAACAATGAAAGCTTTGCAATTTAACCGTCCGACAAAAACGCTTAAGCTTAAAGAGATTCCCATTCCGAAGGTAGAGAAGGGTGACGACGTTTTAGTTAAAGTTGTGTACTGCGGCATCTGTGGTACGGATCTGCACGCCATCAAAGCGAACTACCCCACTGCCGAGCATGACGTGACCTTGGGACACGAAATTTGTGGAGTGGTGACAGAGATTGGGGCCGACGTCAAGACTCTCAAAGTTGGCGACAAGGTCACAGTTGATCCGTACAGAGGCTGCTACAAGTGCAGGTACTGTGCCAGCGGAAATCCTCAATACTGTCTTCACGAGGGCCCCAAGAACGCTCTGGGCTTTTTCCGCGACGGAGGATGGGCGGAATATTGTCTGGCCCCAGCACAACAGGTTCACAATATCCCCGACTCCATGGGTCTCGGCTTAGACCTGGCCTGTCTGGTGGAAACGCTCTCCACCATTCAGCACGGTGTGGACAGAATTGGGATTGTGCCGCATGACGCCAACGTTCTCATCATTGGAGCAGGCATCATTGGCATTCTGTACGCGTGCATCTTCCATTTGCATGGACACAAGAATGTTATCATTTCGGAGCCGTCCAATGAACGTCGTGCCCGTATTGACGTTCTTGAGCTGGGCTACAAGGCGATGGCGCCCGACCAGACGAGGGAAATGATGGCGAAGGCGGCCGAGGACCTCGATGCGTTCGGACTGGATTACGTCGTTGACTGCTCTGGTTACGCCCCGGCCGTGGAGGAGGCATTCCAGTGGCTGCGGAAGGGTGGACATCTCTGCATCTTCGGAGTGGCGCCACCCACTGCTCGAATCAGCATCGCACCCAACCAGATGTTCCACAAGGAGCTCAAGATCCTCGGCACATTGACCAACCCTTTCTGCTACCCGAAGGCCACAGCCCTCACTGCCGCGATGGGAATGCGCTATCTCTCTTATGAGAAGTTGGCCATTCAAACATTTGATCTGAAGGATTATGAAAAGGCTCTGAGCTCTTTGGCAAGCGGAGTTATTTCAAAGGCCGTCTTTAAATTCTCGGAGTAAGTTTTAACCACTGTGTGCACTAATTAACTTTAGAAGTTCTTACAATGAGGATTTCGTAATCTTAGCTAATTCCGATACCTCCTGGCAACATAAATTAACCCGTTTTGGAAGAAAACGAACGCCATCCCAAATGTAGCCTGGCAATAAATCTAACCGATGACAAAGTCTTTTTGGGGTGTATGCAGGACCTCGATTTCGAAATACGACAGAATGCATTGTCTCCAATATGCTTTCACTTATCCTATCCAATCCGTTGAATAGAGCATAAATACCGAGAATGTGACTGAAATAGGAATGGAAAAATCATATATATATATATATATATATATATATGTATGTATCTCTCTCTCTCTCTCTCTCTTTCTTCATATAAATATACATCACATATCGTCATGTAATGTCAATTTATGTGAATTTAGAACTTCATGGGTTGTATTATATCAGCAACGTCTAGCGGCGCGCAGCGAATTAAACGCAAGAGAGCAGCGCTCTGGACGCTTTCAAATGCTCACAGAAGTGTACAATTAATGTCCGACATTTCAGTGCATTCTGAAAATTGATCTATGTATTGCATTCCAAAGTCTTAGACTCTTGATGTTTTGGGATTAAAAATCCTTTTGAGTATGTGCTTCAAAGTTCTTCTGGAACCTCTTCCGAGAGATCCTTTAGGATTCGAACTATTTCTGAAGCTCAGTTAAAAGCACCTTTCTGGCACTCTGTGACATTGCTCAGTCACCCTTTAGGATTCGGTGGTGCTCTTTGTTAATTTTGTCCGTAGATCGTTTTGAATTATGGTCTTCTCTTGAGACCAAGTAATTGCATAGCTGACGAAAGACTGTTTAATGAGTCAAACAATGGAATAACCAGGCAGTCGTGACGTATAGCTGAAATAATTCTGCGTACGGTAAAGATGCAAAGGCTGTCCGAGGAAGCAATGGAGCGCACATATACCCCAGTCAAGACCTATCAAATAATTTAAGTCACCGCCTTCAGAGAAAAGGGTTCACCGTCACGATAATGCGTCACGCTCTCCTCTTCCGGCCATAGAGGATGTTGCAGTCCCATGCACTGTGAGCAGCATGAGAATGTAACATCGTCATGCTGGCATGGTTCTGGTAGAAGAGTGGTGCTCTCACATCGAAACATTACCGTTGACATCTCAGGCTCTCGTGCGCTGGTGAGCTTTGCATGAGGAGGAGCGGGATTCACGTGACAAGCAGACCAATTTGCGTGGCATATCGCCATTTCAGTGCCAAGTGCTACTTAAATATTTAGCTGGTCCTGGCTCCCACCGTTCTATTTCCGTCTCAAAGAAAGCTGACGTCCTAAATTGTAGGTTAACTTGGGCAAAGTTTCTCGTATGAGTCGACGTAGAGAGATGATATTTGTCTGGTACGTTGCGCTCTGCCGTCCGAAGAAGAAAACGTGACATCTTACAGTAGTGGCGTCGGGGACGAGTCGGAAAGACAAATTTCCCCTCCCCCACCCCACCAAAATTCCAAATTTGGAAAAGGTGCACAGAGTTTTCAATGATAAATGGATCCAAAGGAGCTCTGACCTGACTAGGTCAAATTAAGTATTTTCATGTGTGACTATGTTTTGCCCTTCTCATCTTTGCAAAAATGTAGCATAATAAGGGATTCAGTTTTGCAACAACGTCGAAAAAAAATTCGGGGAGCTCCGATTTTTCACGAATCCGAAATGACGTCATGTCAATTGGTGCTACAGATTTACCCACTGGGCTTGAGAAAGAATGGCCGATTTTCGTGCTCCGTGATCCGAAACTAGCCTCGTCATATATTTATTTAGCTGCTTGCCATGCTTATAGCATTTGAGCCCCACGGAACGACCATGCTGAGTTGAGCTTGCCATGCGCAGGCATTCGGCAAACCATTCGAAGCAGGTGCTTACAGCGTGGTCTCCTTGACTCTGCACTTCAGTGCGACAACTCTTAAGCTTTCAGCAAATCACAGCTCGTAATCTCATCCCTCGTTTTACCGGCATCTGCCGCGTCTTCCGGACTACCCCTAATGCAAACTGACGGCCAGCTCGCGGTCAATAATAATCCATGGTGCCGCCAGCGATCTCCCAAAGCCTTGGTCGCGCGCCGGCTGACTATCAATCAGCTGACTGCCAGCCGACCAATTTGCGAGTGCTTTCGGCGCGGTGGAACCGGTTGGCTCGTCAAAGTTCCGTTAGCTGCCCCCTCATTAGCGAGCGCTCCGCCAGGCTTATGGCAGCATGAGTCCCAGCTGATGCGTGCTGCTGATGTACCCGGAGAGCCTTTTGCGGGAAGATTTCTACACCCGTAGCCGTCCTCTAACCATACAGTCGCATCCGTGCCCACCCGTTACCGCTCGATATGTAGGTGCTACACGCCTACCCGCCCGCCGGATTTTATTCTACCAGCCTGTGTGTCCGACCGTTTGAAATTCCCAGGTGCTATCCCACAATTGGTTAGCGGAACATCAGTTATATAATGATTGAGTCCATGATCGTTTCATCCAGTTATTACTAGTTATCCACTTGCTATGGGAGGATGTGTTATGCGGAAAGCATACACAGGCCTATTGTGAAGTGTCACTGTTGTTGTCATGCAAGTCTATACGATTATGCGATGTTCATACCATATCTGGAAAAAGTAAGCAGCGCATTTAGGTAAGCCGCCTCCGTGGTCTGGGGGAACGATGCTGGACTCGTAATCCAGCGGCACTGGGTACGAGTCCCAGAGTGGGCGCATTGTTTGACCCGACTGAAACAGAAAGGCCGGCTGGCAACTGGCCAACGAGGCTCAACCCAGACCCGAGGCGGCCGTGTCGCAGCATTGTGCGGCACGTAAAACCCGAAAGGGCGGAGGCAAAATCAGCTGTTGAACTGGACGGCACGCTTGGGTGGTCGGTTCGGGGTACACTCAACAAGCCATGCTTAGCAGGTACTCTGAATCCGAAGTCACCCATACAAACCATTCGTGATAAATTTTTTAAAAAATCACGTTCAGTGTTCTTTGAGCTCCACTCATCCATGCAGAGCAAGGTGAATTGTGGTAGGATGTCTCCACTTCGACATGAAAAGTTAGCTTTCGCAAGTGCACTAACAAGAACGCACTTTTTAATTTGCTCTCAAGCATGAACACATTTTATCGCTACGCCATATCCGACGATTGTGCCTTAGCTCGCCAAAACAAGCTGAGTGCAGCGACCATGAGCAGCTCAAAAGCAAAAAAATCACGACTCACACGTATCTGACCTCAGCTAGAAGTTGTACCAATAAGTAAGATGATCCCTGAGCCCGAGATAATGCCAGTCATAGGTCTTGGCAGTGGATCATCAGCTAATGGTGTCATTAAGTGCTGCCCTTTTACTCAGCGTACAGTAGTACCGTGGCCTTTTTATTGCATACATAGGTATAAAATTTGACACGTATTGTATACTAGCCGCTGAAGACTGGTTCCAGATGTTAATGTAGCAGCAAGCCGTGGAGGCTTTAATGCCTTTGGCAGAGGAACGGAGCAGCTGGGGACCACGCTTGTAAAATGTTTTTATTTGTGGAGCCACAGCTCGGTAGGCTGACCATACATCAAGAATGTGACTTTGGATTTTGAGTTTTAAGTATTGACAATATAACCAATGTCCCCTAGATAACGTTGTATAACCGGTTACTCCTGCTATATTGAGGATCGATAACGGAAAAATTCTGAAGTCAGCACACGGTAGCTCATGCCTTTCGGGGGTATTCCATACGCAGACATTTCAGACTGAGTGCCCAAATGAACGTTAAAGGACAGGAAGTGTCGATGCAGACACAGCATTCATTTCCAATTTCCGTGTGAGAGTTGCACAACGTACGCTGGAACTTTCGTTTCGCTGACTGGGCTGCCGTTGGGCTCCTACAGGATTTCCTGCAACACGCGACTTCAGTTTGATGTGGACTGGTCTGTATTCGAATCCTTTCAAAAACCTCGTTCTTTTATCACAAGCTATTTCCAACAAAGTGAAGCTATATATTAGCGCTGCATAGAAAGTACCGAGTGAAAGCTCTATTCGTTATTTGACGAATTCATAACATTTCCGACCTCGCGTACAGCCCTGCTAGATTAATGACGTTTTCCACTTTCAAGTTAGCTAGGCTATAGTTTGACAGATTTATGTATGGTAAGACGTTCTTTGTTCCGTCCGCAATCCTCTCGAATCTCCTCGTAGTGGGGGCCGTGAATGGAAATGGCGGTTCAACTCTGGTTGAAACGGTGTCAGCTGTGATGGCGGAAGCTGTAAAAATGTCATGGCTAAGCCGCCGAAGACGCCGCATTTTAGAAGTGGTGTGTGATTCTATGCTGTTTCATGACCTATATCACCGCGCCACTCAACATTCAGAGATAGGTATGATTATTTTTAAGATTATTAATGCGTGCAAAAAAGCGTGTTTGTTGTGCCGGCGTTGTATTGCAAATCGGAGCTGAAGATTACACCGATGCATGGCGTACTTGCAGTTAACAGCTGCTTAGAGCTTGCCGCATTATACTTTATACCTCGTGCGTTCTCCACGTTGACAATAACTCGTACATGTTAATATGTGTTACAGGACGTGATTTCAGCTAAAGACACGAAAAGTCGATACGCTGCTTCATGAATACACTTAAGCTGACTCCAGAAATGTGCACAAGGTTCCTGTTTTGATAGTCATGGTGCTCATCAGCATTAGCAGCCTCCATTTCCACCGATGATTTAGACAGTGCACCATCTGATGACAGCGAAACACGTATGTTGGAGAGCACCCGTCAAGAGAAAATGCGGTTACTAACATTCATTTTGTGAAAAACTGCAGCTTATTTTTATCATGGCGAAGCACTGTTAGATGTGCTTAATAAAAGGCTAAAACGCAGGCATCGCAAAAAGGGCCGTTTTGTGGCATGCAAGCTGTCTTTGCGCGTCATGGCGGGAGGATGCATTAAAAAGTAACAACAGAGGGCACTGCGAAATTCGGGTCTGTCATTTCTATGAACTCATCAAAATTCACCCTCGTAACGACTCAGGAAGTCTGCGTCAGTCACATAACCGCACGACAGATTCTGGAAAATGACTTCAAACTCTCCTTCGAAAGTGGCCATCAACCAGAAGCTGGCAGAAACCGATAACAGCGTCGGATGACATTTGCCGCCTGGCTGGAGACAAAGGCTGAAATAGATCTCAGGTTTCTGAGCCGGTTCTGGGTCAGCGGCGGGGCCAAGTTTCATCTGATTCGGGAGGTGAACATCCAAACTACCGGATTTGGACCCTGGAGCTACCAGACGTCGTGCTGGAGAGGCCGCTGTGCAGTGCAAAGGTAACAGCATGGTGTGCCACAAGTTTCAGCGACCCCGGTGGCCCTTCTGCCATTGCGCAGATGGCACCTAAGTTCCAACGTCACCGTGATCACCGAGCATATCGCTGTCGCTACCAGCACCGTCGCTGACGACACTATCCGTCTGCCGCCGCCGCCTCCGACGTCACCAGAGGCGTAACTCCGGAGTTGCTGTCGTCACCGACGCCACGTCTGCCGCCGCCGTATCCGACGTCACCAGAGGCGTAACTCCGGAGTTGTTGTCGTCACCGACGCCACGTCTGCCGCCGCCGCCTCCGACGTCACTTAAGGCGTAAAATCAGGAGCTACTGTTGTCGACGTCACGTCTGCCGCCGCCGCCTCCGACATCACCAGAGGCGTCAACTCAGCAGCTGCTATCGTTGACGTCACGTCTGCCACCGGCGCTCCCAGTGCTGATGTCACTGTCACAGTTGTCCCACTCTGGCTCTGCTGGGCCGTCGTCCAACGTAGGACGACGCCGCTCCTTCGGGTGTTCGGAGAGGTCATCTGGAGGCAGGACGATCGACTTATCCGCTGCCCTAGTACATTCCAGCCGCTACGGCAGCACCTCCAACAGCTCTGCCGACTTGGTGGCGGAGGTGCAGCACGGTGATAGTTGCTTTGATGGGCTCTGATGTCACACTCGAGCTCTAAGGAGCTGGGATCAAGCTGTGCAGTTATACCTCATGGCTTCGGAAGCTGTATCTGTCCTTATGCAGTCTTGTCATCAGTCGGTGGCGTGCAAGATCGCCTTCTTCGATGCCTGTCTTACCAGTGCACTTGCCGTGATAGTATTTCATCTTTCGCTACCTGTAGCTGACATGTTGGCGCACTGTGCTGCCCTCTACAGGGCCTCCTCCCTTTGCCGCTGCGTTCTCCAGAAACGTTCAAAGTCGACGGCCGGGCAGAAGTTCCGACGGACTGCGTTCTTTCGCAGCGTGAGGGCACGGTAAACTATCAAGAAGCGCTGGAGGTGACACTGGCTATCCGCTCCCTGCTGGTCTGCTATCTGGAGTGCCGCCTCCACGCTGCAGTTGTAGCTCTCAACCATGTCTGCAGCCGTGAGATGGCAAGGACACACGGTGTTGAGTTTGATCCAGTTAGCAAGAACAAATGAGCAAAGGCTACTGATGTGAATTGGCTGCTATTTTTGCTCATCATGTCCTTTGGCCATCGCTCGGTGCTCGGTGCTCGGTGCTCGGTGCCAACGCAATGCCGTCTTCAAGCGATGGATGTCAAGAAGTAAATGACAGTACTATTTCTTGGCTTGCTCACAAAAGCGGCCTCTGGCTTCTTGGAGAAAAAGCAGTCAATGAGGACAATGCCGTACCTTTGGTCTTGTAAACTCGCCATTGATGCCAAAACCCGCCAATGCGCGCCTCAAGAGGGCCAATAATACTCTCTGGACGAGCAGATGCTGTCGAGGTGATTCCGTCTTGCAGTAAATGTCTGACAATCTCGCCAGCCGCAAATCGTTCATGTCTTTGTCGAGGCACTTGCTGAGCACTCGGTCCACGCAGATCTTTGCAGTGGAATTACCCAGTTTAAGCATGGGTTCCCATTGATCTTTCATCTCTTGTCTATGGAGAGATCATGGGCGATGGTGCTGAGGTTGCATGGCTGTTAGGCTGCGGAGAGAAAATATGTGAAAAGGGAGTGTTCCATATCTATATGGGGTTTTGAACTGAAATAGCCATTTTGAAGATCATTCAATGAAGCTCACAGTCCTGCTCTTCTTATGACCTAAACCCTTCTAGTTTCTGAGCTAAACGCCCGCGAGGATATGCAGGCTATTTCGGGGAGATCCTTCCAAGGTCACTGAGTCATCCTTGACAACTAGTAACGGCATTCAAATATTGTTATTCTATTGGTTATGTGGGCATCAAGGCCAACACAAATACAACTGTCGAGTCGTTCATCCCTCACGTTTGTGAGAACGAGTTCCAGGTATACCGGCCGTTGATTGGTCCTCAGTCAATGATGTGCAAGGTACAATGACTTAATCAAATATGACTTATTAAGGCGCATTTTTACTGAAAAAAGAAATCGTGTTGTCTATAGCAGCCTTTTCCCCTTAAAATATCCCAATAGTTATAAGTAAGCTCATTTCATCAAATCTGATCACATGATTTCAATATCTTGAAATGTGGAGCATTCTAATTTCAGCTGCGTTGTCCCCTGCAATGTGAGATCCCTGATGAACCGACCGCTGAGCTCGGCTGCCGCCCTAGTCACCTTTACCTGTAGAAAATGACGCACATGTAGGTTTTCTGGAAGGAACTCATCTGTCGTCTTGGTCGTCAGGGTCTCGTAGGAGGACAACCGCTTCAAACTCTCACTGGGACGTGGTGCAGTTTGCTGTGCTGCCCATGTGATCGCACGAACTTTTCCCATTCCAGGGGCAAAACACTTTAGAAACACCATACATCCCCAGAGTCGTATTCATCATAGCCACTTTCATAAAATGGCCTGGTTTTTACACGGCGCTGTACATCCAGCCGGAATAAAATATACCTTCCTCAGGTCATAGTGGTGCTGTTCTTTTATACTGCGTTTTACACCTACCCGGGACAAAAAGTATCTTACTTAGGCCATCGTGGTGTTGTAATTTGATGCTGTGCTGTATACCCAACCGGGACAAAATACGCCTTCCTCAGATCACAATGGTGTTGTGCTTTTATGCTGCGATTTACGCCCATTCAGAACAAAATGTGTCTTCCTCGGGTCATAGTGGACAACATGTACCTTCCTCAGGTCACAGTTGCGTTGTGATTCTTACCATCAAAGATACAGCACGAGCCCTGAGGGCGCACTCACGCACTACCCCCCCCCCCCCCCCTGCCATTGCGCGACATGCGGCGCTCACGGTCCACTGCGACGCGTCTCAATGAAATTCGTGCGTAGCGTCGCGGATTACAAACAATTAACTTCACGCGAAGGCACCGTGGGCTGTTGCCTCTCCAGCCGCCACTGCTCCTTCTGCCGCGCATGATACACGGGCAGCGCTTAGGTCTGACTGCGAAGCTGGGCTCCACTGTTTGCCCGTATAATGACATGAGGCATGCGTCACTATGACTGCCCGTTTCAGGCAAGGACTCTCAGACTGAAAGGAAGCGGGTGTTTTACACAGGCACGCTTATCGAACGAAAACGGGTGACTAGATGGTGTCGGAACCCTGCAAGTGCGATTAGCACATGATAGTGCACCAGCAGTAAAAGGTGCGTTATTTTAGCAAGTCTGTGTTCGCTATCAGCGATGTTGGATGTTGCATGGGAGCTGATGGGAGAAGCCACGGCACCGTTTTAGCATTGAATAAGGCTCTGGTACATGCAATAACATTTCTTTGACTGAAACTTGACTTGGGGATTTTTTCGAACCCGAAAGATTAAGATAGTATGTGAAGCTGTTGTGCAGCACCGCGTCGTTCATGGCTCCCTGCCCCTCCACCTGGTACGCGAGCGAGGACGCGCGCGGCAGCCGCTAGTGCGCGAACGGGCCGATAGGTGGCCGGCTGTCCGAGTCCACCGGCCTGCGGACGAGCCAGGCGTGGCACCCGCTGGGGGCTGGCACGTGTCGGCCAGCGGCAGGCGTCGCACCCGTTAATCAATCGGGGCACCTCTGGGACGCAGGCTGCCTCTGGGAGAGGTCGGTGGGCGTTGGGGGCGTTTTTGCACTGGTCCGAGGCCTTCGGCGCCGCCTTGAAGGGAAAAAGGAAAAGAATGGAGGATAATAGATGGTGAGAGAGAGAGAGAGAGAGAGAGAGAGAGAGAGAGAGAGAGAGAGAGAGAGAGAGAGAGAGAGAGAGAGAGAGAGAGAGAGAGAGAGAGAGAGAGATCCAAAGCGATCACGGGCTTATGGCCCATATTCGTTGTTGTCCGGCCATTAATAACATAATGCAATGGATGCGAGGCAGATGGATCGGCGCCGCTCAGCTCGATGAGTTACGTTTGTGCAATCACATAACGGTTATATTCAATGTTGATCAACGTTTACCACCGTGAAATGATCCCTAAGTGGGATGGTTGACACATGTGCCTGTATCTCTGGCGCTTGAGTGTCCTGGGTATTTGCAGAAGTGATATTACGCCAACTTGGACTCCGTTTCGAGGCACCGTTGCAAGTTACTGTCATTAATAATAGTGACATGGTTTATTAATCATTCCATCTCTCCTACCTGTTCCTAGAGGCGCAGCCATAGCATCGGTGCGTGGGGGGGAGGTAGGCATGGAAAGGGGGTATCCGCGTGAACAAAGGGTCAGTCCTGGAGAAATGGAACCAAATTCTCGGACACCACCTGCTGTACTCTGAGAGTACCAATCTTGTTGCTTTCGTTTCAGTTTTTTCACGGAAAAAGATATTGAAAGTCATTTAAGATTGTAGCTTTGCTCGCATTTATAGGCCAATGAAATGAAGGCACCAGTAATCAACTGGCATTTAATCGTGATCAAATAATGGCTGTCGAACGTGCTAAGGGGATTATCAAGTTTAAGCTCTAGCTCTAATTATAAACTGACAGCAGCCACTGGTGTTGTCAAATTTGCTTCAGGGTTCAGCATCCATATTGACTGGCCCGTTGAATATAGACCAGTGTAGATCGCAACAGAGACGAGACGTTCTATTGACATGAACTACCCGTGTTAACCTGTTAAATTCCATCGTTTCTTTACGCTCAATGGGCGAAAAACTACGTAAGTGATTTCGAGCATACTGCAACGATGTTTGTCTACAGTAAGGCTTCGAGTGCCTTCAGGCTACCTTTGTTTCTCAACGTGCTTCGATCGTGCGCACCGGTGGCCGCGGAAGGGCAATGAGATCTGTCCCGCCCGGCAGCTCTGGGCGATGAGATCTGTCCCGCCCGGCATCTCTGGGCGATGAGATCTGTCCCGCCCGGCAGCTCTGGGCGATGAGATCTGTCCCGCCCGGCAGCTCTGGGCGATGAGATCTGTCCCGCCCGGCAGCTCGGGCAGTGGGTGTCTGGTTAGCATGTTGGTGACGTCAGACGACGCTCGGTGGGTGTCGGTGACGTCAGCCGACGGTCGGTGGGTGTCGGTGACGTCAGCCGGCGCTCGGTGGGTGTCGGTGACGTCAGCCGACGCTCGATGGATGCCGGTGACATCAGCCGGCGCTCGGTGGGTGTCGGTGACGTCAGCCGACGCTCGGTGGGTGCCGGTGACGTCAGCCGACGGTCGATGGGTGCCGGTGACGTCAGCCGACGGTCGGTGGGAGCCGGTGACGTCAGCCGGCGCTCGGTAGATGTCGGTGACGTCAGCCGACGGTCGGTGGGTGCCGGTGACGTCAGCCGGCGCTCGGTGGGTGTCGGTGACGTCAGCCGACGTTCGGTGGATGCCGGTGACGTCAGCCGACGGTCGGTGGGTGCCGGTGACGTCAGTCGACGGTCGGTGGGTGCCGGTGACGTCAGCCGGCGTTCGGTGGGTGCCGGTGACGTCAGCCGACGTTCGGTGGGTGCCGGTGACGTCAGCCCACCGGGTCGTCTGGTGCGTGTGAGTTCTCCCTCAGCCTCTTATTCTGGTGCGCTGCCGCTGCACGTTTTCTATCTCCCCTGACTCGAATTCGACCACGCCAGTGTGAGTCTTGAGTTGGGTGGCTTTGGCTGCTGTGACGTGTGTGACGTGCGTGATGTGCGTGACGTGTGTGACGTGCGCGGAGTGAGCCCCAGCCCCGAGGAGTGTGCTGGGAGAGTGCGACCTGGGAGTGTGCTGGGAGAGTGCGACCTGGGAGTGTGCTGGGAGAGTGCGACCTGGGAGTGTGCTGGGAGAGTGCGACCTGGGAGTGTGCTGGGAGAGTGCGACCTGGGAGTGTGCTGGGAGAGTGCGACCTGGGAGTGTGCTGGGAGAGTGCGACCTGAGGAGTGGCTGGCAGCGGCGCGCCTGAGGCAGACGTAGATCGCTGGGCGTCGGAGTGGTGCCCGTCCGATACGGACATTTGGCGGGGTGTCTCTTCATGAGAACCGGGACCCGTGGACCCGATGTCCATCTCATTACCATCGTGTATTCACGACAGCACTCTCCAGCGGCCTTAAGGAGCAAAACACCGACGCATGACGTTGCGTCACTCAAGCTCACACACGTCTATCACGTAGTCTACGCCAGAGCGTGGCCAATGGGCGGGCGGAAGCGGCCACGTACCCGGAAAGGCGTGCATTCGAAAGCTGAGAGTGATATAGAATGTGCGTGTGAAAGACAAAAGGATGGGAAAGGTGTAATTTTGTCTGCCAGACAAATCCCCTCTAGGCAAAAATGTCGTCAGCGGCGTGAGCGATCTCATGTGGCATAATGGGTTAACAGAGTTCACGTCCAGCAGCAAAACCAGATTTCGGTTTGTCTTCGAGCATCAGCTCAAGCCTCTCTCATGATCGCAGCTTTCAGTGGAATGCACACGCAAGCGAAGCGCCCAGTTATAAACTGTAATGACTGCATGATGACGGAACAGTGACTTGGTAGCCACCTATCAAACTGCTGTCGTGATTCATCAGTAGCCCCTTTTTGTGGGGTATTCCACGCAAACTTTCGAATGGGTCATAAATCCGAGGTCGCATAGGTCAAGTTCGACCTATACTGGCCTAGAATGGCCTGATCTTGTTACATGATAAAATAGCGATATCAAATTCACTTTAGACCTACAGGCAAAGAAAGCTAATAGGCTAATAGACTACTAACAGACTAAGAAAAAGAAAGAAGACTAGACTAACTAGACTAGACTAACAGAATAAGATAAGAACGAAAACTAAGAAAGCTAATAGACTAAAGAAAGCTAAAAGCTAACAGAAAATCTAGTTTGAAAGCATTTCCTGTGATTAAAAAGTTATTCGTCACTTAACCAAAATGCCACCCATGTTCTCGCAAAAAAAAACATCATGGATCGTGAACCACCAAGGCTATAAGTTTCTGGTTTTCACAAGATGCGTAAAACGGATGTACACTTGCTGTTTAAAATTTCACTAACGTTTCAAAAGTCGTCTGAAATTTACTTTCGAAAAACTCCCTAGCGAGAGCACCGACGTCCCTCTTAGTTGGGCGAGGGTCGACCTGGCTCACCCTACACATATAATGCAAACAGACAGGCTTCCTGGGGCGGCCCTCGAAGATAACTTGTGTCAGTGAAACGGAACTTGAGCTACGCCCGGACGATGCAGGGGTCTCATAACTGGACTGGCTGTGTAGGAATTATTTTCATGAAACGTCACCGTATTCCAGTACAGGGTACGGGTCAGTGTAAACTCCGCATGCGAGGTTCCTATTAAAGAGCCCATTATTCAAAGCATGACATGTCAATGCACGATAAAAATTGGGGTTTCGGTGGCGCAGTGGTCCGGCTGCGTGCAGGGGTGTAGACCCCTATTCAGTTGGGGGTGCTTCAGGCCCCCACCCCTAACTTTGACTTCAGCCCCCCCCCCCCCTCCGACTTCGGGAAGATAGTGCGCCAAACCCGGAGAGAAACTAGGTTCTTGGCATATTTTGGGGGTAGGGTGGGCTATTTTTTATGTTCAGCCTCCCCCCCCCATACCCAACGCAATTTGTAAAACTACGCCGCAGGCTGTGTGCCTGGAAACCCAGAGACACGGGGCTATCTTCCCCGCGGTTCCCAGTCCTCTGCCAGGGAGGGAGGACAAGCGGCGCCAGCAGATCCGGCCGCTCAGTGCGTCGTGAAGCGCCAGTGCCAACGATAATGATTGCGATCGTATTCCCCATTAACCATGCTGACTGCGTAAACGCGATGCACATGGTAATCTCAGTTGCCGTGTTCAAAATGCTGAGCTGCTCACAAATGGCGCAAATAGAACAAGGTTTGCGAAGTGGTAAATAATGAAACCGCCACCATCCCACTGTAGCAGGGCATTTCCATCTCTGCCAGTCAGTCTGTAGCTCTCTGAAAACAGAGACAAGCTCGCGTGTTCTGCCTTAGTCGCGCGCAGCAGGCGGGGGGAGGGGGGGGGGGGGGGTACTCCCGCCATTGTCGGCGAGAACCAGCTGATCCACCTCCAGGGATTTAGTTCTGCTCCGAACAAGTTACGATGTGTACGCCTTCACCCGACCCGTAAATGCCTGGTTTTTCTCGTCCCAAAAAGTCGTAAGCTCTCCTGCCGAAACTTCCTGTTGGCTGCGGTTAGGGGTCAAGAGATGAACTTTGTTAACGACCGTGTGACCAGTTGCTGGTGGCATGATATGATAACTTTGGTTATATGTTATCGCAGGTAGCTGCAGGAGGTCGTGGGCATGAATACATCGGGTAGACACTGAGGCTCGCTGGTCTTCAGAAGCAGTACATTGTAATTTCTCTTTGTCTAGTAACAGATTGTGATGTTTCTCTTTCCGACCATACACGCTGGCCTAAAAACGAGTACGGACAGCAGACGTCGCAAGTGACGTGCGACGGGCCAACGTAACGTAACTACCCGATGTCTGGCCCTTCGAACACGAATGTGACCAGCTTGGTTTAATCCGCCTCTATCGAGCTTGGTTTAATCCGCCTCTACCGAGCGTTGCTCGGATTACTCGTACAGCTGTTTTTTTTCTTTCTTTTTTTTTGTCTGTGCACAGACAAAAACGGCCCAACCAGTTGGAAATCCTTTTGTTGTTCACGAGAGACATTGTTTGGCAAGGTATTTTCAAGGGATATTTGATGCTGATGAACGCTAAGGATGATCATCCATCACAGTTTCTTACATTGGTTTTGAAACGCTGCATGCGTGGTGTTAAGATTCTCGGCAGATTAGCTAAGGAAACTCTTGCAATTTATGTGGAAATATGAAGACCTGATCCCCCATGAAGGGATGCACTACGTGAAGACTCTACCCTATACATGTCACAAGTGCGAACGTCTTTGGCGACATCATTTTGACCGCATTGGGCATTCGAGTGCGCTACAACGAATGATTGTCGTAGCATTTCAGTCGGCATCGCATGATGTCATACCACGTGTGTCCGCATATACACCTCCGATAGAGCAAACGCTCCAAACGCAATACTTCTTGAGGACAGATCTTTGCAATGCGGAACTCCGCATCCGTAGAGCTTTGGACACGCAATGCTTCGCATCGCACATCTTCTGTGCGTATTTCTTGACATCACACTTATTCGGACACGCACTTATCCGGATACTCAAGTCCCCATGACAAGCTTTTTCGTGTGCGAAATTCTTTGTATCGCATTTCTTCGTATACGCAAATCTTGGCATCGTATATCCTTATACACAGAGTCCCTTACCGTGCATTCCTTCGTATCCATAAGTATTCACATTTATGTTCACACTTTCGTCTCTTCCATTGCACTTATTCAAGTTGATAATAAATATATATTGAAGACTTCCCGATGGATATTAGCTTCCAGCAATCGCTTGTGGATCGGAGCTGGGCATCGGGGCATTGTGGCTGGAATGTTCATTGCACCAGCTCCATCCCCCGAGGGAATGTCAACGAAGCAACGGTTTGAGGGAGGTTGGCATCGCATAAAATCAGGCCGCCACATGATGTGGTTTGAATTTCACATAAAATTAAAATTGGCATAACACCACATAAACACCACATAAAATTCAAGCCACACATTACGACTCGCCAGCCGTGATAAGTCAGAGTCAGGACACTGATGCGCTTCCGTTGCTGCCAGAAGGTACAGCTGTTAGTGCCAGAAGACACAGCTGTTGGTGCCAGAAGATACAGCTGTTGGTGCCAGAAGGTACAGCTGTTAGTGCCAGAAGGTACAGCTGTTGGTGCCAGAAGGCACAGCTGTTAGTGCCGACCTGAACAGCGGTGCGGACAGGCGAATCGCACTGGGCGTATGTCGTCCCCCTCCGCAAGCCATTTGTGGCATCGCTATAACGAACTGTTGCTGAGGCCGGTATGCCAGGACGCTGATGATGGCACGAGTGGTCCGCCGTCTTTCCAGGCACCAACTGGTGAAGCTTTTTCATACATATTTGACCACACTGCCTTTAGCTCAGTCTGATCCGGTGTCAGGTCTAGTTAGTGTCTGTCTGTCTCCTCATGCCCTCCCTCCCCCCCCCCCCCCCGCTGTGACTTCTCATTAGCGCCATGCGAACCCAAAACGAGAGATTCCTCGCCAATGAGCAGCAGGATACCGCGCAAAACGCTACAAACGGGATCAGTCACAATTGGATTGGAACTGGCGAATGTCGACGCTGAACGGCATGGGAGTAACGTGACGTCACCGACCGGACGGTTACGGCGGACTGACAGTGCTTCAGCGGCCACCGACCGGACGGTTACGGCGGACTAACAGTGCTCCTGTGGCCACCGACCGGACGGCATGGCATCGCGACCGCAGCGCATGCGCCGTAATGTTACACCGACTGGCGGCCGTTTCTGCTGTTCCGTTCGTCCTCGCTGCTGCGCCGGACCCTGCCTGCCCAGCACCGACCCATTCCTGCCTCTGCCCCTGACGGCCGGCCCACACAGGGGCCAGCTGAGTCCGGGTCCGGCTGCAGCGGGCGCCGCGGTCAGCGGCACGGCCAGTCGAACCAGGCGAGGCGCGGGGCTGGCGCCGCGGCGCCGCCGAAGGACGGATCTGGAGAGCTTAGACGTTGTCAGATCAGCTCTTCATCAGCCAGCTTAATGTCCGGTACATGGAATCTAAGCTGCGCGGGCTCAGGCACGACATCGCCGAGCATGGTCATGACCTGAGGATGAAGGTAAAGTGTGAGAGCCATTTTTGTCGCAAAACGACCTCCTGGCGGTCAAAACGCCTAGCCATAAATTGAAATAGGCCGTTAGTCAGAGCTGATCTCTCGCAAACAGTTCCTTACATAGGGTGCATGGATAGTTTTTGAAATGATTCCCTTGCTGCCAGGCGCTAAAGTCTCTAGCAAAAGACTTGTTTAGTTTTAAACACTGTGCAAACGAAGATGGCACCGCGACTGTCGTTCATGCGCCGTTTCGCGGTGTCGTTAGTGTCTGGTGTTTACGTGTAGTAATGGGCAATGGGCATGTGGAATATAAGACTGATTGCATTGCTCAGCATCTACATTATTATAACCATGGTATGAAATGTTGAAATATCTGCTAATGGTAATGGAAAGCATGGAGGGTGTGGCATAGTAGTGCAAACAGAGGTGAACAGAGGCACGTGTGCTGCCTCCCCCCCCCCCCCTTCCCGTTAGGCTTCGAGGCAGTGTTCAAGGAGGTCCGAAGAGCCTGGAGGGCCTACCGGGACCGATGATTAAGGGCCCGATAGGATAACCTTAGGGCACAAAGAGCTAGTTGGAGTCTTATTCAGGGGTCCCGGCCTGCAGAAATGGGCCCTCAAATGGCAGTCAAGTGGTCTTTTGCGCCGATCTGAGACCCCTGAGTCGTTAAAGGCGTATATGGGGGTCAGGCATCACTAGCACCGCAAAGTCGGCTCCGTGTCGGGAGGGGCCTGGGGGCCTACTTCCCGAGCAGCTACAAAGCCGGCGCCTATTTACACTGGTCCGGGCCTCTGCGGAACCTGGATCAAAATGCTGGCAAAGCTTCTGAGTTCAATCGGCTTGGAAAAAGTCCTCTGGATTATTCGAAAATAAGAAGCGCTGGCGTTTAATTTTTGTAATCGCTTGGCAAACAATGTCTTCATTTGTTTGCTTATAACAGATTTGATATCGAGTCAAGTTATTATATTGATATTGAAACCAACTATCATATTGGAGCAACGTTGTCGCCAAAGCAAATATCGGAAAGTATCCAACTAGACGGTCTAAGTTAACTAATATTACACATACGAGTATATAAGGAATCATGTAAAGCGGTGAACTTCATGTCACGCATGGCGGCGACAGACGTTAAACCACATGTTTTCAAGCCACGCATTACGACTCGCCGGCCGTGACAAGTCAGTCAGGACACTGACGCGCTTCCGGTGCTGCCAGAAGGTACAGCTGTTAGTGCCAGAAGGTACAGCTGTTAGTGCCAGAAGGTACAGCTGTTAGTGCCAGAAGGTACAGCTGTTAGTGCCAGAAAGTACAGCTGTTAGTGCCAGAAGGTACAGCTGTTAGTGCCAGAAGGTACAGCTGTTAGTGCCAGAAGGTACAGCTGTTGGTGCCAGAAGGTACAGCTGTTAGTGCTAGAAGGTACAGCTGTTAGTGCCAGAAGGTACAGCTGTTAGTGCTAGAAGGTACAACTGTTAGTGCCAGAAGGTACAGCTGTTAGTGCCAGAAGGCACAGCTGTTAGTGCCGACCTGAACAGCGGTGCGGACAGGCGAATCGCACTAGGTGTGTGTCGTCCCCCTCCGCAAGCCATTTGTGGCCTCGCTATAGCGAACTGTTGCTGAGGCCGGTATGCCAGGATGCTGATGATGAGACGAATGTCCGCCGTCGTTCCAGGCGCCAACTAGTAAAGCCTTTTCAGAGAGATTTGACCACACTGCCTTTAGCTCAGTCTGATCCGGTGTCAGGTCTAGTTATTGTCTCCAGCTCTAAAAGACTTCAGAAGGAGATGAGCATAGCTCAGCATAACTATGCAGCACGTGTAGGGCAGCGCATACCCGAAGAAGTCTCCAACGCTAGTGCGCAGAGCATCTCTCATGCTGAACCGGAACGACCCTGGCTGATTGAGATACAGGGTTAGCACAGACGCTACCGGTGGGGTGAAAGGCTGCTCTCCTTGGTTCTAATGTCCAGAGACTTGCTAGTGAGCGCGTCATCACGCAGAAGGCTCTTCAGTGCGCGGGTTCTCGGCCCACTGTGGACAGCCTGATCGCTGCGGGTTCTCGGCGCACTGGGGACGGCCTGATCGCTGCGGGTTCTCGGCGCACTGGGGACGACCTGATCGCTGCGGGTTCTCGGCCCACTGCGGACGGCCTGATCGCCGCGGGTTCTCGGCCCACTGTGGACGGCCTGATCGCCGCGGGTTCTCGGCCCAATGTGGACGGCCTGATCGCTGCGGGTTCTCGGCCCACTGTGGACGGCCTGATCGCCGCGGGTTCTCGGCCCACTGTGGACGGCCTGATCGCTGCGGGTTCTCGGCCCACTGTGGACGGCCTGATCGCTGCGGGTTCTCGGCCCACTGTGGACGGCCTGATCGCTGCGGGTTCTCGGCCCACTGTGGACGGCCTGATCGCCGCGGGTTCTCGGCCCACTGTGGGCGGCCTGATCGCCGTGGGTTCTCGGCCCACTGTGGGCGGCCTGATCGCCGTGGGTTCTCGGCCCACTGTGGACGGCCTGATCGCCGTGGGTTCTCGGCCCACGGTGGGCGGCCTGATCGCCGCGGGTTCTCGGCCCACTGTAGACGGCCTGATCGCCGCGGGTTCTCGGCCCACGGTGGGCGGCCTGATCGCCGCGGGTTCTCGGCCCACTGGGCACGGCCTGATCGCCGCAGGGATCGGCAGAAGGCAGGAGAAGAAGATGTTGGTGGGGGAGTAGATCAAAGGATGTCGGACCCAAACGTGTCAGGACCAAGGACTGAATGATATATGGCATTTTGTCATCGGTAACATCAACTCCGATGCTGGGTGGTGCCAAGAATGATTGACTGGAAAATGCAACTGGACGAACCCGGTCATCGAGCTGTGGGATGAGAAAATCACAGTGTTTGTAGAGGCCTCCGCGGCCTTCAACGGACTTCTTGTTACTGCTAAAGAAATAAAAATATTGGCTAAAAAGAGGCAGAGACCATGAGAAAAAGGCGGTGTACATTGGACATGACCTGATGCTGGCTGGAGTCCGATCCAGAACCGATCCGCCGGTAATGATCAAAAAGCGCGGACTGTTAAGGTCAGCTTCTCGGCCGAACATGTAGCGCTACGGTCGGTATTCCAGTGACGTTTGGTGTGAATGATTTGTTATGACGCCATGTTGTGTTGGCGTCGCGAAAGCGTTGATTTAATTCAAACTAGCCAACGATGTTTGTGATGGTAGCTAATGATGAATGCGATTGTATCATCCGTATCATTCATTGTGAATGCCACTGTATCATCTGTATCATTCATTGTGAATGTGACTGTATTATTTGTATTTCCATTCTCCTGTTTTTTTTATAAATAAGGCTGTTACTACTGTCTTATCTATGTGAATGATGTTCCTCGCTAATGCACTGAACAACTTACGTCATAAGGACAATAGGTATAAGGCTAAGGTACTTTGATGGTTGTCGAATGCAGAGATCGGCCGCGCAACGTTTTGGTGCTATCCAAACGTTGAATGACAAAATCGCACTGCGGTGCAGATTGATGGCGTGTGCTTTATGCGCCCAATTTAGAATGTAAGAAACCTGATTTTCCGTTCATAAGCACTCACACGCAAACGTTTTGGGGAGGTCCGGAGGATGAGCCGGCCAGGCGCTGTATGTCTTTCAGCTGAAGATTTGCTTTATGAAGTGGTCTCCCCAGCCAGTAAATGGTCCCCCCCCCCCCAGCCAGTAAATGGTCCCCCCCCCAGCCATGCCAGGACCGTCCTGGACGCACGGGTGGGCGTCACGTCACGCTGTGACCAGGCGCGTTCCATCTCGCCCTCGGCGCCGTGGTGCAGCAGCTGCTTCCCGAAGGCTGAAGTGCCGCGGCAAGATGAGACACCGCTCCTGGTAGGCCACGGCTGTGGAGCCGCCCGCACACTGCAACACTTCCAGGCCTGACCAGGCCGCTGGACCTCAGGGTGCGCCGCGCTTTGTTTCTGAGCCATGCAGCGCGCTCTCAGCTCGGTGTCCAGCAAGCTTTGAGGTCCAGATCCGGCGGTGGGGACGTTTGCTGCTCAGCGCAGGTGGATGTCAGCATCCCTGATGAGTCTCATGTGACAGAGGAAGCCAGGTTCCGCTCCAGGCGGCGCCTTCAGCCGGGTAGCCATCGTCACCTGCTGTTGTTGATCAGCTTCTGCCAGCGTCTAGTGAATGGTCACTTGTGGGGATAAAGTTCGCGGTTGTTTTCCAAAAACGCGATAGGATTAAACCGACTTCCTGGGGCAGGTTTGGGATGCATTTTGAAGGCGACGTAGTAGTAACAGATGTGACCTTTGGTATGTCCTCTGTTGTTTACAATGATTGTGCTTTCATTATCCTCGCATGTTGTACTTTACGCTTGGTCAGCACTGCTCCGTCGCTCAGAAACACCTCCCGTGCGTGCAAAATTGTTTTTACACAAGAAACCTACTGAGTTTTGGAATCAAGTTTGAACTGCCTTTATGTCTCGAAGTTAGGTTTAGTCGACAGCGTTTCGTCTATGCTGAGCAGCACCATGTTGCCGAAAGAATCTGCGGCAAATCAACTAAAACTCCAGGGAATGTGCTATCGAGCGAAACAAAAAAGCACGAGTTTGCGCTGTGTTAGGTTGGTTCACATGCATGCAACATCGGGACATAGTTTTTCCTACCCGGTACAAGAACAGGAGCATGCTATTTTTGCGCGTTTGCTATTGAAGCAGTTACGCCACCTTTAAACTTTGGTATAGTGACAGAAAATGCTATTT
>NW_023597055.1:15919621-15982934 GCF_011947565.3 Pollicipes pollicipes
GTTACGACGCGCATAAACATTCAAGGGAGTGTTCTAGGCTTGTATGGGGTATACCCTGAAGTAGCTATCTTCAAGACCATTTGCTGCAGTTCACAGCCCTGCCCCTGTTAAGGTGTGAACCCTTCTATTTTCTGAGCTGCACGCATGCGAAGATGGCATGTAAAAAACATCTTTGTGAGAGAGCCCCGCCGTCATCCTGGAGCCGAAATGCTGCGTTTTAAAACCACTCATATCTCGAGTGCCGGGTCCTTCTTGATATCTCACGTTTCGATTTTGAAATTTGGGGATGCGCCGGACGATTGTTGTTTTTTTTTGTCGTTTAGGACATCCCGTATGTCTGGAAACCACGTCAAAGATGCCTATTTTTGTTGTTGGGGGAGGGTGTGGGGATGAATAGAAATGGGCCTGCCCTGAAATACACTAACTTATTTAGTTTGTGGCACTTATTGCTTCTCCCCAAAATATGGTTTATCGTCCCATTTGGACATGTTCGAGGCATTGCTTAATAATGACCTACAGGTGAGAACGTATTATATTTGTGGTGTTTATGGGATTAATTACCTGCCCAATCAGAATGCATGCTTTTATTAAGCGGGGTATCTCACTCACATACCGTCCCTTCTTTTGCAATTTTGTTTTCACTTTTGTGAAGTCTTTTTGTGGACAAAATGTGCATTTCTTAACTTAGGTCTACAGCAATTCTAGCTCACTCTCTTCACACACAACGGAACTTTTTTAACTCGACGCAGTGCCTATGCAACTTGCCGCTGCGGACTCGTTCAGCGCCATTCCCAAGCATTCTGTATTACGCTTTCGTAGCGTCGAGCGATTTTTTGTGATTTTTTTATTAGCAATCAACTTTTTAAAGTGGCCTTCACTATGGCCTATACAGGGTCAGAAAGACTACCATATTTGGACAAACTAGTGCCGATAGAAAGAGGGAACAACCTCACAAACTTGGAAACGGATCCTTTACCCAACCCACAAATTTTGGTTTAGTTTGCACGGCCTATCTCCACATCCAGCGTCCATTAAAGGGAATGTGTTGCACTTGAAACTAGTGAAGCAAGCATCACGAATGATGGAATAAGCTCTTTGATACCTATTGGTATTTTTTTTAGTGCAAAACAGTGCGAAGGACATCATGATTTGTGTTTAGTAAATATGCTTCTTAATATGTCTTTGTTTGATTACGTCGTCGTATCTTGCACAAAATTGATGAAAAGTCAATTGACGGCCGTTATATGTGGAAATCGTGGTTACGAACGCCAGATATGCATGACTCGACATTAATGTCTTCCAGAAATATTATGCACATCTTCGCATGCGTGCATTTTAGAAACTACAGGGGTTCACGTCTAGATAATAAGAAATATGTTCCACAGGGCTCGCAGCAATGCGTCTTCCATTATAGGCGATACAATGTCGAGGAAGGTATGATCAGCGATAAAAGCGTTGCCTGAAAGGGTTACGTTAGCATTGTTGTCGGGGTTACCACTATGCTTTGCTTGAACAACGGTAAAACATAAGCTTCCCACCGGACCACCTCAGTGCTTGACCAACCAACCTGCGCAGCTGGGAAAAAAGTCATGTAATTTCTGCATGACCTGCATGCAAGTTCTCTACAACGGAGTTGGTCGACAAAATGCGTATTATGAACCCTTTTGCTTCGGGGTCAGATGACGTGCCGAGTGGCACGAGGTTTGACGTGCGCCGTTGGAAGCCACCTGCTTCATCAACGGCGATGGTACGAGCAGCTTTGGTAAGAGAGCTGTATTTAAGTTGTTATCGAACTTTTCTGTCTTCAGACTGTAACATTCGTGGCATAAAAGCTGTGAAATTCATGCAAGCAAATCTGTATCGGGTCAAACCATGTGAGACGTATTCTGGACATTGTTAAAGTGCTTAAATGTATGTGGTGTTAGCATAGTTCGTCTAGGACAAAATGCATGGTAATAATTTAGTATTCGGAGCGTCAAGTGATATGTGATGATAACTTTGCTGTCACTTCTAGATGTGTTGTATTCTGGCTCTGTATGCCAGCGTGCTTACTTCACTGGACGACAGTGTTGTGTTTGTTTCAGAAACGAAAAAGTATGTAAGAGAAAATACAAACGTCAACACAAAAGTCTTTTAATCCGCCGTCGATGGCAGGATTGGTGTACGTTTTTTGCACCACGTGGCACGTGCACACGTGTTTAAAAATGGAATTGGCCGTTTTTTGACGTTTTTGAAGCCATGTTGACAAATGATGTTTGTAACAAGTCAAGTTTACATCTCTCCAGCTTCACTGCGCGATACCGCACGGAACCCGTCAGGTCGCAATTGGGATCGTGCCCTGAGGTCGCAATGATGGATTTGAGGCCAGGGACTTGCAGGCACATGCAAAATAAGATCTCTCGTCACTTTTGCAGCGGGTTCGTCCGTGGTCTCTTACGGGTCAGTTGAAATGGAAATAAGAAATTGCCACCAACCTTAAGGGTAAGCCTGCGATGCCAGTATAATTAACTCGCAGGGCAGTAACGACCTTGGACGAGTGTTCAAACCGTTCCATGTGTCGTGTGGCTCAACTTTTCCGACACATTGACCCTGAAATGTGTTCAAAGAACGAAATAAATTTTGTTCCAGAGAGGGACAAAAATTGCGTGCATCGAACGCTGCAAGTACCGACGCATATTATTCTCAAATGCTCGTACGATGGTAAAACTTCTAGGCACGTTAACCCAAATGCAAAGGGTTTGGCTTAAGTCAACACACTGCTTAGCTTAAACAACCATGTACCCTAAGATCTGTTGATGTTATCCAAATGTGCGTTCAATCAGAACCTATCAACTCACCTTCCATAAACAGCCATGGGTGAACAGGTCATGACCAAGAAAGGGATGGTTTTAAGGTAGGCAATTATTTGCATGCCACATTTCACGTTTCACAACCTTTATTGCGCAGTTTTTGGTTCATAGCCTAGCGCGATAATGATGAATCTAAGCTATTCGAGTTTCCATGGCTAATCAAGTGAAATTACTATTCCATGCGACGCTTCCGGACTCAAATGGTGCGTCCCATACAGTCAAGTGCTTGTTTTCCTAGACTTCATTGACGTTTTGGCATAGAACATCGTTGACAGCGTAGCTATCACGGTTGGTGTAAATAATCCTGCTGTAAGCAGTACGATATCTCCGTTTAGGCAATATGGTCCTCAATGCGTCTTTGTTTGATTACGTCATCGTACCTTCCACAAAATTGATTGAGAGCCTATTGACGGCCGTTATATCTGGAAATCGTGCTTACGAACGCCAGGCATGCATTACTTTACTTTAATGCCTTCCCGAAATAGTCTGCTCATCTTTGTCTGTGTCTATCTCAGAAACTAGAACGGTTTAGGTCTAGATAATAAAAAATATATGGTACAGAGCTGGCAACAATTCGTCTCCCATTCATGGAAGATACTTTGTGAAGAAAGGTATACTTAGCGATAAAAGCGTTGCCTGGAAGGGTACGAGGGCGTCGTTGTCGGGGTTACCACTATGCGTTGCTTAAACAGCGGTAAACATTAGCTGCTTACCGGACCACAGCAGTGCTTGACCTGCCACGCTGCCCATTTGGGAAAAACCACGCAATTTATGAATGGCGGGGATCGTGAGAAAGTGTTACACTAAGACTGTCGTGTACCTCATCACCTCCAACTACGGAAAGCCGGCTCAAAAAACTATCTTGGCGACACAGCACATAGCGTCAGGGAGAGCTTTAACGAGCACGTGGCACACGCAAAGAAAAGATAAAAAGGCTGTTCAGCGACCAGTTCACTAATGCACATCAGGCGGAAATCGTCGAAAAGTTCGCTAAATCTATCCATCCTGCAGGTATGTTAAGATATTCGTGACCTAAAAATCGCAAAAACATTTCGTCTCTCACCTTAGAAACATACACTAAAAACCATCACCTCCCTTATGCTTTTTAAAGCGTGCCCCTTAGGAAACCGTCTTGTAATGCATTACTCTACAACAGATCTATACATATATAAATATATAGATATATAGATACATAGATTTAGATAGGGGAGAGAGAGAGAGAGGTAGTTAGACCTCGCCGTAGGCTTATTTTATAAGCAAACGAGCGCATCCTCAAGAAAATTAGATCTGACAGCGTCAAACCAGTCAGCCAGGACGACAAGGTGATGCTCACCACCTACTATAAAGACAAAAAGGTCGCCCGATTTTTCATGACAAACAACCTGACAGCCAACTCTGACCCCGTGAAACGAACCAACAACGTTTGCCAATTTCGTTGTGACATAAGAGATTGCAGGTTTCTAAAGCAATCAAACTACGTTAGTGTCATTACCACAACACTTTCAAAGCGGTTGACAATGCACTTGGCTGACGTGCCCCAAAAGAGCACGTGCGGAAACACGGCCGGAACATCAACCGAGACATCCTCACCAGAAACAGCACCATCATAATATCGTCAAACAGGAGGAAGTTTTATGTTTTGGAGGCTGTCACGACCAAAGCATCGTCACCGCAACTAAGCAAGTAACCCAACCCCCCAGTAGCCCTTCACCTCAGTTAGGGACGATCGACACCAAACGTTTATGGTATATCGCACTATTAAGCATGTGTTTTGCCGCTTGAATTCTTATGCTCCTAAAAAGAATGTCAACCACCTAAGGTAGATACTAAAAAATTTGGCAATCGAATTGAAATTTAGTAAAATCAATAGATACCAAACACCGGCGAGCTTCTTTTCAACCTGGATGATGAGAAGAGAGCAATAATCAGAAACTCGAGCAAGGGCAGAAAAACATTATGAATTGTGCCTTCCCTTAAGTCTTTAACAGCACTTGCATAGAAGACAAGTTGCTGCCTACATGTACCAATATATGGGTTTATATATGAACAAATATATATATATATATATATATATATATATATATATATATATATATACATACATAAATCTTCACATGTTTATTTGCGTATGTGATAGGCTATTAATGCATGCTAGCTGGCAATTGTTTGCATGCATGACCGACGCTTGATGCCGAGTTACATACATTTGTTTCCATGCACGACACGTATTTTTCAGATGTAACAAAATATACATTTCATCACATCGTAGTAAAGCTAACGATTGCTATTGCATAGTACCCTTCATGTTGGTCATCTCATAAAACTGTGAATTTCGGAAAAACTTCATTTTCTAGAAAAAATCTAAACTTGTGTATCATCACCAGATCATTTTGAAATTGTGATGCTCACAGTAATTGTGAAGATATCAAAAATTGTGATAAATATCAAAATTGTGATATTCACGTGATACTTAGCATCATCTTCAGCATAAAGACGAAATAATAGTTAGTTTTTCTCTTCCTGCGCTTCCTTATTTGACACGGAATAAACCTATCCGTACTGCCTGCCGTAAGCAGCGTTCGACGGGTCATCATGACATAGCGTGTTTCACGTCCTGGCTACAGTTAAACCCACAAACAACTATTCCCATTTTAAGTTTTAAAACCACATATCTCCCCAGACAAACCCGCGTAACACAACACCGACGCATTTTCACAGATGGCACCATGCTATGAGATAATATGTTCAGCATGTTGATAACATGCTGTTGATAACATCATTCCGTTCCACCACGGAATGACTTTCGGTTCCCATTCTGGCGACACGGGACGGGATTCCCTGACCGATACGGGGGCCTTTAGAGGGATGCATCATATCAACTGCGTGAGCCTGCTGACACGGAAGGCCTTACGATCCGCGCAGTTTTCCCTTGGATCGGTACAAGTACACGCATTAACGCAGCAAGGTCCCTGATCACCTCAGGTGGTCCAGTAACAGGTACGTAGACTCCATTTCGCCTTAACAGGACTATACTGGAATTGGGCTGGAGTGCAGACAATTCAGAACTGGCACTCTGACTGACGCAGAACCATTCCATTGCCTGAATGCGAATAATCACCATAAGCTCTCATGTTTTCTTTCATGTCCAGAGTGTCCCGACCACAACACACAAGACGTCCTCTGTTTTTCGAGTCTCGTCCCCGACAACACAAGACGCCCTCCGTTATTCGAGTCTCGTCCCCGACAACACAAGACGCCCTCCGTTATTCGAGTCTCGTCCCCGACAACACAAGACGCCCTCCGTTATTCGAGTCGCGTCCCCGACAACACAAGACGCCCTCCGTTATTCGAGTCGCGTCCCCGACAACACAAGACGCCCTCCGTTATTCGAGTCTCTCCCCCGTCCCTGGCGAAGAAGTCTTCTCGAACAACTCGAGGCCCCTTGTTGACGCGGAATACGCTATTAGGCACTGTGGGCCCCTGAACGTCACACGAGCCCCACATTAGTGTGATCACGGACCAGTGGAAGTCGCAGGATCGGCCGTGTCCCTGCCTGGGAAATTGGCTCCCCGATCTCAGACCAGCAAGGAGCCGACTGTTCGGTGTTGGTGATCTCAGAATGCTCTGTCTCAGGTGTGCCCAACAGGTGCAAGATGCTCTCTAACTAAAATTTGGGATCATGGCCCTAAGGGCAGGAGTGTTAAATATGGCCTACAGCCAACACTTTGGGCAGTTCAGCTTTCCATTCGGGCCCTTGATCTCTGGTCTCCAGAGCCCCTTGGGTCCCTCTTCGAGCCCCCTCAAAAACCGCTCTTGATCAAATCGGGCCACTTGCTTCCACACGACCTCTGTTAGACACTATAACCTCTGACTGACAACGTGCGTCAGGGAGTTCAAAAAATGCAACTAGCAAAGCTTTGCTTGTTACAAAAATCATGTCATTATCGTGTCTATGATCACCGCACTTTTAGGAGTTCATAACTAGCAACGATCAGACTATCGTGCCCTTCAAAAATATCAATGATGAGAAGCGCGCGAGGATAAACACATGGCAAGCTTTTCACGCTGCGCGGTAACGTACAGGTCTGTATTGACACCTTTATTTCGTATGTTACGAACTCGTTCGAAAACATAACGCGCAGCCTGTTCAAGTTGGCCACCGGATGAGAGTCCATGCCGCACAGTATCTGACGATCGTTTTCTTAGTTGGTGAAAACTTGTTGCCATTTGTTCAGACATCTCTTCCTCCCCGAAAACACTTCTCATACCTGACGGAGTTGTTCCATGACCGGCCAGTCGCGGACTCGCCACTCCGCCGATGACGCTGCATCCGCCTCACTTGCGTCGGGAGGCATCTTCGCCCATTTTTTCCACATCCGACTTGATCGCTGCTGCGTCTGAATTCAGGGTGGCGGTATAAGCGTTGAGTTCGGCCGTGGTGATGCAGTCGTCGCCGTCGGTGTTCATGGCATTAAACGCCTCCGTCAGAGTCAGGTGTGTATGTCCTCCCACTCCCTCGGTAGTGGGATTAGCCGTTGCGGCCACGACCAAGCACAGGACGAGGAGGCCAAGACGGAACATAGTGACGGAAGTTGCTTGCTCTCGCTGCTGGCAATGTACTGGTGATACGGCACTGAACCGCCGTCTTAAATACGACAGGAATGAGTCAACTGGAGGCAACTGGCTTCATTCGTTGGAGCAACAAGTGTACTAACAGCTACGCACTTGGCAGCGTGTTACGTTTGCACAACGTGTTATCTCAAAGCACGGTGCCATCTGTGAAAGTGCGCTAATGTTATGTGTTTCCTGTTTTTGGCCTAGGAGATATAACGTTTTACGAATTAGGTTGAGAAAAAGTTGTTTGTAGCTTGAGCTGCATCCAGGTAGAGAATCATGCTGTGTCATGATGACCAACAGAATACCGCTTACGGCAGGCAGGATGCTCTGCTTCATGCATAAGACAGAACTAATAGCTTTATTCCTTCTCAAATAATTGGGAAAAAGGAGAGAAAAATTGACGGCTAGTTTGGCCTCATGCCTTTGTCGGGATGATGATGATGAACAATTAATTCAAAATCACCTGACATTCGAGCACAAGCTTTGATTTTTTTTTTTTTTTGAAGCAGCGAGCCACGGTGTTATGAGGTGACCAACATTCAGGGTGTTGTTGACGTAGTACGACGCAGTACGGGTCGTGGGATCTAACTTGTGACTTTAGAGGACCTATCTCCTGTTGAAATGCGTTTATGATTGCAGAGGTGGCCCGACTGGAGACGCCCACAGCGATCCGCGACCAGCGCTGCGTGGGCCACGTAGTCCTTGTTCCTCTCGGAGGCGCGGCAGTCGACAAGAAGTCGGCTGTTTATCCCACGGTGTCATTCACGCTCGCCTTGTCATGTTTTGTCGCTTGCATTCAGATGTGACCAGAGCCCGAACTTCTGACATGTTGGAAACCCTTTGCTTCTGATGTTTTCTTTCGCCGGATTGATTGACCATGAAATCAAAATAAATTCTCCTGCCCCAGGCCCCCCAACCCCCATTCCGAGAGTTGCGGCCGCGGGGGCGAGGAGAGGAGCAATAACAATAAGACTCGGAGAGCCGCCGGCGCAAGGACAGGCACGCCGGCGGGAGGGACTGTGTGGAGTGCCTGTGGCGATTGTCAAATGCAGAAGTGACTTTGGACGTACTGAGTGTACCAGCGAGCCGGAGGCGAGGCACGGAACAGCAAAACTTACATGTTCACAAAGATAGTTGCAAGTGATGGGCCAATACGTCTCCTCATAGCTATTCCCTCTATCTGTCTGTAGAGGGAGTGATAGAACGGATCACTACAACACTAGGGATATTCTGTACCTCAACACCTTGCTCACGGTACAAAAGGCTAGCAAATAACTTTACATCAAGTACACTCAATACATCAACTATTACACCAAATACTCCGTACGTACTCCAAGATCTACACCAAGCCAATCTCGGCACCTATCATCTTGCCCTTCACATCAGCTGACCCCGTGAAAATCAAAGTTGCGGTACTTCACGCACAGCCTTTGAGGGCACAATGCTTTGCCTCTTACGAAGCAGCTGCCGTAAAGGGATGAACCAAAATGTACTATTTATTCGCATCAAATGGATATTCACTTAGTATGATTAAACAGAGTAAATACCTTACCAAAACATGCTCCATACGACACAGACGACAAACGCGCGATACAAAACGATGGAAGCCATGTACAATTTAAGGTTTGTCGTCAACCACAAAAACGCATTGGAATAACGTAAGAAGTGGCGCATGCAATAAGGAAAAGAAAATCTGCAGAACTCTTAGAGCAAAAATAACTAATAGTTACTGAAAAGCTGATTCCCTAAGCAACCATTTTTGTGGCCTGTTGATAGAAGCGCCACCTGTATCAAACATATTTCTTAAGTGAGCTATCATGTTTTATGACGGATATGGGCCGAAACAAACATGAATCTATGTTTCAGTGTAGACTGTTAATCATATGTGGAAAATAACACAAAGCTGCACGCTAAGCTGTACTCCGCACTTCTTAATGGGATATACGCAGATAAAACCCCGTGTATTCATTCCGGTCCAAAGAACAGCAACTCCTAACGCCGGCTCAGCCGATTCGGGTTCAGCAGACAGAAGACAGGTGTTCTTGAACGACGGAGCGAGGTTGTGGCGGTGGAGCAGGATAATCGGGTCACCACCACTTGTCGACAGGTCATAGTCACCTCGGTCAGTGTGGACTTGAGAGGTTCTATGGAAACGATTACTTACGATGTTAGGTCTCCGCGCTATAAACGACTTATTTTTTACGTGTTGTCTTGGAATACAACCAAGATATGGACTATAATGAAATAGGTTCCGAAGTAGTACTGCAACTTCTCACCATTCAAAGAAGTTAAGTTTTCAGTAAAATGCGCAAAAATTGTGGCAATCTCGTTTTTTACGTCAATGTTGACATACCGTAAGAGCAAGGGAATACCGCTGACCTATGACAGGTCGACCTACTACACTACGGTAGTAGGTCGACAACGGAGTGTTAGATGAAACGAAACATCTCTAAGATATTTTTTTAGGCAGAGCATCAATTGAATGACCAAAGTCCACTGATCTTGGGGCAGGTAGGGAGGTCGGCCCAGGATTAAAACCAACCTGTTTTGTCGCTATACGGCTTGCTGTATGAGGCCGTTTCTGGTACTCACTTCGGAATGATTGATTACAAGAACCGCATTAGACATTTTCAGTGGTCTTCTTAAAAGTCAGAATAGGTCACTGACCTAAGCTGACTCAGGTCAACATTTCGTTTTTAGCAACGTATTACCTCGCGTTAACTTTGTCGCTTATTCGGATGCAAAACCCAATGCAGTGTTTTATGATTTTCGTCACCATAACCTTCCAAGGTCGAAATAGGTAACTGGCCTTAAATAAGCATGTGACCTTTTGCGTAGAACAGGTGTTTAGTTCCGGGGACAGCTTGAACACAAATGTGGAGTTTGACATTGTTTGGCACAAAATTCATGACCTAGGAGCCTGAAAATTTGACCTCAGTGAGTTTCTTCACAGACAAGCACACCCTGTCAATTTGGTGTTGCCAGCCCTCTGAGTTTCTGAGATTTTAAGGCGGTGAACCCACCCGTGTGTTGTGCACCCACCCCCACCCGAGCGGAGGGAATCCAACAAGCAATCTGGGCTCATGTTAAAAGTGAACACTCACACAGCCCGTTTCTTGGTATCCACCTGTACTTCATTTTGATGTTATTTCTTGTACCACATCTGTGTCACAAAATCTCATCAGCGTATCCTCAATAAAACAAGATTTGAAAACGTTAAACCGGTCAACCAAAACAGCAATATGCCGGTCACCACCTACTATCAAAACAGAAAGGTCACCCAATTCTTCGTGAAAAATAATCTAACAGCCAACTCTGACCCCGTGAAACGAACCAACGTCGTGTGCCAACTGCGTTGTGACATAGCAGACTGCAGGTTTCTAAAGCAATCGAACTACGTTGGTGTCATTGCCTCCCTACTTTCAAGGTTCCTGACAATGTCCTTGGCTGACATGCCCTAAAAGAGCCCGTGCGGAAAGATACGGCCGGAACATCAACGGAGACGGCCTCACCAGAGACACTGCCATCATAATATCATCAAACAGGAGGAAGCTTTGTGTTCCGGAAGCTGTCACGACCTAAACATCGTCACCGCAGCTTCACAAGTAAGCCAACCTCCCAGGCACCCTTCACCTCAGTTAGGAACGATCGATGCCATCCGTTTAAGGTACATCGCGTGATACGGTATATTCAGTATGTGTTTTGCCGCTTGAACTCCTGTGCTTCTAAGAAAAAATGCCGGTCAACTAATGCAACTACCATAAAATATGGTGATCAAATTCAAGTTGAGGAAACCTCATTGCTTTTACCTTACTGGTTATACCTATCTTTCATATATGATCATATATTCGTCGTTTCTATGCGGTATGCGTCGGCCTTTGAAAATGGATTATCTAATTTCGAAACTTTAGTAACATCAATAGACACCAAACATAGGAGAGCTACTTTTCAATCTAATCGATGAGAAGAGAGCCATAATCAGAGAACTCGAGCAAGGACACAAAGAACCTTATAAAAGCTGTCGACACTTGAGTCTTAAACAGCACTCGCAAAGAAGACAATGTGCTACCTAAATGTACCAATATATTTACATACAAGAATATATATATATATATATATATATATACACATATATATATATATGATGTATATATATATACATATACATACATATATATATATATGTAGATATATATATATATATATATACATATATATATATTCATTTACATATATGCATGCATATATTTATTGTCGTATGTGATAGGGTCCTAATGCATGCTAGTTGGCAATTGCTTGCATGCATGCGTGACGCCTGATGCCGAGTTACATAAATTTGTGGCCATGCACGATACGTATTTTTAAGATCCAATAGGATATAGCTGCATTGCATCTTAGTAAAAGCTTATGATTGCTCCATGTATAATACCTAACATGTTGGTCACCTCATAAGACTGTGACTGGAGAAAAATTTAATTTTCTCAACAACAAAATCAAAAATTGTGCATCATCACCAGAGACTTTTGAAGTTGTTTCTCAGCATCATATCGGGCATGAAGCCGAAATAACTGTTTATTTTTCTCTTCCTGCTTCTTCCTATCTGACACGGAATAAAGCAATCCGTGCTGCCTGCAGTAAGTCGCGTTCTGCGGGTCATCAGGACATAGCGAGTTTCACGATCTGGCTGCAGTTAAACCCACAAATAGCTATTTCCCTTTTAAGTCTTAAAACCACATATCTCCCCAGACAAAACCCAGTGACACAACACCGACGCAAATTCACAGATGGCACCATGCTGTGAGATAACACGTTACACAAACGTACCACTGCGAGCGCAGAGTGCGCTGCTGTTAGTACACTTGTTGCTGAAACGGGTGGCGCCAGTTGCCTCCAGTTGACTCATTTCTGTCGTATTTAAGACGGCGGTTTAGTGCCGTATCTTCAGTACCTTGCTACCAGCCAGCGCAAACACCTTCCGTCACCATGTTCCGTTTTGGCCTCCTGGTCCTGTGCTTGGTCGTGGCCGCCACGGCTAATCCCACCACTGAGGGAGTGGGAGGACACACGCACCTGACTCTGACGGAGGCGTTTAACGCCATGAACACCGACGGCGACGACTGCATCACCACGGCCGAACTCAACGCTTATACCGCTACCCTGAGTTCAGACGCAGCAGCGATCAAGTCGGATGTGGAAAAGATGGGCGATGACGCCTCCCGACGCAAGTGAGGCGGATACAGCGTCACCGGCGGAGTGGCGGGTCCACCACTAGCCGGTCATGGAACAACTCCGTCATGCATCAGAAGATTTTCGGAGAAGAAGGGATGTCAGAACAAATGGCAACGAGTTTTCACCAACGAAGAAAACGATCGTCAGTTGCTGTGCGGCATGGACTTTCAACCGGTGGCCAATTGAGGCAGGCGGCGCGTTATGTTTTCGAACGAGTTCGTAGCATACGAAATAAATGTGTCAACACAGGCCGGTATATTACTGCGCAGCGTGAGAAGCTTGCCATGTGTTCTTATTCTCACGCGCTTCGCATCATTGATATTTTTGAAAGGACCGATAGTCTGATCGTTGCTAGCTATGAACTTCTAAAAGTGCGATGATCGTAGACACGGTGATGACATATGATGTTCGTAACAAGCCAAATGTTGCGATTTGCATTTTTGGGAGTCCCTGACACACGTTGTCAGTCAGGGGTCACTGGGGCAAGGTAGACGATAGAATGGGCCATCGGGTTGTTGTACGTTTTTGCGGCACGTGACACGCGGCACGTGCACACGTGTTGAAAAACAATGGAATTGGCCGTTTTTGACGCCCTTGAGCCACGTTCACACATGATGTTTGTAACAAGTCAAGTCTACATCTCGAAAGCTTAGAACGGTTTTGGTCTAGATAGAAAGGAACGTAACGTAGATAGAAAGGAACGGAACCACCGCAGTGCTTGACCTACCACGCTGCCCAGTTGGGGAAAAGATATGCAATCCTGCATGGCAGGGTCGTGAGAAAGTATCACACCAGCGGTTTTTGACCAGGCCCGAAGAGGTTCCCAGGGGTTTCTGGACACCAAAGCTCAGCGGCCCGGTTGGAAAGCTGAACCACCCAAAGTGTTGGATGTAGGCCACATGTAAGTCGCTTGCCCGTAGGGCCATGATCCCAAATGTCAGTTAGAGAGCAGCTCTTGGAGCTCAGGAGCTTTTCAGGAAGCGCATTAGACATTTTAAGTGGTTTTCTTACTAGTCAGAATAGGTCACTGACCTAAGCATACTCAGGTCAAAGTTCCTTTTTTTGCAACGTTTTACCTGGCGTAAACTTTGTCGCTTATTCCAATGCAAAACTCAATGCAGTGTTCTATGACCTTCGTCATCATGACCTTCTAAGGTCGAAAAAGGTCAATGTCCTTCAATGAACATGTGGCCTTTTGCTTCGAACAAGTGTCTAGTTCTGGATACAGTTTGAACACAAAATTGGAGCTTGGCATCGTTTGGCACAAAATTCATGACCTGGGAGCCTGAAAACTTGGCCAAGTGAGTTGATTTACAGACCAACACACCCGGCCAATTTAGTGTCTCTAGCCCTCTTACTTCCTGAGTTTTCAAGGCGATCAACGTGACCCCCACCCGAGCGGAGGGCATCGAACAAGCCAACCGGGCGCGTGTTAAAAGTGAACACTCACACAGCTCGTTTTTTTGGTCTCCATCCGTATTTAATTTTGATATTGTTTCTCGTACCACATCTGTGCCACAAACTCACGCATCATTCCCTCTTTACAGACCATTTGGAACGT
Source organism: Pollicipes pollicipes (assembly GCF_011947565.3). Classification (NCBI taxonomy): domain Eukaryota; kingdom Metazoa; phylum Arthropoda; class Thecostraca; order Pollicipedomorpha; family Pollicipedidae; genus Pollicipes; species Pollicipes pollicipes. Next base: position 15,933,878 of record NW_023597055.1, read on the forward strand.
TTTCAACTGCATGGAGTAATACAACAAAGATTGGTACTCTTTTTTTGCCTGTATATTTTGGTTTCATTTATATTCATGTTATAAGAATGCACCAAAACCTTTTGAAAATTTTTGACAGAATGGAAGCGTCGTGTGAAGATAAGAATATAAATGCGCTTAGGTTTGTCCCGAGGCGTGATTTCACATGGTCTGATCAACTCAGTGAAAGGAAACAACAGAAGCAGGCGGTTTCCAACATGTCAGAAATTTAGTTTCTGCTCACATTTGAACCAGCATTTGCACAAGGTGCATTGGCTTTTTGTTAAGTTTGTTGGTGTATTTACCGGTTCCTTGGACTGTCAGCATGGCGTTGAGAAATCAGGAATGATTTGCGAGGTTAGATTATGAACTTTTTCGTGGTCTAAATTATGCGCTGCTGTTATCAGAACGTAATCAGACCGTTGTGCTACGGCTAACAGGGTCATCACGCAGGTCGCACCAGCCGTGTTACTTTGGTCTGACTCCGACGCGCATGTTACACTTCTGGGTGTGTGCAAGAGGAAAACCACTGGACGAGTCAATAGCTCCGACGCGCATGTTACACTTCACGGTGTGTGCAAGAGGAAAACCACTGGACGAGTCAACAGCTCCGACGCGCATGTTACACTTCTGGGTGTGTGAGAGAGGAAAGCCACTGGTCGAGTCAACAGCTCCGACGCGCATGTTACACTTCTGGGTGTGTGCGAAAGGAAAACCACTGGACGAGTCAACAGCAACATGCACTCCAATCAAATAGTGTGTGACCCGTTGCGTCATCGTTTACATCATATCTTCTACCTGCCAATATCAGCAGGTCGCCTAGCGTGACAATTTCTCACGGCCCTGCCATGCAGGAATTGCATGGCGTATCCCCAACTGGGCAGCGTGATAGGTCAAGCACTGCGGTGGTCCGCTAAGCAGCTAATGTTTACCGCTGTTTAAGCAACACGTAGTGGTAAACCCAGCACCAACGCCATAGTACCCATTCAGGCAACGCTTTTATAGCTAAGTATACCTTTCTCGACAAAGCATATGAATGAAATGACGAACTTTACCAGCTCTATAGAATACATTCCTTACTATCTAGACCAAGACCGATCTAAGCTTACGAGATGTCAACTTGACTTGTTACAAACGTCATGTGTGAACGTGGCTTCAAATGCGTCAAGAACGGCCAGTTCCATTGTTTTTCAACACGTGTGCACGTGCCGCGTGTCACGTGCCGCAAAAACGTACACCTATCTGATGGCCCATTCTGTCGTCTATCTTGCCCCAGTGACCTCTGACTGACAACGTTCGTCAGGGAGTTCAAAAAATGCAACTAGCAAAGCTTTCCTTGTTACAAAAATCCTGTCATTATCGTGTCTATGATCACCGCACTTTTAGGAGTTCATAACTAGCAACGATCAGACTATCATGCCCTTCAAAAATATAAATGATGCGAAGCGCGCGAGGATAAATACATGGTAAGCTTTTCACGCTGCGCGGTAATATACAGGCCTGTGTTGACACGTTTATTTCGTATGCTACGAATTCGTTCGAAAACATAACGCGCCGCCTGTTCAAGATGGCCACCAGATGAGAGTCCATGCCGCAAAGCAACTGACGATCGTTTTTTAGTTGGTGAAAAACCGTTGCCATTTGTTCAGACAGCTCTTCCTCTCCGAAAAGTCTTGTGATGCCTGACGGAGTTGTTCCATGACCGGCCAGTCGCGGACTCGCCACTCTGCTGGTGACGCTGCATCCGCCTCACTTGCGTCGGGAGGCGTCATCGCCCATCTTTTCCACATCCGACTTGATCGCTGCTGCGTCTGAACTCAGGGTAGCGGTATAAGCGTTGAGTTCGGCCGTGGTGATGCAGTCGTCGCCGTCGGTGTTCATGGCATTAAACGCCTCCGTCAGAGTCAGGTGCGTGTGTCCTCCCACTCCCTCTGTAGTGGGATTAGCCGTGGCGGCCACGACCAAGCACAGGACCAGGAGGCCAAAACGGAACATGGTGACGGAAGGTGTTTGCGCTGGCTGGTAGCAAGGTACTGAAGATACGGCACTAAACCGCCGTCTTAAATACGACAGAAATGAGTCAACTGGAGGCAACTGGCGCCATCCCTTGCAGCAACAAGTGTACTAACAGCAACGCACTCTGCGCTCGCAGTGGTACGTTTGTGTAGCATGTTATCTCACAGCATGGTGCCATCTGTGAAAATGCTTTGGTGTTGTGTCACTGGGGTTAGTCTGGGGATATATGTGGTTTTATGTCTTAAATGGGAAATAGCCGTGTGTTGGTTTAGCTGCAGCCAGGTCGTGAAACTCGCTATGTCATGATGACCCGTGGAACGCCGCTTACTGCAGGCAGTACGGATAGCTTTATTCCGTGTCAGATAAGTAGAAGCAGGAACAGAAAAATGAACAGTTGTTTCACCTTCATGGTCGACACGATGCTGGGAAAGAACTTCAAAATTCTCTGGTGATGATGCACAATTTTTGATTTTTTTTTTCTTCAGAAAGTTAATTTTTTCACCAGCCACAGTCCTATGAGATGACCAACATGTAATGTATTATACAAGGAGCAATCATAAGGTTTTACTGAGATGCAATGCAGCTATATCCCATTGCATCTTAAAAATACGTATCGTGCATGGACACAAGTTTATGTAACTCGGCATCAGGTGTCACGCATGCATGCAAGCAGTTGCCAACTAGCACGCATTAAGGGCCTATCACATACGCCAATAAATAATTTTCATACATATTTATATGTGTAGAAAAATTGGTACATTTAGGTAGCAAATTTTCTTCCTTGCAAGTGCTGTTATAGACCTCAGTGTCGATACATTTCATAACGTTTTTTTGCTGTCCTTGCTCGAGCTTTCTGATTATGGCTCTCTTCTCATCATTTAGATTGAAAAGTAGCTCGCCTTTGCTTGGTGTCTATTGATGTTACTAAAGTTTCAAAATTAGATATTCCATTTTCAAAGGCCGACGCACACAGCATAGAAATGACGAATATATGATCATATATCAAAGGTAAGTATAACCAGTAAGGTAAAAGCAATCAGGTTTCATTAACTTCAATTCGATTACAATCTTTTATAGTATTTACATTAGGTGGCCGGCATTTTTCTTAGAAGCATAGGAATTCAAGCGGCAAAACACATGCTGAATATACCGTACCATGCGATATACCATAAACGGATGGCATCGATCGTTCCTAACTGAGGTGAAGGGTGCCTGGGGGGTTGGCTTACTTCTTTAGCTGCGGTGACGATGTTTAGGTCGTGACAGCTTCCAGAACACAAAGCTTCCTCCTGTTTGATGATATTATGATGGCAGTGTCTCTGGTAAGGCCGTCTCGGTTGATGTTCCGGCCGTATCTTTCCGCACGTGCTCTTTTGGGGCACGTCAGCCAAGTAACTTGTCAAGCACCTTGAAAGTGTGGTGGTAATGACACCAACGTAGTTTGATTGCTTTAGAAACACGCAATCTCCTATGTCACAACGCAGTTGGTACACGACGTTGGTTCGTTTCACGGGGTCAGAGTTGGCTGTTAGATGAGTTTTCACGAAGAATTGGGTGATTTTTTTGTTTTGGTAGCAGGTGGTGACCGGCATCTTGTCGTCCTGGTTCACTGGTTTGACGTTTTCAGATCTTATTTTCTTAAGAGTTCGCTCATGCGTGATTTTGTGACACAGATGTGGTACACGAAACAATATCCAAATTAAATACAGATTCAGACAAAAAACGGGCTGTGTGAGTGTTCACTTTAACACACGCCCGGTTGGCTTGTTGGATACCCTCCACTCGGGTGGAGGTCAAGTTGACCGCCTTGAAATCTCAGAAACTCAGAGGCTAGAGACACCAAATTGACCGGGTGTGTTGGTCTGTAAATAAACTCACTGGGGTCAAATTTTCAGGCCCCAAGGTCATGAATTTTGTGCCAAACAATGTCAAACTCCGCATTTGTGTTCAAAGTGTCGCTAGAACTAAACATCTGTTCTATGCAAAAGGTCACATGCTTATTTAAGGTCAGTTACCTTTTTCGAAGTTAGAAGGTTATGGTGACGAAAATCATAAAACACTGCATTGAGTTTTGCATTCAAATAAGCGACAAAGCTAACGCTGGGTAGTACGTTCCTAAAAACGAAATATTGACCTTAGTCAGCTTAGGTCAGTGACCTATTCTGACTTTCAAGAAGACCAGTGAAAATGTCTAATGCGGTTCTTGTAATCAATCATTCCGAAGTGAGCACCAGAAACTACTTCATACAGCAAGACGTAGAGTGATAAAACAGGTTGGTTTTAATCTTGGGCCGACCTCCCTACCTGACCCAAGGTCAATGGACTTTGGTGATTCAACTGATGCTCTGCCTAAAAAATATCTTCGAAATGCTTCGCTTCATCTAACACTCCGTTGTCGACCTACTGCCGTAAAGTAGTAGGTCGACCTGTTGTAGGTCAGCGGTATTCACTTGCTATTAAGGTATGTTAATATTGACTAAAAAACGAGATTGCCACAATTTTTGCGCATTTCACAGATAACTTAACTTCTTTTGAATGGTGAGGAGTTGCAGTACTACTTCCAAACCTATATCATTATAGTCCATATCTTGGTTCTGTTCCAAGACAACACTTTAAAAAAAAAAATGAGTCGTTCATAGCACGGAGACCTATCGTCGTAAGTAAGCGTTTCCATAGAACCCCTCAAGTCCATACTGACGGAGGTGACTGTGGCCTGTCGACAAGTGGTGGTGACCCAACTATCCTGCTCCACCGCCACAACCTCGCTCGGTCATTCAACAACACCTGTCTTCCGTCTGCTGAAGCCGAATCAGCTGAGCCGGCGTTAGGAGTTGCTGTACTTTGAACCTGAATCAATACACAGGTTTTTATCTGTGTAAATCCGTTTAAGAAGTGCGGAATGCAGCTTACCATGGAGCTTTGTGTTATTTCCCTCCTGTGTTAGCAGTCTACACTAAAGCATAGATTCATGATGGTTTACGGCCAATATCAGTCATCAAACATGATAGCTCACTTGAGAAATATGTTTGATACAGGTGGCGCTTCTTTCAACAGGCCTAAAAATTGGTTCTTTAGGGAATCAGCTTTCGCTCAACTAGTAGTTATTTTTGCTTAAGAGGTCTGCAGAACTTATCTTATTTATTACATGCGCCACTTCTTACTATTCTCCAATGCGTTTTTGTGGTTGACAGCACACTTCAAGTCGTACATGGCTTCCATCGCTTGTATCGCGGTTTTGTCGTCTATGTACGTTGTCTGGAGCATGTTTTGGTAGGTATTTACTCTGTTGGATCACCCTAAGTGGACATCCATTTGATGCAAATAAATATTGCATTTTGTTTCATCCCTTTATGGCATCTGCTTTGTTTGAGGCAAGGCACTGTGCCCTCAAAAGCTGTGCGTGAAATGCCGTCATTTTGATTTGCATGGCGTCAGCTGATTTGAAGGGCAAGATGAGAGGGCCTCAGATTGGCTTGATGTAAAATTTGGAGTAGGTATGGAGTGTTTGGTGTAATAGTTGATGTATTGAGTGTACTTGATGTAAAGTTACTTGCCAGTCTTTTGGACCGTAAGCAACGTGTTGAGGTACAGAATATCCCTAGTGTTGGAGTGATCCATTCTATCAATCCCTCTACAGACAGATAGAGGGAATAGCCATGAGGAGTCGTATTGGCCCACCGCTGGCAATGGTTTTTGTGAACATGTAAGTTTTGCTGTTCGGTGCCTCGCCTCCGGCTCACTGGTACACTCAGTACGTCCAAAGTCACTTCTGCATTTGACAATCGTCACAGGCACTCCACACAGTCCGTGCCGCCGGCATGTCCGCCCTCGCGCCGGCGGCTCTCCGAGTCTTATTGTTACTACTCCTCTCCTCGCCCCCGCGGCCGCGACACTCGCCTGGAGCGTGAGGATTAATTTTGATTTCATGGTCGATCCATTCGAAGGAAGAAAATATCAGAAGTAGAGGGTTCATGTCAGAACAAAACATGTCAGAGATCGGGCTCTGGTCACATCTGTATGCGAGCGACAATGCATGATAAGGCGAGCGTGAATGACACCGTGGGATAGACAGACGACTACTTGTCGAATGCCGGCGCCTCTGAGAGGAACAAGGACACCCTGGCTCACGCAGCGCTGGTCGCAGATCGCTATGGGCGTCTCCAGTCGGGCCACCTTTGCAATCATGAACGTATTTGAACAGGACATAGGTTCTCTAAGGTCACAAGTTAGATACCACGACCCGTACTGCGTCGTACTACGTCAACAATACCCTTAATGTTGGTCACCTCATAAAACTGTGGCTCGCTGCTTCAAAAATAAGAAAGTAAAAGATTGTGCATGATGGTCGCGTGATTTCGAATTAATAGCTCATCATTATCCCGCTCAAGATATGAATCCGAAAGAATTTTCCATTTTTCTCTCCTTTTTCCTAACTATTTGATAAGGAATAAACCTATCAACACTGTCTTATGCGTGAAGCAGAGCATTCTGCCGGCCGTAAGCGGTGTTCTGTAGGTCATCATGACACAGCATGATTCTCTACCTGGCTGCAGCTCAAGCAACAAACAACTTTTTCCCAACCTAATTCGTAAAACCATATATCTTCTAAGCCAGAAACAAGGAACACACAGCATTTGCGCATTTTCACAGATGGCACCATGCTTTGAGATAACACGTTGTACAAACGTAACACGCTGCAAAGTGCGTAACTGCTAGTTCCCTTGTTGCTGCAACGGATGGCGCCAATTGCCCCCAGCTGACTCATTCTTTATGTACTTAAGACGGTTGCTCAGTGCCGTATCTTCAGTACCTTGCCAGCAGCCAGCGCAAGAACTTTCCGCTCGTACAAGTTTATTCCGTTGCCTTACAAGTTCCTCACGTTCCTTTCACGGTGCTCCGTTTTGGCCTCCTGGTCCTGTGCTTGGTCGTGGCCGCCACGGCTAATCCCGCTAAGGTGGGAGTGAAAGGACACACCCACCAGTCTCTGACGGATGCGTATAATGCCATGAACACCGACGGCGACGACTGCGTCACCACGGCCGAACTCAACGCTTATACCGCCACACTGAATTCAGACGCAGCAGCGATCAAGTCGGATGTGGAAAAGCTGGCCGATGATGCGTCCCGACGCAAGTGAGGCGGATGCAGCGTCACCGGCGGAGTGGCGAGTCCACCACTGGCCGGCCATTGAACAACTCCGTCAGGCATCAGACGACTTTTCGGGGAGGAAGAAATGTCGCAAGATATGACATCACTTTTTCATCAACTAAGAAAACAGTCGTCAGATGTTGTGCGACATGGGCTCTCTTGATCCGTTGGCCAATGGGAACAGACGGCCCGTAATGTTTTCGAGCGAGTTCTTATGATGCGAAATAAATGTGTTAATACAGGCCCGTTTGCTACCACTCAACCTGAAAATTTTCAGATGCGATAATCTTTACTCATGTCGCATCATTGATTTCTTTTAAGAAGGGGTATAGTCTAACCGCTGCTAGTTATGTACTCCTAACCGTGCAACGATCATAGACACGATAATAACACGTGATTTTCATAACCAGCGAAGTTGTGCTAGTTGCACTTTTTGAAGTACCTGCCACACGTTGTCAGTCAGAGGTTACAGTGCCAAACAGAGGTCGTGTGGGGGCAAGTGGCCCGAGTCGACCAAGAGCGGTTTTTGAGCGGCCCGAAGAGGGGCCCAAGGGTATCTGGAGGCCAAAGATCAGGGGCCCGAATGGAAGGCTGAACGGCCAAGAGTGTGGTTGTAGGTCATATTTAAGACACCTGCCCGTAGAGTCATGGTCACCAACACCGAAAAATCACCAACACCGAACAGTCGGCTCCGTGCCGGTCTGAGATCGGGGAGCCCATTTCCTAGGTGGGGACACGGCCGAGCCTGCCATTTACACCGGTCCGTGATCACATTAATGCGGGGTTCGTGTGACGTTCAGGGGCGTACAGTGCCTAATACCTTTTTCCGTTTCAACAAGGGGCCTCGAGTTGCTCGAGAAGCTTTGTTCGCCAGAGGCCGGGACGAGACTCGAACAACGGAAGGCGTCCCGTGTTGGTCGGGACACTCTGGACATGAAAGAAAGCATGAGAACTGATGATGACTGTTCACATTGAGGCAATGCAATGGCTCTGTGTCAGTCAGGGTGCCAGTTCCGAATTGTCTGCACTCCAGGCCAATTCCAGCATAGACCTGTTGAGGTGAACCGGAGTCTATGTATTTATTACTGGACCACCTGAGATGATCAGAGACCTTTCTGCGTTAATGCGTGTTCTTGTACCGATCCAAGGGAAAAGTGGGCGGATCATAAGGCCTTTCGGGTCAGGAGGCGGGCCCATGTGATATGATGCATCCCTCTAAGGGCCCCCGTATCGGTCAGGGAATCCCGTCCCGTGTCGCCAGAATGGGAACCGAACGACACTCCGCGGTGGAACGGAATGATGTTATCAACAGCGTGGTATCAAGATGTTGAGCATGTTATCTCATAGCATGGTGCCATCCGTGAAAATGCGTCGGTGTTTTGTAACTCGGTTTTGTCTAGGGAGATATGTGGTTTTAAGACATAAATGAAAAATAGCTGTTTGTGGGTTTGGCTGCAGCCAGGTCGTGAAACTCGCTATGTCATGATCACCAGCAGAACGCGGCTTACTGCAGGCAGAACACATTGCTGTATGCATGAGACGGTGCGCATAGCTTTACTCCGTGTCCAATAAGTAAGACCAGGAAGAGAAAAATTAACAATTATTTCGGCTTCATTCTCGAGAGTGTGCTGAGAAATGGCTTCAAATTCTCTCGTGATGCACAAGTTTTAAATTTCTTGTGAGAAAATTGAATTTTTCTTCGGAGACTCACCGTTTTATGACAGAACCAACATGAAAGGTATTATGCAAGGAGCAATTGTTAGCTTTTTTACGATGCGATGCAATCTATATATTATTTCATCTTAGAAATGCGTGTCGTGCATGCACACAAATTTATGTAACTCGGCATCAGGCGTCACTCATGCAGGCAAACAATTGCCAGGTAGCACACATTTAGAGCCTATCACATACGCAAACAAATATATGCAGATATGTATATATATATATATATATATATATATATATATATATATAGATAGATAGATAGATGGATAGATAGATAGATAGATAGATAGATAGAGAGAGAGAGAGAGAGGAGGAGGGAGAGAGAGAGAGAGAGAGAGAGAGAGATATGTATATATATATATATATAGATAGATAGATAGATAGATAGATAGATAGATAGATAGATAGATAGATAGATAGATAGATAGATAGATATATATATATATATATATATATATATATATATATATATGTATATATATATATATATTAGTTGTATCATTTAGGCAGTGACTTGTATTTTATGCAAGTGCTATTAAAAACTGAAGTGTTGCTACGTTTTACAAGGTTTTTCTGTTCTTGCTCGAGTTTTCCGATTATGGTTCTCTTCTCATTATTGAGATTTAAAATTAGCTCGCCGATGTTTGGTGTCTATTTATTTTATTGACGTCTCAGAATCAAGTTTTCCATTTTCAAAGGCAAAAGCATACCGCATAAAAGTGACGAAGACATGATCATATATTAAAGATAGGTAAATCCAGCAAGGCAATAGCAAATAGGTTTCATCAACTTCAAATCGATCCCCAAATGTTATAGCATCTACCTTAGGTGGTTGGAATTTCTGTTTATGGGCATAAGAATACAAGCGGCAAAACACGTGATGAATAGTGCGATATACCATATACGGATGGTATGGATCGTTCCTAACTGAGGTGAAGGGTGACTGGGGGGTTGGCTTCTTTGTTTCATTGCGGTGACAGTGTTTTGACCGTGACAGCTTCCAGAACACAAAGTTTCCTCCTGTTTGATGATATTATGATGGCAGTGTTTCTGGTGAGGCTGTCTCGGTTTATGTTTCGGCCGTGTTTCGGCTTTCCGCACCTGCTCTTTTGGGGCACGTCAGCCAAGTGCATTGTCAACCACCTTGAAAGTGCGGTGATAATGACACCAACGTAGTTTGATTGCTTTAGAAACCTGCAATCTCACATGTCACAACGAAATTGGTAAACGACGTTGGTTTGTTTCATGGGGTCACAGTTGGCTTGTATAATTTTTCATTAAGAATTGGGCGACCTTTCTGTTTTTGATAGTAGGTGGTGACCGTCATCTTGTCATCCTGGTTAACTGGTTTGATGTTTTCGGATATAATTTTCTTGAGGATACGCTGATGCGCGATTTTGTGACATAGATTTGGTACAAGAAACAATATCAAAATTAAACACAGATTGAGACCAAAAGAACGGGCTGTGTGAGTGTTCACTTTTAACACGCACCCGGTTGGCTTGTTGGATACCCTCCGCTCCGGTGGGGGTCAAGTTGACCGCCTTGAAATCTCAGAAACTAAGAGGGCTAGAGACACCTTATTGACAGTGTGTGAATCCGTAAAACAACTCACGGAGGTCAATTTTTCAGGTTCCTAGGTCATTAATTTTGTGCCAAACAATGTCAAACTCCATATTTGTGTTTTAGGTGTTCCCAAAACTAGACACCTATTCTAACCAAAAGGTCACATGCTCATTTAAGGTCAGTGACCTTTTTCGACCTTAGAACGTCACGGTGACGAAAATCATAGAGCACTGCCTTGAGTTTTGCATTCGAATGAGCGACAAAGTTTACGCTAGATGGTACGTTCCTAAAAACAAATTATTGACCTTAGTCAGTGTAATGTCAGTGACGTATTCTGACTTTTAAGAAGGCCACTGAAAAGGTCTAATGCGGTTCCTGTAATCAGTCATTTCGAAGTACGCGCGAGAAACTGGTTCATACAGCAAGCCGTAGAGTAATAAAACAGGTTGGTTTTAATCTCGGGCCGACCTCCCTACCTGACCCAAGGTCAATGGACTTCGGTCATCCAATTGATGCGTTGCCTTAAAAGTATCTTAGAGATTTTTGACTTCATCAAATACACCGTTGTAATGCGTTCGCCTTAAGCGATTCCATAGAAGTTGACTTCGCTAAAACCGTGTTCTGACTTTGACTTGCTGTAGGTCAGCGTTGTGCCGTAGGGCAGTAGGTCGACCTGTCGTAGGTCAGCGTTACTCCCTTGTAATAGAAGTATATCAATATTGATGTAGAAAACGAGAATGCCATATTTTTTGCACATTTTACAGATACCTCAGCATTTCTTGCGTGGTGAGAAGTTGCAGAAATCCCTCGAAAGCTACTTCATTATAGCCCATATCTTAGTTGCGTTCCAAAGCAACACCTTTCCAAAAAATAATTCGCTCATACCACGGAGACCTAATATCGTAACTAAGCGTTTCCATAGAATCTCTCAAGTCCACACTGACCGAGGTGACTGTTGCCTGTCGAGAAGTGGTGGTGACCCGACTATCCTGCTCCACCGCCACAACCTCGCTCAGTCATGAGAGATGCATCATATCATATGGGCCCGCCTCCTGACACGGAGGCCTTACGATCCGCGCAGTTTTCCCTTGGATCGGTACGAGAACACGCAGTAACGCAGCAAGGTCTCTGATCACCTCGGGTGATCCAGTAATAGGTACATAGACTCCAGTTCGCCTTAACAGGTCTATGCTGGACTTGGACTAGAGTGCAGACAATTCGGAACTGGCACCCTGACTGACAAAGAACCATTGCATTGCCTCAATGAAAACAATCATCATAGGCTGTCATGTTTTCTTTCATTGTCAGAGTGTTCCGACCAACACAAGACGCCCTCCGTTATTCGAGTCTCGTCCCCGCCTCTGGAGAAGAAATCTTCTCGAGCAACTCGAGGCCCCTTGTTGACACGGAATGCGCTATGAGGCACTGTATGCCCCTGAACTTCACACGAGCCCCGCATTAATGTGATCACGGACCGGTGTAAATGGCAGGCTCAGCCGTGTCCCTGCCTGGCTAATGGGCTCCCCTATCTCAGACCAGCACGGAGCCGACTGTTCGGTGTTGGTGATTTATAAATGCTCTGTCTCCGGTGTGTCCACCAGGTGCAAGAAGCTCTCTAACTGATATTTGGGATCATGGTCCCACGGGCAGGTGTCTTAAATGTCCTACAACCAACACTCTTGGCCGTTCAGCTTTCCATTCGGGCCCTTGGTCTCTCGTCTCCAGATACCCTTGGCCCCTCATTTAGCCCCCTCAAAAACCGCTCCTGGCCTCGGAGGCAAGTGTGGAGCTCCTGTGTAGGCAAGTGGCCTCGACTCGGACCACTTCCCTTCAGACGACCTCTGTTAGGATCTGTAACCTCTGACTGACAACGTGTGCCAGGGACTTCGAAAAATACAACTAGAAAAACTTGGCATGTTATCAACATCATGTGTCATCATCGTGTATATGATCGTCGCACTTTTCGAAGTCCAAAGGTAGCAACGGCCAGACTATATGTGCCCTTCAAAAATTTCAGTAGTGTGACTTGCGTAATGGTAAACACATGTGAAACTTTTCATATTGGGTGGCAACAGACGGGTCTGTATTAACACATTTATTTCATCTCCTAAGAACTCGCTCGAAAACATTGCGGGCCGTCACTTCCCATTGGCCACCGTATCAAGATATTGGCAGGTAGTAGATATGTTGGCGATGACGCAACGGGTCACACACTATTTGATTGGAGTGCATGCTGCTGTTGACGCGTCCATGTGTAACAAGAAGGAGAACATGTGCAAGAAGTAGAAGTAGAAATAAGAAGTGTAACATACGCGTCGGCGTCAGACAAAAGCAACACGGTTGGTGCGACCTGCGTGGTGACCCCGTTAGCCGCAGCACAACGGTCTGATTACGTTCTGATAACAGCAGCGCAAAACATAGACCACGAAAAAGTTCCCAATCTAACCTCGCAAATCATTCCTGAATTCTCAAGGCCATGCTGACAGTCCAAAGAACCGGTAAATACACCAACAAACTTAACAATAAGCCAATGCACCTTGTGCAAATGCTGGTTCAAATGTGAGCAGAACATATATTTCTGACGTGGTGGAAACCGCCTGCTTCTGTTGTTTCCTTTCACTGAGTTGATCAGACCATGTGAAATCACGCCTCGGGACCCACCTAAGCGCATTTATATTCTTGTCTTCACACGACACCTCCATTTTGCCAAAAAATTTCAGGAGGTTTTGGTACATTCTTATGTAATGAATATAAAGAAGACCAAAATATACGGGCATTAAAAAGAGTACCAATTTTTGTTGTATTGCTCCATGCAGTTCAAATCGTTCCAAATGGTATGTAAAAAGGAAATCATGCCTGATTTTGTGACACAGATGTGGTACGAGAAACAATATCAAAATTAAATATGGGTGGAGACCAAAAAAACGTGCTGTATGCGTTTACTTTTAACACGCGCCCGGTTGGCATGTTCGATTCCCTCCGCTCGGGTGGGGGTCAAGTTGATCGCCTTGAAATCTCAGGAACTCAGAGGGCTAGAGACACCAAATTGGCAGGGTGTGTTGGTCTGTAAATCAACTCACTTGGTCAAATTGTCAGGCTCCCAGGTCATGAATTTTGTGCCAAACAATGCCAGGCTCCAAATTTGTGTTCAAATTGTATCCAGAACTAGACACTTGTTCGAAGCAAAAGGTCACATGTTCATTGAAGGACATTGACCTTTTTCGACCTTAGAAGGTCATGGTGACGAAAGTCATAGAACACTGCATTGAGTTTTGCATTCGAATAAGCGACAAAGTTCACGCTAGGTAAAACGTTGCTAAAAAGGAGTATTGACCTGAGTAAGTTTAGGTCAGTGACCCATTCTGACTACTAAGAAAACCACTTAAAATGTCTAACGCGCCTCCTGAAAAGCTCCTGAGCTCCAAGAGCTGCTCTCTAACTGACATTTGGGATCATGGCCCTACGGGCGAGCGACTTACATGTGGCCTACATCCAACACTGGGTGGTTCAGCTTTCCATCCGGGCCCCTGATCTTTGGTGTCCAGAAACCCCTGGGAACCTCTTCGGGCCTTGTCAAAACCCGCTGGTGTGACACTTTCTCATGACCCTGCCATGCAGGATTGCATGGCTTTCTCCAACTGGGCAGCGTGGTAGGTCAAGCACTGCGGTGGTCCGCTAAGTAGCTAATGTTCACCGCTGTTTAAGCAACACGCAGTGGTAAACTCAACACCAACGTCATAGTACCCTTTCAGGCAACGCTTTTATAGCTAAGTATATCTATCTTGGCAAAATGTCTTCCATGAATGGAAGACGAACTGGTACCAGCTCTGTAGAATACGTTCCTTTCTATCTAGACCAAAACCGTTCTAAGCTTACGAGATGTAGACTTGACTTGTTTCAAACATCATGTGTGAACGGGGCTTCGAGAGCGTCAAAAACGGCCAGTTCTATTGTTTTTCAACACGTGTGCACGTGCCGCGTGTCAGGTGGCGCAAAACTTACACCAATCTGATGGGCCATGCTATCGTCTACCTTGCCACTGTGGCCCCTGACTGACAACGTGTGTCAGGGACTCCGAAAAATGCAAATCGCAAAATTTGGCCTGTTATGAACATCATATGTCATCACCGTGTCTACGATCATCGCACTTTTAGAAGTTCATAACTAGCAACGATCAGACTATTGTCCCTTTCAAAAATATCAATGTTGCGAAGCGCGTGAGAATAATCACATGTCAAGCTTCTCACGCTGCGCGGTAATATGCAGGCCTGTGTTGACACATCTATTTCGTATGTTACGAACTCGTTCGAAAACATAACGCGCCGCCTGCTCAAGTTGGCCACCGGATGAGAGTCCATGCCGCACAGCATCTGACGATCATTTTCTTAGTTGGTGAAAACTCGTTGCCATTTGTTCAGACATCTCTTCCTTTCCGAAAAGTCTTCTGATGCCTGACGGAGTTGTTCCATGACCGGCCAGTTGCGGACTCGCCACTCCGCCGTTGACGCTGCATCCGCCTCACTTGCGTCGGGAGGCGTCATCGCCCATCTTTTCCACATCCGACTTGATCGCTGCTGCGTCTGAACTTAGGGTGGCGGTATAAGCGTTGAGTTCGGCCGTGGTGATGCAGTCGTCGCCGTCGGTGTTCATGGCATTAAACGCCTCCGTCAGAGTCAGGTGGGTGTGTCCTCCCACTCCCTCAGTGGTGGGATTAGCCGTGGCGGCCACAACCAAGCACAGGACCAGGAGGCCAAAACGGAACATCGTGACGGAAGTTGTTTGCGCTGGCTGCTAGCAAGGTTCTGAAGATACGGCACTGAACCACCGTCTTAAATACGATCGAAATGAGTCAACTGGAGGCAACTGGCGCCATCCGTTGCGGCAACAAGTGTACTAACAGCTGCGCACTCTGCGCTCGCAGTGGTACGTTTGTGTAACATGTTATCTCACAGCATGGTGCCATCTGTGAAAATGCGTCGGTGTTAAGCCACTGGGTTTTGTCTGGGGAGGTATGTGGTTTAAAGACTTAAATGGGAAATAGCGATGTGTTGGTTTAGCTGCAGCCAGGTCGTGAAACTCGCTATGTCATGATGACCCGTAGAACGCCGCTTACTGCAGGCAGTACGGATAGCTTTATTCCGTGTCAGATAAGTAGAAGCAGGAACAGAAAAATGAACAGTTATTTCACCTTCATGTTCGATGTGATGCTGGGAAAGAACTTCAAAATTCTCTGGTGATGATGCACAATTTTGTTTGTTTTTTTTTGTTGAGAAATTTAATTTTTTCACCAGTCACAGCTTTATGACATGATCAATATGTAATGTGTTATACAAGGAGCAATCATAAGCTTTTACTAAGATCCAATGCAGCTCTATCCCATTGCATCTTAAAAATACGTATCGTGCATGGACACAAATTTATGTAACTCGGCATCAGGCGTCACGCATGCATGCAAGCAGTTGCCAACTAGCACGCATTAAGAGCCTATCACATTCGCCAATAAATATATGCATACATAGATGCAGATATTTTCATATATATTCATATATGTAAATAAATTGGTACATTTAGGTAGCAAATTTTCTTCTTTGCAAGTGCTGTTATAGACTTCAGTGTTGGTGCATTTTAAAAGGTTTTGTTGCTGTCCTTGCTCGAGCTTACTGATTATGGCTCTCTTCTTACCATTTAGATTGAAAAGCAGCTTGCCTATGCTTCGTGACTATTGATGTTACTAAAGTTTCGAAATTAGATTTTCCATTTTCAAAGGCCGACGCACACCGCATAGAAATGACGAATATATGATCATATATCAAAGGTAAGTATAACCAGTAAGGTAAAAGCAATCAGGTTTCATTAACTTCAATTCGATTACCATCTTTTATATGATTTACCTTAGGTGGCCGGCATTTTTCTTAGAAGGATAGGATTTCAAGCGGCAAAACATATGCTGAATATACGATACTATGCGATATACCTTAAACGGGTGGCATCGATCGCTCCTAACTGAGGTGAAGGGTGCCTGGGGGGTTGGCTTACTTGTTTAGCTGCGGTTACGATGTTTAGGTCGTGACAGCTTCCAGAACACAATGCTTCCTCCTGTTTGATGATAATATGATGGCAGTGTCTTTGGTAAGGCCGTCTCGGTTGATGTTCCGGCCGTATCTTTCCGCACGTGCTCTTTTGGGGCACGTCAGCCAAGTAACTTGTCAAGCACCTTGAAAGTGTGGTGGTAATGACACCAACTAATTATTTCTTAATGTTTATTAAAAAATCCAACCAATGTTAATTTATTTCTCAGCAACCTCTCGAACATGAAGCTTAAATAATCTTTCCTTTTTCTCTTCCTGCTCCTACTTATTTAACACGGAATAAAGCTACCCGTAGCGTCTTATGCATAAAGCAAAGCGATCTGCCTGCCGTAAGCGGCGTTCTACGGGTCAACATGACATATCGAGTTTCACGACCTGGCTGCAGCCAAACCCAAAAACAGCTATTTTTCATTTAAATCTTAAAACCATATACCTACCTAGACAAAACCAAGTAACAAAACACCGGCACATTTTCACAGATGGCATCATGCTATGAGATAACATGCTCAACATGTTGATATCATGCTCTTGACAACATCCTTCCGTTCCACCGCGGAGCGTCGTTCGGTTCTTGTTCTGGCGACACGGGACATGATTCCCTGACCGATACAGGTGGTCTTTAGAGGGATGCATCATATCACATGGGCCCGTCTCGTGACACGGAGGCCTTACGATTCGCGCAGTTTTCCCTTCGATCGGTACAAGAACACGCATAAACGCAGAAAGGTCTCTGATCACCTCAGGTGGTTCCGTAATGTGTCGATAGACTCCGGTTCGCCTCAACAGGTCTATGCTGGAATTAGCCTGGAGTGCAGACAGTTCGGAACTGGCACCCTGATTGCACAGAGCCATTCCATTGCCTCAGTGAAAACAATCATCATAAGCAGTCATGTTTCCTTCCATAGTCAGAGAGTCCCGACCAACACAAGACGCCTTCCGTTGTTCAAGTCTCGTCCCCCGCCTCTGGCGAACAAATCTTCTCGAACAACTCGAGGTCCCTTGTTTACACGAAACAAGCTATTAGGCACCGTAGGCCCCTGAACGTCACAGGAGCCTCGCATTAATGCGATCATGGACCAGTGTAAATCGCAGGCTCGGCCGTGTCCCTGCCTGGGAAATGGGCTCCCCGATCTCAGACCAGCACGGAGCCGACTGTTCGGTGTTGGTGATCTCTAAATGCTCTGTCTCCGGTGTGTCCAACAGGTGTAACATGCTCTCTAACTGACATTTGGAACAATGGGCTACGGGCAGGTGTCTTAAATATGACCTGCCACCAACACGCTTGGCCGTTCAGCTTTCCATTTGGGCCCTTGATCTCTGGTCTCCAGAGACCCTTGGGCCCTCTTCGGGCCCCTCAAAAACCGCTCCTGGTCGACTCGGGCCACTTGCCTCCACACGACCTCTGTTAGGCACTGTAACCTCTGACTGGCAACGTGTGACAGGGACTTCGAAAAATGCAACTAGCACAGCATCGCTCGTTACGAAAATCATGTGTCATTATCGTGTCTATGATCATTGCACAGTTAGGAGTACATAACTAGGAGCGTTTAGACTATAACCCTTCTTAAAAGAAATCAGTGATGCTACTTGCGCAAGGATAGACACGTATGAAACTTTGCACGTTGAGTGGTAACAGACGGGTCGGTATTAACACATTTATTTCGTATCCTAAGAACTCGTTCGAAAACATTACGGGTCATCTGTGTCCATTGGCCACCGGATCAAGGGATCCCATGTCGCTCAACATCTAACGACTGTTCTCTTAGTTGGTGAAATACCGCTGCCATATCTTGAGACATTTCCTCCTCTCCGAAAAGTCTTCTGATGCCTGACGGAGATGTTCCATGGTCGGCCAGTGGTGGACTCTTCACTCCGCCGGTGACGCTGCATCCGCCTCACTTGCGTCGGGAGGCGTCATCGCGCATCTTTTCCACATCCGACTTGATCGCTGCTGCGTCTGAACTCAGGGTGGCGGTATAAGCGTTGAGTTCGGCCGTGGTGATGCAGTCGTTGCCGTCGGTGTTCATGGCATTAAACGCCTCCGTCAGAGTCAGGTGCGTGTGTCCTCCCACTCCCTCAGTGGTGGGATTAGCCGTGGCGGCCACGACCAAGCACAGGACCAGGAGGCCAAAACGGAGCACCGTGAAAGGAACGTGAGGAACTTGTAAGGCAACGGAATAAACTTGTAAGAACGGAATGTTCTTGCGCTGGCTGCTGGCAAGGTTCTGAAGATACGGCACTGAGCGTCCGTCTTAAGTACATAAAGAATGAGTCAGCTGGGGGCAATTGGCGCCATCCGTTGCAGCAACAAGTGAACTAACAGTTACGCACTTTGCAGCGTGTTACGTTTGTACAACATGTTATCTCAAAGCATGGTGCCATCTGTGAAAATGCACTAATGCTTGTGTTCCTTGTTTTTGGCTTGGAAGATGTACCGTTTTACGAAATAGCTTCGGGAAAAGTTGTTTGTAGCTTGAGCTGCAGCCAGGTAGAGAATCATGCTGTGTCATGATGACCAACAGAACTCCGCTTACGGCAGGCAGGATGCCGTGCTTCATGCATAAGACAGTACTGATAGCTTTATTCCTTATCAAACAGTTAGGAAAAAGGAGAGAACAATTGAAGATTAGTTCGGTTTCATATCTTCCTCGGAATAATGATAAGCAGTTAATTAAAAATCAGGCGACCATCATGTTCTGGTTTTTTTTCATGGCACAAGTCCATGGCACAAGTTCTGTTTGTTCATGGCACAAGTTCTGGTTTTTTTTCTTTTTGAAGCAGCGAGCCATAGTTTTATGAGGTGACCAACATTCACGGTATTATTGACGTAGTACGACGCAGTACGGGTCGTGGGATCTAAGTTGTGACCATAGAGGACCCATGTCCTGTTCAAATGTGTTTGTGATTGCAGAGGTGGCTCGACTGGAGACGCCTATAGTGATCCGCGACCAGCGCTGCGTGGGCCAGGGTGTTCTTGTTCCTCTCGGGGGAGCGGCAGTCGACAAGAAGTCGGCTGTCTTTCCCACGGTGTCATTCACGCTCGCCTTGTCATGCTTTGTCGCTCGCATTCAGATGTGACCAGAACCTGGGTTTCTGACATGTTGGACCCCTCTGCTTCTGATGTTTTCTTCCTCCGAATGGATGGACCATGAAATCAAACTTAATCCTCCCGCCCCAGGCGCCCCGTGCGAGGGTCGCGGCCACGTGGACGATGAGGGGTGGTAGTAACATGGAGAAGACTCGGAGAGCCGCCGGCGCGAGGGCGGACATGCCGGCGGAACGGACTGTGTGGAGTACCTGTGACGATTGTCAAATGCAGAAGTGATTTTGGACGTACTGAGTGTACCAGTGAGCCGTAGGCGAGGCACGGAACAGCAAAACTTACATGTTCACAAAAACCATTGCAAGCGGCTGGCCAATACGGCTACTCATAGCTATTCCCTCTATCTGTCTGTAGAGGGATTGATAGAATGGATCACTCCAACACTAGGGATATTCTGTACCTCAACACGTTGCTTAGGGTCCAAAAGACTGGCAAGAAACTTTACATCAAGTACACTTAATACATCAACTATTACACCAAACACTCCATACCTACTCCAAATTTTACATCAAGCCAATCTGAGGCCCTCTCATCTTGCCCTTCAAATCAGGTGACCCCATGAAAATCAAAATGACCGCATTTCACGCACAGCTTTTGAGGGCGCAATGCCTTGCCTCTAACGAAGCAGCTGCCATAATAGGATGAAACAAAATGTTATATTTATTCGCATCAAGTGGATGTCCACTTAGGATGATTGAAAAGGGTAAATACCTTACCAAAACATTCTCCAGACGATGTGCACAGACAACACAGCCACTTTCAAACCATGGAAGCCATGTACAATTTATAGTGCGTCATCAACCACAAAACCGCATTGGAATGTAATAAGAAGTGGCGCATGTAACTTAAGTAAAAATAACCACTTGTTGTGCCAATGCTGATTCCCTAAATAACCTTTTTCAGGATAGAAGCGTGCTTTTTAGAAGCAAGATTTTTCTGTTGATAGAAGCGCCACCTATATCAACGATATTTGTAAGTGAGCTACCGTGTTTTATGACTCTGATATGGGCGTAAACAATCATGAAGCTATTTTTTAGTGTAGACTGTTGATCTTAGGTGGGAAGTAAAAAAGCTGCATGCTAAGCTGTATCCAACACTTCTTATTGGGTTTACGACAGTAAAAACGTACAACAGTTTCAACGTATATTTATTCAGGTCCGAAGTCCAGCAACTCCCGGCGACGGCTCAGCTGAATCGTCATTGGCAGACGGGAGACAAGTGTTGTTATATGACCGAACGAGGTTGCGTATATCAAGCGTATCTTCATGAAAATTAGATCTGAAAACATCAAACCAGTCAACCAGGACGACAAGGTGACGGTCACCACCTACTACAAAAACAGAAAGGTCGTCCAATTCTTAATGAAAAAATAATTTAACAGCCAACTCTGACCCCGTGAAACGAACCAACGCCTAGGTATATACCGTAAGATACATATACTAGAAGGTAGATGCTATAAAATTTGGCAATTGAATTGAAGCTGATGAGACTTAATTGCACTTACCTTACTGTTTATACCTACCTTTAGTGCATGATCATATATTCTTCACTTCGATACGGTCTGCGTCTGTCTTTGAAAATGGAACATTTATTTTCGAAACTTTAGTAAAATAGAAAGCAAACATCAGCGAGCTACTTTTAAATTTCAATGATAAGAGAACCATAATCAGAAAACTCGAGCAAGAACAGAAAAAACATTATAAAATGTATATACACTTCAGTCTACACAGCACTTGCATAAAAGACAATTGCTGCCTGCTTGTAGCAAGGTATGTACTCACACACACACACACACACATATATATATATATATATATATATATATATATATATATGTATGCATATATTTATTTGCACATGTGATAGGCTCTTAATGCGTGCAAGCTGGCAGTTGCTTGCATACATGAGTGACGCCTGATGCCGAGTTACAAAAGTTCGTTTCCATGCACGGCACGTATTTTTAAGATGTAATAAGAAACAGATTGCATCGCATCTCAGTAAAAGCTAGCGGTTGATCCTCGTATTCTACCATTGATGCTGGTCATCTCATAAACCTGTGACTCTCTGAATAAGAATTCCCTATTTTTCTATAAAAAAAGGAGTGCATCACCACCAAAGAATTTTGAATTTGTTTTTGAGCATTATGTCGAGCATGAAGCTGAAACAATCGCTTATTTTTTCTTCCTGTTGCTACTTATTTGACACGGAATAAAGCTACCTGTACTGTCTTACGCATAACGTAAAGCACGCTGCCTGCAGTAAGCCGCGTTCTACGGGTCATCATGACAAAGCGAGTTTCACGACCTGGCTGCTCCTAAACCCACACACAGCTATTTCCCATTTAAGTCTTAAAACCACATATCTCCCCAGACAAAACCCAGTGACACAACACCGGCGCATTTTCACAGATGGCGCTATGCTATGAGATGACATGTTGCAAAAACGTACCACTGCGAGCGCAGAGTGCGTAGCTGTTAGTACACTTGTTGCTGCAAAGGATGGCGCTAGCTGCCTCCAGTTGACTCATTTCTGTCGTATTTAGGACGGTGGCTCAGTGTCGTATCATCAGTACCTTGCCAGCAGCGCAAGCAACTTCCGTCACTATGTTCCGTCTTTGCCTCCTGGTCCTGTGCTTGGTCGTGGCCGCCACGGCTAATCCCACTACAGAGGGAGTGGGAGGACACACGCACCTGACTCTGACGGAGGCGTTTAATGCCATGAACACCGACGGCGACGACTGCATCACCACGGCCGAACTCAACGCTTATACCGCCACCCTGAGTTCAGACGCAGCAGCAATTAAGTCGGATGTCGAAAAGCTGGGCGATGATGCCTCCCGACGCAAGTGAGGCGGATGCGGCGTCACCGGCAGTGTGGCGAGTCCACCACTGGCCGGTCATGGAACAACTCCGTCAGGCATCAGAATACTTTTCGGGGAGGAATAAATGTCTCAAAAAATGGCAACGCTTTTTCAGCAACTAAGAAAACAATCGTCAGATGTTGAGTAAAATGGGCTCTCTTGATCCGGTGGCCAATGGGAACTGACGGCCCGCAATGTTTTCGAGCGAGTTCTTAGGAGATGAAATAAATGTGTTAATACAGACCCGTCTGTTGCCACCCAATATGAAAAGTTTCACATGTGTTTACCATTACGCAAGTCACACTACTGAAATTTTTGAAGGGCACATATAGTCTGGCCGTTGCTACCTTTGGACTTCGAAAAGTGCGACGATCATATACACGATGATGACACATGATGTTGATAACATGCCAAGTTTTTCTAGTTGTATTTTTCGAAGTCCCTGGCACACGTTGTCAGTCAGAGGTTACAGATCCTAACAGAGGTCGTCTGAAGGGAAGTGGTCCGAGTCGAGGCCACTTGCCTACACAGGAGCTCCACACTTGCCTCCGAGGCCAGGAGCGGTTTTTGAGGGGGCTAAAGGAGGGGCCAAGGGTATCTGGAGACGAGAGACCAAGGGCCCGAATGGAAAGCTGAACGGCCAAGAGTGTTGGTTGTAGGACATTTAAGACACCTGCCCGTGGGACCATGATCCCAAATATCAGTTAGAGAGCTTCTTGCACCTGGTGGACACACCGGAGACAGAGCATTTATAAATCACCAACACCGAACAGTCGGCTCCGTGCTGGTCTGAGATCGGGGAGCCCATTTCCAGGCAGGGACACAGCTGAGCCTGCCATTTACACCGGTCCGTGATCACATTAATGCGGGGCTCCTGTGACGTTCAGGGGCCTACAGTGACTAATAGCGTTTTCCGTGTCAACAAAGGGCCTCGAGTTGCTCGAGAAGATTTCTTCTCCTGAGGCGGGGACGAGACTCGAATAACGGAGGGCGTCTTGTGTTGGTCGAGACACTCTGACAATGAAAGAAAACATGACAGCCTATCATGATTGCTTTTACTGACGCAATGGAATGGTTCTGTGTCAGTCAGGGTGCCAGCTCCGAATTGTCTCCACTCCAGGCCAATTCCAGCATAGACCTGTTAAGGCGAACTAGAGTCTATGTACCTATTACTGGACCACCTGAGGTGATAACAGACCTTGCTGCGTTAACGTGTGTTCTTGTGCCGATCGAAGGGAAAACTGCGCGGATCATGAGGCCTTCCATGGCAGGAGGCGGGCCAATGTGATATGATGCATCCCTCATGACCGAGCGAGGTTGTGGCTGTGGCCAAGACTCCTGGACGTTCAGCTTTCCATTCGGGCACTTGATCTTTGACCTCCAGAGCCAGTTTGGCCCGTCTTCGGGCTCCCTCAAAACCGCGCTTGGTCGACTCGGGCCACTTGCCTCCATACGACCTCTGTTAGGCACTGTAACCTCTGACTGACAACATGCGTCAGGGACTTCGAAAAAGGCAACTAGCAAATATTCGCTTGTTACGAAAATAATGTGTCATCATCGTGGCATTGATCATTGTACAGCTAGGAGTACACAACTAGCAGCGGGTTGACTATACCCCTTCTTAAAAGAAATCAATGATGCTACTTGCGCAGGGATAGACACGTGTGAAACTTTGCACGTTGAGTGGTAACAGACGGGTCTGTATTAACACATTTATTTCGTATCCTGAGAACTCGCTCGAAAACATTACGGGTCATCTGTTTCCATTGGCCACCGGATCAAGGGATCCCATATCGCTCAACATCTAACGTCTGTTTTCTTAGTTGGTGAAAAACCGCTGCCATATCTTGAGACATTTCCTCCTCTCCGAAAAGTCTTCTGATGCCTGACGGAGATGTTCCATGGTCGGCCAGTGGTGGGCTCGCCACTCCGCCGGCGACATGCATCCGCCTCGCTTGCGTCGGGAGGCGTCGTCGGCCAAATCTTTTCCACATCCGACTTGATCGCTGCTGCGTCTGAATTCAGTGTGGCGGTATAAGCGTTGAGTTCGGCCGTGGTGACGCAGTCGTCGCCGTCGGTGTTCATGGCATTATATGCATCCGTCAGAGACTGGTGGGTGTGTCCTTTCACTCCCACCTTAGCGGGATTAGCCGTGGCGGCCACGACTAAGCACAGGACCAGGAGGCCAAAACGGAGCATGGTGAAAGGAACGTAAGGAACTTATAAGGCAACGGAATAAGCTTGTAAGAACGGAATGTTCTTGCGCTGGCTGTTGGCAAGGTTCTGAAGATACGGCACTGAGCGTCCGTCTCAAGTACATAAAGAATGAGTCAGTTGGGGGCAATTGGCGCCATCCGTTGCAGCAACAAGTGAACTAACAGTTACGCACTTTGCAGCGTGTTACCTTTATACAACATGTTATCTCAAAGCGCGGTGCCATCTGTGAAAATGCGCTAATGTTATGTGTTCCTTGTTTTTGGCTTAGAAGATATGCATTGTACGAATTAGGTTGGGAAAAAGTTGTTTGTAGCTTGAGCTGCAGCCAGGTAGAGAATCATGCCGTGTCATGATGACCAACAGAACACCGCTTACGGCAGACAGGATGCTCTGCTTTATGCATAAGACAGTACTGATACCATTATTCCTTATCAAACAGTTAAGAAAAAGGAGAGAACAATTGAAGATTTCATATCTTCATATCTTCTTCATTCATAGCCGTGGTGGAAAAAATGGGCGATGATGCCTCCCGACGCAAGTGAGGTGGATGCAGCGTCACCGGCGGAGTGGCGAGTCCGCGACTGGCCGGTCATGGAACAACTCCGTCAGGCATGAGAAGACTTCGGAGAGGAAGAGATGTCTGAACAAATAGCAACGAGTTTTCACCAACTAAGAAAACGATCGTCAGTTGCTGTGCGGTATGGACTCTCATCAGGTGGCCAACTTGAGCAGGCGGCGCGTTATGTTTTCGAACGAATTCGTAGCAGACGAAGTAAATGTGTCAATACAAGGCTGTATATTACCGCGCAGCGTGAAAAGCTTGCCATGTGTTTATTCTCACGCGCATCGCATCATTGATATATTTGAAGAGCACGATAGTCTGATCATTGCTAGTTATGGACTCCTAAATGTGCTGTGATCATATACTCGGTTATGACAGATTGGTGTACGTTTTGGCGCCACGTGACACGCGGCACGTGCATACGTGTTGAAAACAATGGAACTGGCCGTTTTTGACGCTTTTGAAGCCACGTTCACACATGACGTTTGTAACAAGTCAAGTCTACATCTCGTAAGCTTAGATCGGTCTTGGTCTAGAAAGAATGGAATGTATTCTTCAGAGCTGGTAAAGTTCGTATTTCATTCATAGAATATGCTTTGTCGAGAAAGGTATGCTTAGCGATAAAAGCGTTGCCTGGAAGGGCACTATGGCGTTGGTGTTGGGTTTACAACTACGTGTTGCTTAAACGACGGTAAACATTGGCTGCTTAGAGGACCACCGCAGTGCTTCACCTATCACGCTGCCCAGTTGGGGAAACGCCATGCAATTCCTGCATGGCAGGGTCGTGAGAAAGTGTCACGCTAGGCGACCTGCTGATATTGGAAGCTGGTAGATATGATGTTTTCGATGACGCAACGGGTCACACACTATTTGATTGGAGTGCATTTTGCTGTTGACTCGTCCAGTGGTTTTCCTTTCGCACACACCCAGAAGTGTAACGTGTGCGTCGGAGCTGTTGACTCGTCCAGTGGTTTTCCTCTTGCACACACCAAGAAGTGTAACATGCGCGTCGGAGCTGTTGACTCGTCCAATGGTTTTCCTCTTGCACACACCCAGAAGTGTAACATGCGCGTCGGAGTCAGACCAAAGTAACACGGCTGGTGCGACCTGCGTGATGACCCCGTTAGCCGCAGCACAACGGTCTGATTACGTTCTGATAACAGCAGCGCATAATTTAGACCAAGAAAAAGTTTCTAATCTAACCTCGCAAATCATTCCTGATTTCTCAACGCCATGCTGACAGTCCAAGGAACCGGTAAATACACCAACAAACTTAACAAAAAGCCAATGCACCTTGTGCAAATGCTGGTTCAAATGTGAGCAGAAACTAAATTTCTGACATGTTGGAAACCGCCTGCTTCTGTTGTTTCCTTTCACTGAGTTGATCAGACCATGTGAAATCACGCCTCGGGACTTATCTAAGAGCATTTATATTCTTGTCTTCACACGACGCCTCCATTCTGTCAAAAATTTTCAGAATGTTTTGGTACATTCTTATGTAAGGAATATAATAAAGACCAAAATATACGGGCATTAAAAGAGTACCAATTTTTGTTTTATTGCTCCATGTAGTTGAAATCGTTCCAAATGGTCTGGAAAGAGGGAATGATGCGTGATTTTGTGACGCAAATGTGGTACGAGAAACAATATCAAAATTAAATACGGATGTAGACCAAAAAACGGCCTGTGTGAGTGTTCACTTTTAACACGCGCCAGGTTGGCTTGTTCGATTCCCTCCGCTCGGGTGGGGGTCAAGTTGATCGCCTTGAAATCTCAGGAAGTAAGAGGGCTAGAGACACTAAATTGTCCGGGTGTGCTGGTCTGTAAATCAACTCACTTGGCCAAGTTTTGAGGCTCCCAGGTCATGAATTTTGTGCCAAACAATGCCAAGCTCCAATTTTGTGTTCAAATTGTATCCAGAACTAGACACTTGTTCGAAGCAAAAGGTCACATGTTCATTTAAGGACATTGACCTTTTTCGACCTTAGAAGATCATGATGACGAAAATCATAGAACACTGCATTGGGTTTTGCATTCGAATAAGCGACAAAGTTTACGTTAGGTAAAACGTTGGAAAAAAAGGAACATTGACCTGAGTAAGTTTAGGTCAGTGATCTATTCTGACTACTTAGAAAACCACTTAAAATGTCTAATGCGCTTCCTGAAAAGCTCCTGAGCTCCAAGAGCTGCTCTCTAAATGACATTTGGGATCATGGCCCTACGGGCGAGCGACTAACATGTGGCCTACATCCAACACTTTGGGTGGTTCAGCTTTCCATCCGGGCCCCTGATCTTTGGTGTCCAGAAACCCCTTGGAACCTCTTCGGGCCTTGTCAAAACCCGCTGGTGTGGCACTTTCTCACGACCCTGCCATGCAGGATTTCATGTCTTTTCGCTAACTGCTCACCGTGGTAGGTCAAGCACAGCGGTGGTCCGCTAAGCAGCTAATGTTTACCGCTGTTTAAGCAACACGTAGTGGTAAACTCAACACCAACGTCATTGTACCATTTCAGGCAACGCTTTTATAGCTAAGTATATCTATCTTGGCAAAATATCTTCTATGAATGAAAAACGAACTGCTACCAGCTCTGTAGAATACGTTCCTTTCTATCTAGACCAAAACCGCTATAAGCTTACGAGATGTAGACTTGACTTGAAACAAACATCATGTGTGAACGTTGCTTCGAGAGCGTCAAAAACGGCCAGTTCCATTGTTTTTCAACACGTGTGCACGTGCCGCGTGTCACGTGGCACAAAAACGTACAACAACCCGATGGCCCATTCTATCGTCTACCTTGCCCCAGTGACCCCTGACTGACAACGTGTGTCTGGGACTCCGAAAAATACAAATCGCAACATTTGGCTTGTTACGAACATCATATGCCATCACCGTGTCTACGATCATCGCACTTTTAGAAGTTAATAACTAGCAACGATATCGTCCCTTGCAAAAACATCAATGATGCGAAGCGCGTGAGGATAAACACATGGCAAGCTTCTCACGCTGCGCGGTAATATACAGGCCCGTGTTGACACGTTTATTTCGTATGCTACGAACTCGTTCGAAAACATAACGCGCCGCCTGCTCAAGTTGGCCACCGGATGAGAGTCCATGCCGCACAGCATCTGACGATCGTTTTTTAGTTGGTGAAAAACCGTTGCCATTTGTTCAGACATCTCTTCCTCTTCGAAAAGTCTTATGATGCATGACGGAGTTTTTCCATGACCGGCCAGTCGCGGACTCGCCACTCCGCCGGTGACGATGCATCCGCCTCACTTGCGTCGGGAGGCGTCATCGCGCATCTTTTCCACATCCGACTTGATCGCTGCTGCGTCTGAACTCAGGGTGGCGGTATAAGCGTTGAGTTCGGCCGTGGTGATGCAGTCGTCGCCGTCGGTGTTCATGGCATTAAACGCCTCCGTCAGAGTCAGGTGCGTGTGTCCTCCCACTCCCTCAGTGGTGGGATTAGCCGTGGCGGCCACGACCAAGCACAGGACCAGGAGGCCAAAACGGAACATGGTGACGGAAGGTGTTTGCGCTGGCTGGTAGCAAGGTACTGAAGATACGGCACTAAACCGCCGTCTTAAATACGACAGAAATGAGTCAACTGGAGGCAACTGGCGCCATCCGTTTCAGCAACAAGTGTACTAACAGCTGCGCACTCTGCGCTCGCAGTGGTACGTTTGTGTAACATGTTATCTCACAGCATGGTGCCATCTGTGAAAATGCGTCGGTGTCGTGTCACTGGGTTTTGTCTTGGAAGATATGTGGTTTAAAGACTTAAATGGGAAATACCTGTTTGTGGGTTTAACTGCAGCCAGATTGTGAAACTCGTTATGTCATGATGACCCGGAGAACGCGACTTACTGCAGACAGTACGGATAGCTTTATTCCGTGTCAGATAAGAAGAAGCAGGAAGAGAAAAATGAACAGTTATTTTGGCTTCATGCTCGATATGATGCTGAGAAATAACTTCAAAATTCTCTGGTGATGATGCACAATTTTTTCTTTTGTTGTTGTTGAGAAAATTACATTTTTCTCCAGTCACAGTCTTATGAGATGACCAACCTCCCTACCTCTCTACCTACCTCCCTACCTGACCCAAGATCAATGGACTTTGGTCATTCAATTGATGCTCTGCCTAAAAAAATATCTTAGAGATGTTTCGTTTCATCTAACACTCCGTTGTCGACCTACTACCGTAGTGTAGTAGGTCGACCTGTCGTAGGTCAGCGGTATTCCCTTGCTATTACGGCATGTTAACATTGACGTAAAAAACGAGATTGCCACAATTTTTGCGCCTTTTACTGATAACTTAACTTCTCTTGAATGGTGAGAAGTTGCAGTACTACTTCGAAACCTATTTCATTATAGTCCATATCTTGGTTGTGTTCCAAGACAACACGTAAAAAATAAGTCGTTTATAGCACGGAGACCTAGCATCGTAAGTAAGCGTTTCCATAGAACCTCTCAAGTCCACACTGACCGAGGTGACTGTGACCTGTCGACAAGTGGTGGTGGCCCGACTATGATCCTGCTCCACCGCCACAACCTCGCTCGGTCATTCAACAACACCTGTCTTTCGTCTGCTGATGCCGAATCAGCTGAGCCGGCGTTGGGAGTTGCTGCACTTTGGACCTGAATGAATACACGGGGTTTTATCTGCGTAAATCCTATCAAGAAGTGCGGAGTGCAGCTTAGCGTGCAGCTTTGTGTTATTTTCCACATATGATTAACAGTCTACACTGAAACATAGATTCATGATTGTTTACGGCCAATATCAGTCATAAAACATGATAGCTCACTTAAGAAATATGTTTGATACAGGTGGCGCTTCCATTAACAGGCCACAAAAATGGTTCTTTAGGGAATCAGCTTTTCAGTAACTATTAGTTATTTTTGCTCTAAGAGTTCTGCAGATTTTCTTTTCCTTATTGCATGCGCCACTTCTTGCTTTATTCCAATGCGTTTTTGTGCTTGACGACAAACCTTAAACTGCACATGGCTTCCATCGTTTTGTATCGCGTGTGTGCCGTCTGTGTCGTATGGAGCATGTTTTGGTGAAGTATTTACTCTGCTTAATCATCCTAAGTGAATATCCATTTGATGCGAATAAACAGTACATTTTGGTTCATCCCTTTACGGCAGCTGCAATGCAATTAGAGGCAATGCATTGTGCCCTCAAAGGCTGTGCGTGAAGTACCGCAATTTTGATTTTCACGGCGTCAGCTGATGTGAAGGGCAAGATGATAGGTGCCGAGATTGGCTTGGTGTAAATCTTGGAGTACGTGCGGAGTATTTGGTGTAATATTTGATGTATCGAGTGTACTTGATGTAAAGTTATTTGCTAGTCTTTTGTACCGTGAGCAAGGTGTTGAGGTACGGAATATCCCTAGTGTTGTAGTGATCCGTTCTATCACTCCCTCTACAGACAGATAGAGGGAATAGCTATGAGGAGACGTATTGGCCCATCGCTTGCAACTATTTTTGTGAACATTTAAGCTTTGGTATTCCGTGCCTCGCCTCCGCCTCACTGGTACACTCAGTACGTCAAAAGTCACTTCTGCATTTGACAATCGCCACAGATACTCCACACAGTCCGTCCCGCCGGCGTGCCTGTCCTTGCGCCGGCGGCCCTCCGAATCTTATTGTTATTTGTCCTCTCCTCGCCCCCGTGGCCGCGACCCTCGGATGTATGCATGCATCGGATGTATCTGGCGGGGGCGAGACTCGAACAATGGAAGGCGTCTCGTGTTGGTCGGGACACTCTGGCAATGACAGAAAACATGAGAACTGATGATGACTGTTCACATTGAGGCAATGCAATGGCTCTGTGGTAGTCAGGGTGCCGGTTCCGAATTGTCTGCGCTCCAGGCCAATTCCAGCATAGACCTGTTGAGGCGAACCGGAGTCTATGGACACACTACGGGACCACCTGAGGTGATAAGAGACCTTTCTGCGTTAATGCGTGTTCTGGTACAGATCGAAGGCAAAACAGCGCGGATCGTAAGGCCTCCGTGTCAGGAGGCGGGCCCATGTGATATGATGCATCCCTCTAAGGACCCCCTGTATCGGTCAGGGAATCATGTCCCGTGTCGCCAGAACAAGAACCGAACGACGCTCCGCGGTGGAACGGAAGGATGTTTTCAACAGCATGTAATCAACATGTTGAGCATGTTATCTCATAGCATGATGCCATCTGTAAAAATGTGTCGGTGTTTTGTTACTTGGTTTTGTTTAGGTAGGTATGTGGTTTTAAGACTTAAATGAAAAATGGCTGTTTGTGGGTTTGGCTGCAGCCAGGTCGTGAAACTCGATTTGTCATGTTGACCCGTAGAACGCCGCTTACGACAGGCAGAACGCTTTGCTTTATGCATAAGACACTACGGATAGCTTTATTCCGTGCTAAATAAGTAGGAGCAGGAAGAGAAAAACGAATGATTATTTCAGCTTCATGCTCAAGAGGATGCTGAGAAATAAATTAACATTGGTTTGATTTTTTAATTAACATTAAGAAATAATTAGTTGGTGTCATTTCCACCACATTTTCAAGGTGCTTGACAAGTTACTTGGCTGACGTGCCCCAAAAGAGCACGTGCGGAAAGATACGGCCGGAACATCAACCGAGACGGCCTTACCAGAGACACTGCCATCATAATATCATCAAACAGGAGGAAGCTTTGTGTTCTGGAAGCTGTCACGACCTAAACATCGTCACCGCAGCTAAAGAAGTAAGCCAACCCCCCAGGCACCCTTCACCTCAGTTAGGAACGATCGA
This sequence comes from Pollicipes pollicipes, assembly GCF_011947565.3. Taxonomy (NCBI): domain Eukaryota; kingdom Metazoa; phylum Arthropoda; class Thecostraca; order Pollicipedomorpha; family Pollicipedidae; genus Pollicipes; species Pollicipes pollicipes. The sequence continues at coordinate 15,965,961 of NW_023597055.1, forward strand.
TGCCATCCGTTTAAGGTATATCGCATGGTATCGTATATTCAGCATGTCTTTTGCCGCTTGAATTCCTATGCTTCTAAGAAAAAATGCCGGCCACCTAAGGTGCATCATATAACAGATGGTATTCGAATTGAAGTTAATGAAACCTGATTGCTTTTGCCTTACTGGTAATACTTACCTTTGATATATGATCATATATTTGTCATTTCTATGCGGTTTGCGTCGGCCTTTAAAAATGGAGTATCTAATTACGAAACTTTAATGACATCAATAGACACAAAGCATAGGCAAGCTACTTTTCAATCTAAATGATGAGAAGAGAGCCATAATCAGAATGCTCGAGCAAGGACAGCAAAAAAACCTTATAAAATGCACCGACACTGAAGTCTATAACAGCACTTGCAACGAAGAAAATGTGCTACATAAATGTACAAATTTATTTACATATATGAATATATATGAAAATATATGCATCTATGCAAGCATACATTTATTGGCGTATGTGATAGGCTCTAAATGCGTGCTAGTTGGCAACTGCTTGCATGCATGCGTGACGCCTGATGCCGAGTTACATAAATTTGTGTCCATGCACGATACATATTTTTGAAATGCAATGGGATATAGCTGCATTGCATCTTAGCAAAGCCTTATGATTGCTCATTGTATAACACATTGCATGTTGGTCATGTCATCAAACTGTGACTGGTGAAAAATTTAATTTTCTCAACAACAAAAATAAAAAATTGTTTATCATCACCAGAGAACTTTGAAGTTCTTTCCCAGCATCACATCGAGCATGAAGCTGAAATAAATGCTCATTTTTCTGTTCCTGCTTCTACTTATCTGACACGGAATAAAGCTGTCCGTACTGCCTGCAGTAAGCGGCGTTCCACGGGTCATCATGACATAGCGAGTTTCACGACCTGGCTGAAGCTAAACCAACACACCGCTATTTCCCATTTAAGTCTTTAAACCACATATCTCCCCAGACAAAACCCAGTGACACAACACCGACGCATTTTCACAGATGGCACCATGCTGTGAGATAACATGTTACACAAACGTACCACTGCGAGCGCAGAGTGCACAGGTGTTAGTACACTTGTTGCTGAAACGGATGGCGCCAGTTGCCTCCAGTTGACTCATTTCTGTCGTATTTAAGACAGCGGTTCAGTGCCGTATCTTCAGTACCTTGCTAGCAGCCAGCGCAAACAACTCCCGTCACGATGTTCCGTTTTGGCCTCCTGGTCCTGTGCTTGGTCGCGGCCGCCACGGCTAATCCCACCACTGAGGGAGTGGGAGGACACACGCACCTGACTCTGACGGAGGCGTTTAATGCCATGAACACCGACGGCGACGACTGCATCACCACGGCCGAACTCAACGCTTATACCGCCACCCTGAGTTCAGACGCAGCAGCGATCAAGTCGGATGTGGAAAAGATGCGCGATGACGCCTCCCGACGCAAGTGAGGCGGATGCAGCGTCACCGGCGGAGCGGCGAGTCCGCGCCTGGCCGGTCATGGAACAACTCCGTCAGGCATCACAAGACTTTTCGGAGAAGAAGAGATGTCTGAACAAATGGCAACGGTTTTTCACCAGCTAAAAAACGATCGTTATTTGCTGTGCGGCATGGACTCTCATCCGGTGGCCAACTTGAGCAGGTGGCGCGATATGTTTTCGAACGAATTCGTAGCATACGAAATAAACGTGTCAGTTCAGGCCTGAACATTACCGCGCAGCGTGAAAAGCTTGCCATGTGTTTATTCTCACGCGCTTCGCATCATTGATATTTTTGAAGGGCACGATGGTCTGATCGTTGCTAGTCATGAACTCCTAAATGTGCGGTGATCGTAGACACGGTGATGACACATGATGTTCGTTACAATCCAAAGTTTGCGATTTGCATCTTTCAGAGTCCCTGGCACATGTTGTCAGTCAGGGGTCACAGGGGCAAGACATACGATAGAATGGGCCATCAGATTGGTGTATGTTTTTGCGTCACGTGACACGCAGCACGTGCACACGTGTTGAAAAACAATGCAACTGGCCGTTTTTGACGCTTTTGACGCCTCGTTCACACATGACGTTTGTATCAAGTCAAGTCCACATCTCGTAAGCTTAGAACGGTTTTGGTCTAGATAGAAAGGAATGTATTCTACAGAGGTGGAAACAGGTCGTCTTTCATTCATTGAATATACTTTGTCAAGAAAGGCATAGTGAGCGACAAAAGCGTTGCCTGGAAGGGTACTATGGCGTTGTTGTTGGGTTTGCCACTACGTGTTGCTTAAACAGCGGTAAACATTAGCTGCTTAGCGGACAATCGCACTGCTTGACCAACCACGCTGCCCTGTTGGGGAAAACCCATGCAATTCCTGCATGGCAGGGTCGTGAGGAAGTGTCACGCTAGGCGACCTGCTGATATTGGCAGGTAGTAGATATGATGTCAACGATGACGCAACGGGTCACACGCTATTTGATTGGAGTGCATGCTGCTGTTGACGCGTCCATGTGTATCAAGAAGTAGAAGATGTGCAAGAAGGAGAAGTAGAAATAAGAAGTGTTACATACGCGTCGCCGTCAGACAAAAGCAACACGGCTTCTGTGACCTGCGTGATGACCCCGTTAGCCGCAGCACAACGGTCTGATTACGTTCTGATAACAGCAGCGCATAATTTAGACCACGAAAAAGTTCATAATCTAACCTCGCAAATCATTCCTGAATTCTTAAGGCCATGCTGACAGTCCAAAGAACCGGTAAATACACCAACAAACTAAACAATAAGCCAATACACCTTGTGCTAATGCTGGTTCAAATGTGAGCAGAACCTAAAGTTCTGACATGTTGGAAGCCGCATGCTTCTGTTATTTCCTTTCACTGAGTTGATCAGACCATGTGAAATCGCGCCTCGGGACTTACCTAAGCGCACTTATATTCTTGTCTTCACGCTTCGTCTGCATTCTGTCAAAAATTGACGGGGGGTTTTTGGTACATTCTTATGTAATGAATATAAAGAAGACCAAAATATACGGGCATTAAAAAGAGCACGAATTTTTGCGGTATTGCTCCATGCAGTTCAAATCGTTCCAAATGGTATGTAAAGAGGGAATGATGCGTGATTTGGTGACACAGATGTGGTACGAGAAACAATATCAAAATAAAATACAGATTGAGACCAAAAAACTGGCTGTGTGAGTGTTCACTTTTAACATGCGCCCGGTTGGCATGTTCGATTCCCTCCGCTCGGGTGGGGGACAAGTTGATCGCCTTGAAATCTCAGGAACGAAGAGGGCTAGAGACACTAAATTGACAAGGTGTGTTGGTCTGCAAATCAACTCACTTGGTAGAATTTTCAGGCTCCCAGGTCATGAATTTTGTGCCATACAATGCTAAGCTCCAAATTTGTGTTCAAATTGTATCCAGAACTAGACACTTGTTCGAAGCAAAAGGTCACATGTTCATTGAAGGACATTGACCTTTTTCGACCTTAGAAGGTCATGGTGACGAAAATCATAGAACACTGCATTGAGTTTTGCATTCGAATAAGCGACAAAGTTTACGCTAGGTAGAACGTTGCTAAAAAAGGAATATTGACTTGAGTAAGTTTAGGTCAGTGACCGATTCTGACTAGTAAGAAAGCCACTTAAAATGTCTAATGCGCTTCCTGGAAAGCTCCTGAGCTCCAAGAGCTGCTCTCTAACTGACATTTGGGATCATGGCCCTACGGGCGAGCGACTTACATGTGGCCTACATCCAACACTTTGGGTGGTTCAGCTTTTCATCCGGGCCCCTGAACTTTGGTGTCCAGAAACCCCTTGGGGCCCTCTTCGGGCCTGGTCAAAAACCGCTGGTGTGACACTTTCTAACGACCCTGCCATGCAGGATTGCATGTCTTTTCCCCAACTGGGCAGCGTGGTAGGTCAAGCACTGCGGTGGTCCGCTAAGCAGCTAATGTTTACCGCTGTTTAAGCAACACGCAGTGGTAAACCCAACGCCAACGTCATAGTACCCTTTCAGGCAACGCTTTTATAGCTAAGTATATCTATCTTCGCAAAATATCTTTTGTGAATGGAAGACGAACTGTAACCAGCTCCGTAGAATACATTCCTTTCTACCTAGACCAAAACCGTTCTAAGCTTACGAGATGTAGACTTGACTTGTTACAAACATCATGTGTGAACGGGGCTTCGAAAGCGTCAAAAATGGCCAGTTCTATTGTTTTTCAACATGTGTGCACGTGCCGCGTGTCACGTGGCGCAAAAATGTACACCAATCTGATGGCCCATTCTATCGTCTACCTTCCCCCTGTGACAACTGACTGACAATGTGTGTCAGGAACTCCGAAAAATGCAAATCGAAAAATTTGGCTTGTTATGAACATCGTATGTCATCACCGTGTCTACGATCATCGCACTTTTAGAAGTTCATAACTAGCAACGATCAGACTATCGTCCCTTTCAAAAATATCAATGATGCGAAGCGCGTGAGGATAACCACGTGTCAAGCTTCTCACGCTGCGCGGAAATATGCAGGCCTGTGTTGACAAATCTATTTCGTATGCTACGAACTCGTTCGACAACATAACGCGCCGCCTGCTCCAGTTGGCCACCTGATTAGAGTCCATGCCGCACATTATCTGACAATCTTTTTCTTAGTTGGTGAAAAACCACTGCCATTTGTTCAGACATCTCTTCCTGTCCGAAAAATCTTATGATGCATGACGGAGTTGTTCCATGACCGGCCATTCGCAGACTCGCCACTCCGCCGGTGACGCTGCATCCGCCTCACTTGCGTCGGGAGGCGTCATCGCCCATCTTTTCCACATCCGACTTGATCGCTGCTGCGTCTGAACTCAGGGTGGCGGTATACGCGTTGAGTTCGGCCGTGGTGATGCAGTCGTCGCCGTCGGTGTTCATAGCATTAAACGCCTCCGTCAGAGTCAGGTGCGTGTGTCCTCCCACTCCCTCAGTGGTGGGATTAGCCGTGGCGGCCACGACCAAGCACAGGACCAGGAGGCCAAAACGGAACATAGTGACGGATGTTGTTTGCGCTGGCTGCTAGCAAGGTACTGAGGATACGGCACTGAACCATCGTCTTAAATACGACAGAAATGAGTCAACTGGAGGCAACTGGCGCCATCCGTTTCAGCAACAAGTGTACTAACAGCAGCGCACTCTGCGCTCGCAGTGGTACGTTTGTGTAACATGTTATCTCACAGCATGGTGCCATCTGTGAAAATGCGTCGGTGTTGTGTCACTGGGTTTTGTCTTGGGAGATATGTGGTTTTAAGACTTGAATGGGAAATAGCGGTGTGTTGGTTTAGCTGCAGCCAGGTCGTAAAACTCGCTATGTCATGATGACCCGTAGAACGCGACTTACTGCAGGCAGTACGAATAGCTTTATTCCGTGTCAGATAAGTAGAAGCAGGAAGAGAAAAATGAACAGTTGTTTCGGCTCCATGCTCGATATGATGCTGAGAAATTGCTTCAAAATTCTCTGGTGATGATGCCCAATTTTTTATTTGTTTGTTCAGAAAATTAAATTTTTCTCCAGTCACAGTCTTATGAGATGACCAACATGTGATGTATTATACAAGGAGCAATCATAAGCTTACACCAAGATACAATGCAGCTATATCCTATTGGATCTTAAATATACAGTCGTGCATGGACACAAATGGACACAGGGTCAAGTCGTGCATGGACACAAATTTATGTAAGTCGGCATCAGGCGTCACGCATGCATGCAAGCAATTGCCAACTAGCATGCATTAAGACCCTATCACATACGACAATAAATATATGCATACACATATGAAGATGAATATATATACATATATAAATATATATATATATATATATATATATATATATATATATATATATATATTAATGTATGTAAATATATTGGAACATTTAGGTGGCAAATTTTCTTCTTTGCGAGTGCTGATAAAGACTTATGTGTCGATACATTTTATAAAGTTTTTTTGTGTCCTTGCTCGAGCTTTCCGATTATGGCTCTCTTCTCATCATTTAGATTCAAAAGCAGCTCGCCTATGTTTGGTGTCTACTGATGTTACTAAAGTTTCGAAATTAGATATTCCATTTTCAAAGGCCGACGCACACCGCATAGAAATGACGAATATATGATCATATATCAAAGGTAAGGGGTGAGGTAAGGTATCAAAGGTACTGAGCTGAAGGGTGCCTGGGAGGCTGGCTTACTTGTTAAGCTGCGGTGACGAAGTTTAGGTCGTGACAGCTTCCGGAACACAAAGCTTCCTTTTGTGTGATGATATTATGATGGCAGTGTTTCTGGTGAGGCTGTCTCGGTTGATGTTCCGGCCGTATCTTTCCGCACGTGCTCTTTTGGGGCACGTCAGCCAAGGACATTGTCCAGAACCTTAAAAGTAGGGTGGTAATGACACCAACGTAGTTCGATTGCTTTAGAAACCTGCAGTCTCCTATGTCACAACGCAGTTGGTACACGACGTTGGTTCGTTTCACGGGGTCAGAATTGGCTGTTAGATTATTTTTCACGAAGAATTGAGTGACCTTTCGGTTTTGATAGTATGTGGTGACCGGCATATTGCTGTCCTGGTTGACTGGTTTGACGTTTTCAGATCTTATTTTCCTGAGGATACGCTGATGCGTGATTTTGTGACACAGATGTGGTACAAGAAATAAAATCAAGATGAAATACAGGTGGAGGCCAAAAACGGGCTGTGTGAGTGTTCACTTTAACACACGCCCGGTTGGCTTGTTGGATACCCTCCGCTCGGGTGGGGGTCAAGTTGACCGCCTTGAATTCTCAGAAACTTTTTTATTTCTCACTGATAATTAACAGTGTACACTAAAACATGGGTCAGCTGTGGCCGTGGGTTAGCTGATTTAAAGGGCAAGATGAGAGGGCCTCAGATTGGCTTGATGTAAAATTTAGAGTATGTACGGAGTGTTTGGTGTAATAGTTGATGTACCGAGTGTACTTGATGTAAAGTTTTTTGCCAGTCTTTTGGACCGTGAGCAAGGTGTTGAGGTACGGAATATCCCTAGTGTTGGAGTGATCCGTTCTATCAATCCCTCTACAGACAGATAGAGGGAATAGCTATGAGGAGCCGTATTGGCCCACCGCTGGCAACTGTTTTTGTGAACACGTAAGTTTTGCTGTTCGGTGCCTCGCCTCCGGCTCACTGGTACACTCAGTGCGTCCAAAGTCACTTCTGCATTTGACAATCATCACAGGTACGCCACACAGTCCGTCCCGCCGGCATGTCCGTCCTCGCGCCGGCGGCCCTCCGAGCCTTCTCCATGTTAGTACCACATCTCCTCGCCCCGCGGCTGCGACCATCGCACGGGGCGCCTGGGGCGGGAGGATTAGTTTTGAGTTCATGGTCGATCCATTCGGTGAAAGAAAACATCAGAAGCAGAGGGTTTTCAACATTTCAGAAACCCAGGTTCTGGTCACTTCTGAATTGGCCCGTTTGCTACCACTCAACGTGAAAATTTTCAGATGCGATAATCTTTACTCCTGTCGCATCATTGATTTCTTTTAAGAAGGGGTATAGTCTAACCGCTGCTAGTTATGTACTCCTAACCGTGCAACGATCATAGACACGATAATAACACGTGATTTTCCTAACCAGCGAAGTTGTGCTAGTTGCACTTTTTGAAGTACCTGCCACACGTTGTCAGTCAGAGGTTACAGTGCCAAACAGAGGTCGTGTGGAGGCAAGTGGCCCGGGTCGACCAAGAGCGGTTTTTGAGCGGCCCGAAGAGGGGCCCAAGGGTATCTGGAGGCCAAAGATCAAGGGCCCGAATGGAAGGCTGAACGGTAAAGAGTGTGGTTGTAGGTCATATTTAAGACACCTGCCCGTAGGGTCATGGTCACAAATGTCAGTTGGAGAGCATCTTGCAGCTGTTGGACGCACCGGAGACAGAGCATTTATAAATCACCAACACCGAACAGTCGGCTCCGTGCCGGTCTGAGATCGGGGAGCCCATTTCCCAGGTGGGGACACGGCCGAGCCTGCCATTTACACCGGTCCGTGATCACATTAATGCGGGGTTCGTGTGACGTTCAGGGGCATACAGTGCCTAATAGCTTTTTCCGTTTCAACAAGGGGCCTCGAGTTGCTCGAGAAGCTTTGTTCGCCAGAGGCCGGGACGAGACTCGAACAACGGAAGGCGTCCCGTGTTGGTCGGGACACTCTGGACATGAAAGAAAACATGAGAACTGATGATGACTGTTCACATTGAGGCAATGCAATGGCTCTGTGGCAGTCAGGGTGCCGGTTCCGAATTGTCTGCGCTCCAGGCCAATTCCAGCATAGACCTGTTGAGGCGAACCGGAGTCTATGGACACACTACGGGACCACCTGAGGTGATAAGAGACCTTTCTGCGTTAATGCGTGTGCTTGTACCGATCGAAGGCAAAACAGCGCGGATCGTAAGGCCTCCGTGTCAGGAGGCGGGCCCATGTGATATGATGCATCCCTCTAAGGACCCCCTGTATCGGTCAGGGAATCATGTCCCGTGTCGCCAGAACAAGAACCGAACGACGCTCCGCGGTGGAACGGAAGGATGTTATCAACAGCATGTTATCAACATGTTGAGCATGTTATCTCATAGCATGATGCCATCTGTGAAAATGTGTCGGTTTTTTGTTACTTGGTTTTATCTAGGTAGGTATGTTGTTTTAAGACTTAATTGAAAAATAGCTGTTTGTGGGTTTGGCTGCAGCGAGTTCGTGAAATGCGATATGTCATGTTGACCCGTAGAACGCCGGTTTCGGCAGGCAGAACGCTTTGCTTTATGCATAAGACACTACGGATAGCTTTATTCCGTGTTAAATAAGTAGGAGCATGAAGAGAAAAAGGAATGATTATTTCAGCTTCATGTTCGAGAGGATGCTGAGAAATAAATTAACATGAATTGGATTTTTTAATTAACATTAAGAAATAATTGGTTGGTGTCATTACCACCACACTTTCAAAGTGCTTGACAAGTTACTTGGCTGACGTGCCCCAAATAAGCACGTGCGGAAAGATACGGCCGGAACATCAACCGAGACGGCATTACCAGAGACACTGCCATCATAATATCATCAAACAGGAAGAAGCATTGTGTTCTGGAAGCTGTCACGACCTAAACATCGTCACCGCAGCTAAACAAGTAAGCCAACCTCCCAGGCACCCTTCACCTCAGTTAGGAACGATCGATGCCATCCGTTTAAGGTATATCGCATGGCATCGTACATTCAGCATGTGTTTTGCCGCTTGAACTCCTGTGATTCTAAGAAAAAATGCCGGCCACCTAAGGTAAATCACATAAAAGATGGTAATCGAATTGAAGTTAATGAAACCTGATTGTTTTTACGTTACTGGTTATACTTACCTTTGATATATGATCATATATTCGTCATTTACATCCGGTATGCGTCGGCCTTGGAAAATGGAATATCTAATTTCGAAACTTTAGTAACATCAATAGACACCAAGCATAGGCGAGCAACTTTTCAATCTAACTGATGAGAAGAGAGCCATAATCAGAAAGCTCGAGCAAGGACAGCAAAAAAACCTTATAAAATGCACCGACACAGAAGGCTATGACAGCACTTGCAAAGAAGAAAATTTGCTACCTAAATGCACCAATTCATTTATATATATATATATATATATATATATATATATATATATATATATGAATACATATGAAAATATATGCATCTATGTATGCATATATTTATAGGCGTATGTGATAGGCTCTAAATGCGCGCCAGTTGGCAACTGCTTGCATGCATGCGTGACGCCTGATGCCGAGTTGCATAAATTTGTGTCCATGCACGACACGCATTTTTAAGATGCAATGGGATACAGCTGCATTGCATCTCAGTAAATGCTTATGATTGCTCCTTGTGTAATACATTACATGTTGGTCATCTCATAAGACTGTGACTGGAGAAAAATGCAATTTTCTCAACAACAAAAAATCAAAATTTGTGCATCATCACCAGATAATTTTGAAGTTATTTCTCAGCATCATATCGAGCATGAAGCCGAAATAACTGTTCATTTTTCTCTTCCTGCTTCTACTTATCTGACACGGAATAAAGCTATTCGTACTGCCTGCAGTAAGTCGCGTTCTACGGGTCATCATGACATAGCGAGTTTTACGACCTGGCTGCAGCTAAACCAACACACCGCTATTTCCCATTCAAGTCTTAAAACCACATATCTCCCAAGACAAAACCCAGTGACACAACACCGACGCATTTTCACAGATGGCACCATGCTGTGAGATAACATGTTACACAAACGTACCACTGCGAGCGCAGAGTGCGCTGCTGTTAGTACACTTGTTGCTGAAACGGATGGCGCCAGTTGCCTCCAGTTGACTCATTCCTGTCGTATTTAAGACGGTGGTTCAGTGCCATATCCTCAGTACCTTGCTAGCAGCCAGCGCAAACAACTTCCGTCACTATGTTCCGCTTTGGCCTCCTGGTTCTGTGCTTGGTCGTGGCCGCCACGGCTAATCCCACCACTGAGGGAGTGGGAGGACACACGCACCTGACTCTGACGGAGGCGTTTAACGCCATGAACACCGACGGCGACGACTGCATCACCACGGCCGAACTCAACGCTTATACCGCCACCCTGAGTTCAGACGCAGCAGCGATCAAGTCGGATGTGGAAAAGATGGGCGATGACGCCTCCCGACGCAAGTGAGGCGGATGCTGCGTCACCGGCGGAGTGGCGAGTCTGCGACTGGCCGGTCATGGAACAACTCCGTCAGGCATCAGAAGACTTTTCGGAGAGGAAGAGATATCTGAACAATTGGCAACGGTTTTTCATCAACTAAAAAACGATTGTCAGTTGCTGTGCGGCATGGACTCTCACCTGGTGACCAACTTTAAGAGGCGGCGCGCAATGTTTTCGAACGAATTCGTAGCATACGAAATAAACGTGTCAATACAAGGCTGTATATTTCCGCGCAGCGTGAAAAGCTTGCCATGTGTTTATTCTCACGCGCTTCGCATCATTGATATTTTTGAAGGGCACGATGGTCTGATCGTTGCTAGTCATGAACTCCTAAATGTGCGGTGATCGTAGACACGGTGATGACACATGATGTTCGTTACAATCCAAAGTTTGCGATTTGCATCTTTCAGAGTCCCTCACACATGTTGTCAGTCAGGGGTCACAGGGGCAAGACATACGATAGAATGGGCCATCAGATTGGTGTAAGTTTTTGCGTCACGTGACACGCAGCACGTGCACACGTGTTGAAAAACAATGGAACTGGCCGTTTTTGACACTTTGACGCCACGTCCACACGTGATGTTTGTATCAAGTCAAGTCCACATCTCGTAAGCTTAGAACGGTTTTGGTCTACATAGAAAGGAATGTATTCTACAGAGGAGGTAACAGGTCGTCTTTCATTCATTGAATATACTTTGTCAAGAAAGGCAGACTTAGCGACAAAAGCGTTGCCTGGAAGGGTACTATGGCGTTGTCGTTGGGTTTGCCACTACGTGTTGCTTAAACAGCGGTAAACATTAGCTGCTTGGCGGACAATCGCACTGCTTGACCAACCACGCTGCCCTGTTGGGGAAAACCCATGCAATTCCTGCATGGCAGGGTCGTGAGGAAGTGTCACGCTAGGCGACCTGCTGATATTGGCAGGTAGTAGATATGATGTTAACGATGACGCAACGGGTCACACACTATTTGATTGGAGTGCATGCTGCTGTTGACGCGTCCATGTGTATCAAGAAGTAGAACATGTGCAAGAAGGAGAAGTAGACATAACAAGTGTTACATACGCGTCGGCGTCAGACAAAAGCAACACGGCTTCTGCGACCTGCGTGATGACCACGTTAGCCACAGCACAACGGTCTGATTACGTTCTGATAAAAGAGGCCCATAATATAGATCACGAAAAAGTTCCTAACCTAACCTCGCAAATCATTCCTGAATTCTCAAGGCCATGCTGACAGTCCAAAGAACCGGTAAATACACCAACAAGCTTAACAATAGGTAAATGCACCTTGTGCAAATGCTGGTTCAAATGTGAGCTGAACATAAATTTCTGACATGTTGGAAACGGCCTGCTTCTCTTGTTTCCTTTCACTGAGTTGATCAGACCATGTGAAATCACACCTCGGGACTTACCTAAGCGCATATATATTCTTGTCTTCACACGACGCCTCCATTCTGTCAAAAATTTTCAGGAGGTTTTGGAACATTCTTATGTAATGGATGTAAAGAAGACCAAAATATACGGGCTTTAAAAAGAGCACCAATTTTTGCGGAATTGCTCCATGCAGTTGAAATCGTTCCAAATGGTATGTAAAGAGGGAATGATGCGTGATTTTGTGACACAGATGTGGTACGAGAAACAATATTAAAATTAAATACGGATGGAGACCAAAAAAAACGGGCTGAGTGAGTGTTCACTTTTAACACGCGCCCGGTTGGCATGTTCGATTCCCTCCGCTCGGGTGGGAGGCAAGTTATCGCCTTGAAATCTCAGGAACTAAGAGGGCTTGAGACACCAAATTGGCAGGGTGTGTTGGTCTGCAAATCAACTCACTTGGCCAAATTTTCAGGCTCCCAGGTCATGAATTTTGTGCCAAACAATGCCAAGCTCCAAATTTGTCTTCAAATTGTATCCAGAACTAGACACTTGTTCGAAGCAAAAGGTCACATGTTCATTGAAGGATATTGACCTTTTTCGACCGTAGAAGGTCATGGTGACGAAAATCAAAGAACACTGCATTGAGTTTTGCAATCGAAGAAGAGACAAAGTTCGCGCTAGGTAAAACGTTGCTAAAGAAGAAATATTGGCCTGAGTAAGTTTAGGTCAGTGACCCATTCTGACTACTAAGAAAACCACTTAAAATGTCTAATGCGCTTCCTGAAGAGCTCCTGAGCTCGAAGAGCTGCTCTCTAACTGACATTTGGGATCATGGTCCGACGGCGAGCGACTTACATGTGGCCTACATCCAACAATTTGGGTGGTTCAGCTTTCCATCCGGGCCCCTGGTCTTTGGTGTCCAGAAACCCCTTGGTGCCCTCTTCGGGCCTGGACAAAAACCCCTGGAGTGACACTTTATGACGACCCTGCCATGCAGGATTGCATGTCTTTTCCCCAACTGGGCAGCGTGGTAGGTCAAGCACTGCGGTGGTCCGCTAAGCAGCTAATGTTTACCGCTGTTTAAGCAACACGTAGTGGTAAACTCAACACCAACGCCATAGTACCCTTTCAGGCAACACTTTTGTCGCTAAGTATAACTATCTTGGCAAAATATCTTCTATGAATGGAAAACGAACTGTTACCAGCTCTGTAGAATGCGTTCCTTTCTACCTAGACCAAAACCGTTCTAAGCTTACGAGATGTAGACTTGACTTGTTACAAACATCATGTGTGAACGGGGCTTCGAAAGCGTCAAAAACGGCCAGTTCTATTGTTTTTCAACAAGTGTGCACGCGCCGCGTGTCACGTGGCGCAAAATCTGATGGCCCATTCTATCGTCTACCTTGCCCCTCTGACTCCTGACTGACAATGTGTGTCAGGGACTCCGAAAAATGCAAATCGCAAAATTTGGCCTGTTATGAACATCATATGTCATCACCGTGTGTACGTTCATCGCACTTTTAGAAGTTCATAACTAGCAACGATCAGACTATCGTCCCTTTCAAAAATATCAATGATGCGAAGCGCGTGAGGATAACCACGTGTCAAGCTTCTCACGCTGCGCGGAAATATGCAGGCCTGTGTTGACAAATCTATTTCGTATGCTACGAACTCGTTCGACAACATAACGCGCCGCCTGCTCCAGTTGGCCACCTGATTAGAGTCCATGCCGCACATTATCTGACAATCTTTTTCTTAGTTGGTGAAAAACCACTGCCATTTGTTCAGACATCTCTTCCTGTCCGAAAAATCTTATGATGCATGACGGAGTTGTTCCATGACCGGCCATTCGCAGACTCGCCACTCCGCCGGTGACGCTGCATCCGCCTCACTTGCGTCGGGAGGCGTCATCGCCCATCTTTTCCACATCCGACTTGATCGCTGCTGCGTCTGAACTCAGGGTGGCGGTATAAGCGTTGAGTTCGGCCGTGGTGATGCAGTCGTCGCCGTCGGTGTTCATGGCATTAAACGCCTCCGTCAGAGTCAGGTGCGTGTGTCCTCCCACTCCCTCTGTAGTGGGATTAGCCGTGGCGGCCACGACCAAGCACAGGACCAGGAGGCCAAGACGGAACATAGTGACGGAAGTTGTTTGCGCTCGCTGCTAGCAAGGCACTGAAGATACGGCACTGAACCGCCGTCTTAAATACGACAGAAATGAGTCAACTGGAGGCAACTGACGCCATCCGTTTCAGCAACAAGTGTACTAACAGCTGCGCACTCTGCGCTCGCAGTGGTACGTTTGTGTAACATGTTATCTCACAGCATGGTGCCATCTGTGAAATGCGTCGGTGTTGTGTCACTGGGTTTTGTCTTGGGAGATATGTGGTTTTAAGACTTAAATGGGAAAAAGCTCTTTGTGGGTTTAACTGCAGCCAGGTCGTAAAACTCGCTATGTCATGATGACCCGTAGAACGCGACTTACTGCAGGCAGTACGAATAGCTTTATTCCGTGTCAGATAAGTAGAAGCAGGAAGAGAAAAATGAACAGTTATTTCGGCTTCATGCTCGATATGATGCTGAGAAATAACTCCAAAATTATCTGGTGATGATGCACAAATTTTGATTTTTTGTTGTTGAGAAAATTGCATTTTTCTCCAGTCACAGTCTTATGAGATGACCAACATGTAATGTATTACACAAGGAGCAATCATAAGCATTTACTGAGATGCAATGCAGCTAAATTCTATTGGATCTAAAAAATACGTGTCGTGCATGTACGCAAATTTATGTAACCCGGCATCAGGCGTCACGCATGCATGCAAGCCAACAAAATTGCCAACTAGCATGCATTAAGACCCTGTCACATACGACAATAAATATATGCATACACATATGAATATGAATGTGTATATATATATATATAATATATATATATATATATATATATATATATATATATATATATATATGTATGTATATACATTTTTCATGCATTTAGGCAGCAGATTGTGTTCTATGCAAGTGCTGTTAAAGACTTAAGTGCAGGTATATTTTGTCATGTTTTGCTGTCCTTGCTCGAATTTTCTGATTATGGCTCCCTCCTCATCATTGGGATTGAAAAGAAGCTTGCCGATGTTTGGTATCTATTAATCTTTACCTGAGTTTCAAAATTAAATATTCCATTTTCGAAGGCAAACGCACGCCGTATAGAAGTGACGAATATATCATAATATATTACAGGTAAGTATGACCAGTAAGGTAGTAGCAATTAGGTTTCATCAACTTCAATTTCATCACCATATTTTATAGGATCTACGTTATGTGGTCGGCATTTTTTCTTAGGAGCAGAAGAATGCAAAAGGCAAAACACGTGCTGAATAGTGCGATATACCATATATGGATGTTATCGATCAATCCTAACTGAGGTGAAGGGTGCCTGCGTGGTTGGCTTACTTGTTTAGTTGCGCTGACGATGTTTTAATCATGACAGCCTCCAGAACACAAAGCTTCCTCCTGTTTGATGATATTATGATGGTGGTGTTTCTGGTGAAGCCGTCTCGGTTTGTGTTCCGCCCGTGTTCTTTCCTCACGTGCTCTCTTCGGGCACATCAGCCAAGTGCATTGTCAACCACATTGAAAGTGTGGTGGTAATGACAAGAACGTAGTTTGATTGCTTTAGAAACCTGCAATCGCCTACGTCACAACGAAATTGATAAGCGATGTTGGTTCGTTTCACGGGGTCAGAGTTGGCTGTTAAATTATTTTTCATTCAGAACTGGGTGACATTTTTGTTTTTATAGTAGGTGGTGACCGTCATCTTGTCGTCTTGGTTAACCGGTTTGATGTTTTCATGTCTAATTTTCTTGAGGATACGCTGATGCGTGAATTTGTGACGGAGATGTGGTACAAGAAACAATATCAAAATTAAACACAGATTGAGACAACAAACGGGCTGTGTGAGTGTTCACTTTAACACACTCCCGGTTGGCTTGTTGGATACCCTCCGCTCGGGTGGGGGTCAAGTTGACCGCCTTGAATTCTCAGCATCTAAGGGGGCCAGAGACACCAAATTGATCAGGTGTGTTGGTCTGTAAATCAACTCACGTGGTCAAGTTTTCAGGCTCCCAGGTCATGAATTTTGTGACAAACAATGTCAAACTCCACAGTTGTGTTCGAAGTGTCCCCATAACTAGACACCTGTTCTAAGCAAAATGTCACATGCTCTTTTAAAGCCAGTGGCCTTTTTCGACCTTAGAATGTCACGGCTACGAAAATCATAGAACACTGCATTGAGTTTTGCATTCGAATAAGCGACAAAGTTTACGCTAGGTTGTACGCTCCTGAAAACGAATTATTGTCCGGAGTCAGTTTAGGTCAGTGACCTATTCTGACTTTTAAGAGTGCCACTGGAAATGACTAACGCGGTTCCTATAATCAATCATTTCAAAGTGAGCACCAGGAACTACTTCATACAGCAAGCTGTAGAGTAATAAAACACGTTGGTTTTAATCTCGGGCCGACCTCCCCTACCTGACCCATAGTCAATGGACTTTGGTCATTCAATTGATGCGTTGCCTAAAAAGTATCTTAGAGATGTTTGGCCTCATCTAACACACCGTTTGTACCATCAGATTAAGCGATTCCATAGACGTTGACTTCGCTGAAACCGTGTTCTGACTTTAACCTGCTGTGGGTCAGCGTTGTGCCGTAGGGTAGTAGGTCGACCTGCCGTAGGTTAGCGTTACTCACTTGTTATAATAGTATATTAATATTGATGCAGAAAAGGAGATTGCCACAATTTTTGCACATTTTACAGATACTTTGAGCTCTCTTGGGTGGTGAG
>NW_023597055.1:15983934-16027628 GCF_011947565.3 Pollicipes pollicipes
TTTCACGACCTGGCTGCAGCTAAACCAACACACCGGCTATTTCCCATTAAGACTTAAAACCACATATCTCTCCAGACAAAACCCAGTGACAACAACACCGACGCATTTTCACAGGTGGCACCATGCTGTGAGATAACATGCTACACAAACGTACCACTGCGAGCGCAGAGTGCGCTGCTGTTAGTACACTTGTTGCTGAAACGGATGGCGCCAGTTGCCTCCAGTTGACTCATTTCTGTCGTATTTAAGACAGCGGTTCAGTGCCGTATCTTCAGTACCTTGCTAGCAGCCAGCGCAAACAACTCCCGTCACGATGTTCCGTTTTGGCCTCCTGGTCCTGTGCTTGGTCGCGGCCGCCACGGCTAATCCCACCACTGAGGGAGTGGGAGGACACACGCACCTGACTCTGACGGAGGCGTTTAATGCCATGAACACCGACGGCGACGACTGCATCACCACGGCCGAACTCAACGCTTATACCGCCACCCTGAGTTCAGACGCAGCAGCGATCAAGTCGGATGTGGAAAAGATGGGCGATGACGCCTCCCGACGCAAGTGAGGCGGATGCAGCGTCACCAGCGGAGTGGTGAGTCCGCGACTGGCCGGTCATGGAACAGCTCCGTCAGGCATCACAAGACTATTCGGACAGGAAGAGATGTCTGAACAAATGGCAACGGTTTTTCACCAACTAAAAAACGATCGTCAGTTGCTGTGCGGCATGGACTCTCATCCGGTGGCCAACTTGAGCAGGCGGCGCGATATGTTTCGAACGAGTTCGTAGCATACGAAATAAACGTGTCAGTTCAGGCCTGTATATTACCACGCAGCGTGAAAAGCTTGCCATGTGGTCATCCTCACGCGCTTCGCATCATTGATATTTTTGAAGGAGACGATTGTCTGATCGTTGCTAGTTATGAGCTTCTAAATGTGCTGTGATCATAGACGCGGTGATGACACATGATGTTCGTTGCGATCCAAAGTTTGCGATTTGCATCTTTCAGAGTCCCTCACACATGTTGTCAGTCAGGGGTCACAGGGGCAAGACATACGATAGAATGGGCCATCAGATTGGTGTAAGTTTTTGCGTCACGTGACACGCAGCACGTGCACACGTGTTAAAAAACAATGGAACTGGCCGTTTTTGACACTTTGACGCCACGTCCACACATGATGTTTGTATCAAGTCAGGTCTACGTCTCGTACGCTTAGAACGGTTTTGGTCTAGATAGAAAGGAATGTATCCTACAGAGGTGGTAACAGGTCGTCTTTCATTCATTGAATATATTTTGTCAAGAAAGGCAGACTTAGCGACAAAAGCGTTGCCTGGAAGGGTACTATGGCGTTGTTGTTGGGTTTGCCACTACGTGTTGCTTAAACAGCGGTAAACATCAGCTGCTTAGCGGACCATCGCAGTGCTTGACCTACCACGGTGCCCTGTTGGGAAAAACCTGTGCAATTCCTGCATGGCAGGGTCGTGAGAAAGTGTCACGCTAGGGGACCTGCTGATGTTGGCAGGTAGTAGATATGATGTCAACGATGACGTAACGGGTCACACCCTATTTGATTGGAGTGTATGCTGCTGTTGACGCTTCCATGTGTAACAAGAAGTAGAACATGTGTAAGAAGTAGAAGTAGAAATAAGAAGTGTACTATACGCGTCGGCGTCAGACAAAAGCAACACGGCTGGTACGACCTGCGTGATGACCCCGTTAGCCGCAGCACAACGGTCTGATTACCTTCTGATAACAGCAGCGCATAATCTAGACCGCGAAAAAGTTCATTATCTAACCTCGCAAATAATTCCTGAGTTCTCAAGGCCATGCTGACAGTCCAAAGAATCGGTAAATACACCAACAAACTTGACAATAAGCCAAGACACCTTGTGCAAATGCTGGTTCAAATGTGAGCAGAACAAAAATTTCTGACATGTTGGAAACCGCCTGCTTCTGTTGTTTCCTTTCACTGAGTTGATCAGACCATGTGAAATCACGCCTCGGGACTTACCTAAGCGCATTTATATTCTTGTCTTCTTACGACGCCTCCATTCCGTGCAAAATTTTCAGGATTTTTTGGTACATTCTTATGTATTAAATATAAAGAAGACCAAAATATACGGGCATTAAAAAGAGTACCAACTTTTGCGGTATTGCTCCATGCAGTTGAAATCGTTCCAAATGGTATGTAAAGAGGGAATGATGCGTGATTTTGTGACACAGATGTGTTATGAGAAACAATATCAAACATAAATACGGATGGAGAACAAAAACGGGCTGTGTGAGTATTCACTTTTAACACGCGCCCGGTTGGCATGTTCGATACCCTCCTCTCGGGTGGGGGTCAAGTTGATCGCCTGGAAATCTCAGGAACTAAGAGGGCTAGATACACCAAATTGGCTGGGTGTGTTGGTCTGTAAATCAACTCACTTGGTCATATTTTCATGGCTCCCAGGAAACGAATTTTGTGCCAATCAATGCCAAGCTCCAAATTTGTCTTCAAATTGTATCCGGAGCTAGACACTTGTTGGAAGGAAAAGGTCACATGTTCATTGAAGGACATTGACCTTTTTCGACCTTAGAAGGTCATGGTGACGAAAATCGTAGAACACTGCATTGAGTTTTGCATTCGAATAAGTGACAAAGTTTACGCTAGGTAAAACGTTGTTAAAAAAGGAATATTGACCTGAGAAAGTTTAGGTCAGTGACCTATTCTGACTAGTAAGAAAACCACTTAAAATGTCTAATGCGCTTCCTGAAAAGCTCCTGAACTCCAAGAGCTCCTCTCTAACTGACATTTAGGATCATGGCCCTACGGGCGAGCGACTTACATGTGGCCTACATCCAACACTTTGGGTGGTTCAGCTTTCCATCCGGGCCCCTGATCTTTGGTGTCCAGAAACCCCTGGGGCCCTCTTCGGGCCTGGTCAAAAACCGCTGGTGTGACACTTTCTCATGACCCTGCCATGCAGGATTGCATGTCTTTTCGCCAACTGGGCAGCAAGGTAGGTCAAGCACTGCGGTGGTCCGCTAAGCAGTTAATGTTTACCGCTGTATAAGCAACACGTAGTGGTAAACTCAACACCAACGGCATAGTACCCCTTCAGGCAACGCTTTTATAGCTAAGTATATCTATCTTGGCAAAATAGCTTTTATGAATGGAAGACGAACTGTCACCAGCTCTGTAGAATATGTTCCTTTCTATCTGGACGAGAAGCGTTCTAAGCTTACGAGATGTAGACATGACTTGTTGCAAACATCATGTGTAAACGTGGCTTCAAAAGCGTCAAAAACGGCCAGTTCTATTGTTTTTCAACACGTGTGCACGTGCCGCGTGTCACGTGGCGCAAAAACGTACACCAATCTGATGGCCCATTCTATCGTCTACCCTGCCCCTGTGACTCCTGACTGACAACGTGTGTCAGGGACTCCGAAAAATGCAAATCGCAAAATTTGGCTTGTTACGAGCGTCATATGTCATCACCGTGTCTATGATCATCGCACTTTTAGAAGTTCATAACTAGCAACGATCAGACTATCGTCCCTTTCAAAAATATCAATGATGCGAAGCGCGTGAGGATAACCACGTGTCAAGCTTCTCACGCTGCGCGGAAATATGCAGGCCTGTGTTGACAAATCTATTTCGTATGCTACGAACTCGTTCGACAACATAACGCGCCGCCTGCTCCAGTTGGCCACCTGATTAGAGTCCATGCCGCACATTATCTGACAATCTTTTTCTTAGTTGGTGAAAAACCACTGCCATTTGTTCAGACATCTCTTCCTGTCCGAAAAATCTTATGATGCATGACGGAGTTGTTCCATGACCGGCCATTCGCAGACTCGCCACTCCGCCGGTGACGCTGCATCCGCCTCACTTGCGTCGGGAGGCGTCATCGCCCATCTTTTCCACATCCGACTTGATCGCTGCTGCGTCTGAACTCAGGGTGGCGGTATAAGCGTTGAGTTCGGCCGTGGTGATGCAGTCGTCGCCGTCGGTGTTCATGGCATTAAACACCTCCGTCAGAGTCAGGTGCGTGTGCCCTCGCACTCCCTCGGTAGTGGGATTAGCCGTGGCGGCCACGACCAAGCACAGGACCAGGAGGCCAAAACGGAACATAGTGACGGATGTTGTTTGCGCTGGCTGCTAGCAAGGTACTGAGGATACGGCACTGAACCACCGTCTTAAATACGACAGGAATGAGTCAACTGGAGGCAACTGGCGCCATCCGTTTCAGCAACAAGTGTACTAACAGCTGTGCACTCTGCGCTCGCAGTGGTACGTTTGTGTAACATGTTATCTCACAGCATGGTGCCATCTGTGAAAATGCGTCGGTGTTGTGTCACTGGGTTTTGTCTGGGGAGATATGTGGTTTAAAGACTTCAATGGGAAATAGCGGTGTGTTGGTTTAGCTGCAGCCAGGTCGTGAAACTCGCTATGTCATAATGACCCGTAGAACGCCGCCTACTGCAGGCAGTACAGATCGCTTTATTCCGTGTCAGATAAGTAGAAGCAGGAACAGAAAAATGAACAGTTATTTCACCTTCATGCTCGATGTGATGCTGGGAAAGAACTTCAAAATTCTCTGGTGATGATGCACAATTTTTTATTTTTTTGTAGAGAAATTTAATTTTTTCACCAGTCACAGTTTGATGAGATGACCAACATGCAATGTGTTATACAAGGAGCAATCATAAGGTTTTACTAAGATGCAATGCAGCTGTATCCCATTGCATCTTAAAAATGCGTGTCGTGCATGGACACAAATTTATGTAACTCGGCATCAGGCGTCACGCATGCATGCAAGCAGTTGCCAACTGGCGCGCATTTAGAGCCTATCACATACGCCTATAAATATATGCATACATAGATGCATATATTTTCATATATATTCATATATATATATATATATGTATATATATATATATATATGTATATATATAAATGAATTGGTACATTTAGGTAGCAAATTTTCTTCTTTGCAAGTGCTGTCATAGCCTTCTGTGTCGGTGCATTTTATAAGGTTTTTTTGCTGTCCTTGCTCGAGCTTTCTGATTATGGCTCTCTTCTCATCAGTTAGATTGAAAAGTTGCTCGCCTATGCTTGGTGTCTATTGATGTTACTAAAGTTTCGAAATTAGATATTCCATTTTCCAAGGCCGACGCATACCGGATGTAAATGACGAATATATGATCATATATCAAAGGTAAGTATAACCAGCAACGTAAAAACAATCAGGTTTCATTAACTTCAATTCGATTACCATCTTTTATGTGATTTACCTTAGGTGGCCGGCATTTTTTCTTAGAATCACAGGAGTTCAAGCGGCAAAACACATGCTGAATGTACGATGCCATGCGATATACCTTAAACGGATGGCATCGATCGTTCCTAACTGAGGTGAAGGGTGCCTGGGAGGTTGGCTTACTTGTTTAGCTGCGGTGACGATGTTTAGGTCGTGACAGCTTCCAGAACACAATGCTTCTTCCTGTTTGATGATATTATGATGGCAGTGTCTCTGGTAATGCCGTCTCGGTTGATGTTCCGGCCGTATCTTTCCGCACGTGCTTATTTGGGGCACGTCAGCCAAGTAACTTGTCAAGCACTTTGAAAGTGTGGTGGTAATGACACCAACCAATTATTTCTTAATGTTAATTAAAAAATCCAATTCATGTTAATTTATTTCTCAGCATCCTCTCGAACATGAAGCTGAAATAATCATTCCTTTTTCTCTTCATGCTCCTACTTATTTAACACGGAATAAAGCTATCCGTAGTGTCTTATGCATAAAGCAAAGCGTTCTGCCTGCCGAAACCGGCGTTCTACGGGTCAACATGACATATCGCATTTCACGAACTCGCTGCAGCCAAACCCACAAACAGCTATTTTTCAATTAAGTCTTAAAACAACATACCTACCTAGATAAAACCAAGTAACAAAAAACCGACACATTTTCACAGATGGCATCATGCTATGAGATAACATGCTCAACATGTTGATAACATGCTGTTGATAACATCCTTCCGTTCCACCGCGGAGCGTCGTTCGGTTCCCGTTCTGGCGACACGAGACATGATTCCCTGACCGATACAGGGGGTCCTTAGAGGGATGCATCATATCACATGGGCCCGCCTCCTGACACAGAGGCCTTACGATCACCGCAGTTTTCCCTTCTATCGGTACAAGCACCCGCATTAACGCAGAAAGGTCTCTTATCACCTCAGGTGGTCCCGTAATGTGTCCATAGACTCCGGTTCGCCTCAACGGGTCTATGCTGGAATTGGCATGGAGTGCAGACAATTCGGAACTGGCACCCTGACTGACACAGAGCCATTGCATTGCCTCAATGTGAACAGTCATCATCAGTTCTCATGTTTTCTTTCATGTCCAGAGTGTCCCGACCAACACGGGACGCCTTCCGTTGTTCGAGTCTCGTCCCGGCCTCTGACGAACAAAGCTTCTCGAGCAACTCGAGGCCCCTTGTTGAAACGGAAAAAGCTATTAGGCACTGTATGCCCCTGAACGTCACACGAACCCCGCATTAATGTGATCACGGACCGGTGTAAATGGCAGGCTCGGCCGTGTCCCCACCTGGGAAATGGGCTCCCCGATCTCAGACCGGCACGGAGCCGACTGTTCGGTGTTGGTGATTTATAAATGCTCTGTCTCCGGTGCGTCCAACAGCTGCAAGATGCTCTCCAACTGACATTTGTGACCATGACCCTACGGGCAGGTGTCTTAAATATGACCTACAACCACACTCTTTACCGTTCAGCCTTCCATTCGGGCCCTTGATCTTTGGCCTCCAGATACCCTTGGGCCCCTCTTCGGGCCGCTCAAAAACCGCTCTTGGTCGACTCGGGCCACTTGCCTCCACACGACCTCTGTTTGGCACTGTAACCTCTGACTGACAACGTGTGGCAGGTACTTCAAAAAGTGCAACTAGCACAACTTCGCTGGTTAGGAAAATCACGTGTTATTATCGTGTCTATGATCGTTGCACG
The DNA here is from genome assembly GCF_011947565.3 of Pollicipes pollicipes. Classification (NCBI taxonomy): domain Eukaryota; kingdom Metazoa; phylum Arthropoda; class Thecostraca; order Pollicipedomorpha; family Pollicipedidae; genus Pollicipes; species Pollicipes pollicipes. Next base: position 15,990,933 of record NW_023597055.1, read on the forward strand.
GCTAGGAGTACATAACTAGCAGCGGTTAGACTATACCCCTTCTTAAAAGAAATCAATGATGCGACAGGAGTAAAGATTATCGCATCTGAAAATTTTCACGTTGAGTGGTAGCAAACGGGCCTGTATTAACACATTCATTTCGCATCATAAGAACTCGCTCGAAAACATTACGGGCCGTCTGTTCCCATTGGCCAACGGATCAAGAGAGCCCATGTCGCACAACATCTGACGACTGTTTTCTTAGGTGATGAAAAAGTGATGTCATATCTTGAGACATTTCTTCCTCCCCGAAAAGTCGTCTGATGCCTGACGGAGTTGTTCAATGGCCGGCCAGTGGTGGACTCGCCACTCCGCCGGTGACGCTGCATGCGCCTCACTTGCGTCGGGACGCATCATCGGCCAGCTTTTCCACATCCGACTTGATCGCTGCTGCGTCTGAATTCAGTGTGGCGGTATAAGCGTTGAGTTCGGCCGTGGTGACGCAGTCGTCGCCGTCGGTGTTCATGGCATTATACGCATCCGTCAGAGACTGGTGGGTGTGTCCTTTCACTCCCACCTTAGCGGGATTAGCCGTGGCGGCCACGACCAAGCACAGGACCAGGAGGCCAAAACGGAGCATAGTGAAAGGAACGTAAGGAACTTATAAGGCAACGGAATAAACTTGTAAGAGCGGAAAGTTCTTGCGCTGGCTGCTGGCAAGATACTGAAGATACGGCACTGAGCAACCGTCTTAAGCACTTAAAGAATGAGTCAGCTGAGGGCAATTGGCGCCATCCGTTGCAGCAACAAGTGAACTAACAGTTGCGCACTTTGCAGCGTGTTACGTTTGTACAACGTGTCATCTCAAAGCATGGTGCCATCTGTGAAAATGCGCAAATGCTGTGTGTTCCTTGTTTTTGGCTTAGAAGATATATGGTTTTACGAATTAGCTTGGGAAAAAGTTGTTTGTTGCTTGAGCTGCAGCCAGGTAGAGAATCATGCTGTGTCATGATGACCAACAGAACACCGCTTACGGCCGGCAGAATGCTCTGCTTCACGCATAAGACAGTATTGATAGGTTTATTCCTTATCAAATAGTTATGAAAAAGGAGAGAAAAATGGAAAATTCGTTCGGCTACATATCTTGGGCGGGATGATGATGAGCTATTAATTCGAAATCACGCGACCATCATGCACAATTTTTACTTTCTTATTTTTGAAGCAGCGAGCCACAGTTTTATGAGGTGACCAACATTAAGGGTATTGTTGACGTAGTGCGACGCAGTACGGGTCGTGGTATCTAACTTGTGACCTTAGAGGACCTATGTCCTGTTCAAATACGTTTATGATTGCAAAGGTGGCCCGACTGGAGACGCCCATAGCGATCTGCGACCAGCGCTGCGTGAGCCAGGGTGTCCTTGTTCCTCTCAGAGGCGCCGGCATTCGACAAGAAGTCGTCTGTCTATCCCACGGTGTCATTCACGCTCGCCTTGTCATGCATTGTCGCTCGCATTCAGATGTGACCAGATCCCGATTTCTGACATGTTTTGTTCTGACATGAACCCTCTGCTTCTGATGTTTTCTTCCTCCGAATGGATCGACCATGAAATGAAAATTAATCCTCCCGCTCCAGGCGAGTGTCGCGGCCGCGGGGGCGAGGAGAGGAGTAGTAACAATAAGACTCGGAGAGCCGCCGGCGCGAGGGCGGGCATGCCGGCGGGACGGACTGTGTGGAGTGCCTGTGACGATTGTCAAATGCAGAAGTGACTTTGGACGTACTGAGTGTACCAGTGAGCCGGAGGCGAGGCACCGAACAGCAAAACTTACATGTTCACAAAAACCGTTGCCAGCGGTGGGCCAATACGACTCCTCATAGCTATTCCCTCTATCTGTCTGTAGAGGGATTGATAGAATAGATGACTCCAACACTAGGGATATTCTGTACCTCAACACCTTGCTCACGGTCCAAAAGACTGGCAAGTAACTTTACATCAAGTACACTCAATACATCAACTATTACACCAAACACTTCATACGTACTCCAAATTTTACATCAAGCCAATCTGAGGCCCTCTCATCTTGCCCTTCAAATCAGCTGACGCCCTGAAAATCAAAATGACGGCATTTCACGCACAGCTTTTGAGGGCACAATGCCTGGCCTCAAACAAACAGCTGCCATAAAGGGATGAAACAAAATGCAATATTTATTTGCATCAAATGGATGTCCACTTAGGATGATCCAACAGAGTAAATACCTACCAAAACATGCTACAGACAACGTACATAGACGACAAAACCGCGATACAAGCGATGGAAGCCATGTACAACTTAAAGTGTGCTGTCAACCACAAAAACGCATTGGAGAATAGTAAGAAGTGGCGCATGTAATAAATATGATAAGTTCTGCAGAACTCTTAAGCAAAAATAACTACTAGTTGAGCGAAAGCTGATTCCCTAAAGAACCAATTTTTAGGCCTGTTGAAAGAAGCGCCACCTGTATCAAATATATTTCTCAAGTGAGCTATCATGTTTTATGACTGATACTGGCCGTAAACCATCATGAATCTATGCTTTCGTGTAGACTGCTAACATAGGAGGGAAATAACACAAAGCTGCATGGTAAGCTGCATTCCGCACTTCTTAAACGGATTTACACGGACATAAACCCGTGTATTCATTCATGTCCAAAGTACAGCAACTCCTAACGCCGGCTCAGCTGATTCGGCTTCAGCAGACGAAAGACAGGTGTTGTTGAATGACCGAGCGAGGTTGTGGCGGTGGAGCAGGATAGTCGGGTCACCACCACTTGTCGACAGGTCACAGTCAGCTCGGTTAGTGTTGACTTGGGAGGTCCTATGGAAACGCTTACTTACAACGTTAGGTCTCCGTGCTATGAACGACTCATTTTTTTAAAGTGTTGTCTTGGAACACAACCAAGATATGGACTATAATGAAATACGTTTGGAAGTAGTACTGCAACTCCTCACCATTTAAAAGAAGTTAAGTTATCTGTGAAATGCGCAAAAATTGTGGCAATCTCGTTTTTTACGTCAATGTTAACTGTCTATCCCACGGTGTCATTCACGCTCACCTTGTCATGCTTTGTCGCTCGCATTCAGATGTGACCAGAACCTGGGTTTCTGACATGTTGGAAACCCTCTGCTTCTGGTGTTTTCTTTCACCGAATGGATCGACCATGAAATCAAAATCAATCCTCCCGCCCCAGGCGCCCCGTGCGAGTGTCGCGGCCGCGGGGGCGAGGAGATGTGGTAGCAACATGGAGAAGACTCGGAGAGCCGCCGGCGCGAGGGCGGGCATGCCGGCGGGACGGACTGTGTGGAGTACCTGTGACGATTGTCAAATGCAGAAGTGACTTTGGACGTACTGAGTGTAACAGTGAGCCGGAGGCGAGGCACGGAACAGCAAAACTTACATGCTCACAAAAACAGTTGCAAGCGGTGGGCCAATACGGCTCCTTATAGCTATTCTCTCTATCTGTCTGTAGAGGGATTGATAGAACGGATCACTCCAACACTAGGGATATTCCGCACCTCAACACCTTGCTCACGGTCCAAAAGACTGGCAAATAACTTTACATCAAGTACACTCGGTACATCAACTATTACACCAAATACTCCGTACATACTCTAAATTTTACATCAAGCCATTCGGAGGCCCTGTCATCTTGCCCTTCAAATCAGCTGACCCACGGCCACAGCTGACCCATGTTTTAGTGTAGACTGTTAATTATCGGTGGGAAACAACACAAAGCTGCATGCTAAGCTGCATTCCGCACTTCTTAAACGGATTTACGGAAATAAAAACCCGTGTATTCATTCAGGTCCAAAGTGCAGCAACTCTTAAGGCCGGCTCAGCTGATTCGGCATCAGCAGACGGAAGACAGGTGTTGTTGAATGACCGAGCGAGGTTGTGGCGGTGGAGCAGGATAGTCGGGTCACCACCACTTCTCGACAGACCACAGTCACCTCGGTCAGTGTGGATCTGAGAGGTTCTATGGAAACGCTTAGTTACGATGATAGGTCTCCGCGCTATGAATGACTTATTTTTTTTAAAGTTTTGTCCTGGAACAGAACCAAGGTATGGACTATAATGAAATAGGTTTCGAAGTAGTACTGCAACTTCTCACCATTCAAAAGAAGATCAGTTATCTGTAAAATGTGCAAAAATTGTGGCAATCTCGTTTTTTACATCAATGTTGATACGCCTTAATAGCAAGTGAATAACACTGACCTACGACAGGTCGACATACTACCCTACGGTAGTCGGTCGACAATGGAGTGTTAGATGAAACGAAGCATCTCGAAGATATTTTTTAGGCAGGGCACCAATTGAATCACCAAAGTCCATTGACCTTGGGTCAGGTAGGGAAGTCGGCCCAAGATTAAAACCAACCTGTTTTATCACTCCACGTCTTGCTGTATGAAGTAGTTTCTGGTGCTCACTTCGGAATGATTGATTACAAGAACCGCATTAGATATTTTCACTGGTCTTCTTGAAAGTCAAAATAGGTCACTGACCTAAGCTGACTAAGGTCAATATTTCGTTTTTAGGAACGTATTACCTAGCGTTAACTTTGTCGCTTATTTGAATGCAAAACTCAATGCAGTGTTCTATGATTTTCGTCACCATAACCTTCTAAGGTCGAAAAAGGTAACTGACCTTAAATAAGCATGTGACCTTTTGCTTAGAACAGGTGTTCAGTTCTAGCAACACTTTGAACACAAATGCGGAGTTTGACATTGTTTGGCATAAAATTCATGACCTAGGAGCCTGAAAATTTGACCCCAGTGAGTTTATTTACAGACCAACACACCCGATCAGTTTGGTGTCTCTGGCCTCTGAGATTCTGAGATTTCAAGGCGGTCAACTTGACCCCCACCCGAGTGGAGGGTATCAAACAAGCCAACCGGGCGTATGTCAAAGTGAACACTCACACAGCCCGTTTTTTGTCTCAATCTGTATTTAATTTTGATATTGTTTCGTGTACCACATCTGTGTCACAAAATCACTCATCAGCGAACCCTTAAGAAAATAAAATCTGAAGACGTCAAACCAGTCAACCAGGACGACAAGATGCCGGTCACTACCTACCTACCAAAACAAAATAATCACCCAATTCTTCGTGAAAAATAATCTAACGCCTAACTCTGACCCCGTGAAACGAACCAACGTCGTTTACCATTTGCGTTGTGACATAGGAGATTGCATGTTTCTAAAGCAATCAAGCTACGTTGGTGTCATTACCACCACATTTTCAATCTGCTTGACATGTTACTTGGCTGACGTGCCCCAAAAGAGCACGTGCGGGAAGATACGCCCGGAACATCAACCAAGAAGGCCTCACCAGAGACACTGCCATCATAATATCACCAAACACGAGGAAGCTTTGTGTTCTGGAAGCTGTCACGACCTAAACATCGTCACCGCAGCTAAACAAGTAAGCCAACCTCCCAGGCACCCTTCACCTCAGTTAGGAACGATCGATGCCATCCGTTTATGGTATGTCGCATGGTATGGTATATTTGGCATGTGTTTTGCCGCTTGAATTTCTATGCTTGTAAGAGAAAAAGGCCACCTGTGGTAAATCATATAAAAGATGGTAATCGAATTGAAGTTAATGAAACCTGATTGCTTTTACCTTACTGGTTATACTTACCTTTGATATATGATAATATATTAGTCATTTCTATGCGGTATGCGTCGGCCTTTGAAAATGGAATATCTAATTTCGAAACTTTAGTAACATCAATAGACACCAAGCATAGGCGAGCTACTATTCAATCTAAATGATGAGAAGAGAGCCATAATCAGAAAGCTCGAGCAAGGACAGCAAAAAAACCTTATAAAATGTATCGAGACTGAAGTCTATAACAGCACTTGCAAAGAAGAAAAGTTGCTACCTAAATGTACCAGTTTATTTACATAAATGAATTTATATGAAAATATATGCATTTATGTATGCATATATTTATTGTCGTATGTGATAGGGTCTTAATGCGTGCTAGTTGGCAACTGCTTGCATGCATGCGTGACGCCTGATGCCGAGCTACATAAATTTGTGTCCGTGCACGATACGTATTTTTAAGATGCAATGGGATATAGCTGCATGGCATCTTAGTAAAAGCTTATGATTGATCCTTGTATAATACATTGCATGTTGGTCATCTCATAGGACTGTGGCTGGTGAAAAAATTAATTGTCTGAAGAAAAAAAAAATCAAAAATTGTGCATCATCAGCAGAGAATTTTGAAGTTCTTTCCCAGCATCATGTCGACCATGAAGGTGAAATAACTGTTCATTTTTCTTTTCCTGCTTCTACTTATCTGACACGGAATAAAGCTATCCGTACTGCCTGCAGAAAGCGGCGTTCTACGGGCCATCATGACATAGCGAGTTTCACGACCTGGCTGCAGCAAAACCAACACACCGCTATTTCCCATTTAAGACATAAAACCACATATATCCCCAGACTAACCCCAGTGACGCAACACCGAAGCATTTTCACAGATGGCACCATGCTGTGAGATAACATGTTACACAAACGTACCACTGCGAGCGCAGAGTGCGCTGCTGTTAGTACACTTGTTGCTGAAACGGATGGCGCCAGTTGCCTCCAGTTGACTCATTTCTGTCGTATTTAAGACGGCGGTTCAGTGCCGTATCTTCAGTGCCTTGCTAGCAGCGAGCGCAAACAACTTCCGTCACTATGTTCCGTCTTGGCCTCCTGGTCCTGTGCTTGGTCGTGGCCGCCACGGCTAATCCCACTACCGAGGGAGTGCGAGGGCACACGCACCTGACTCTGACGGAGGCGTTTAACGCCATGAACACCGACGGCGACGACTGCATCACCACGGCCGAACTCAACGCTTATACCGCCACCCTGAGTTCAGACGCAGCAGCGATCAAGTCGGATGTGGAAAAGATGGGCGATGACGCCTCCCGACGCAAGTGAGGCGGATGCAGCGTCACCAGCGGAGTGGTGAGTCCGCGACTGGCCGGTCATGGAACAGCTCCGTCAGGCATCACAAGACTATTCGGACAGGAAGAGATGTCTGAACAAATGGCAACGGTTTTTCACCAACTAAAAAACGATCGTCTGTTGCTGTGCGGCATGGACTCTCGTCCGGTGGCCAACTTGAGCCGGCGCGATGTGTTTTCGAACGAGTTCGTAGCATACGAAATAAACGTGTCAATTCAGGCCTGTATATTACCGCGCAGCGTGAAAAGCTTGCCATGTGTTTATTCTCACACGCTTCGCATCATTGATATATTTGAAGAGCACGATAGTCTGATCATTGCTAGTTATGAGCTCCTAAATGTGCGGTGATCATAGACACGGTGATGACACATGATGTTCGTTGCAATCCAAATTTTGCGATTTGCATCTTTCAGAGTCCCTGACACATGTTGTCAGTCAGGGGTCACAGGGGCAAGACATACGATAGAATGGGCCATCAGATTGGTGTAAGTTTTTGCCCCACGTGACACGCGGCACGTGCACACGTGTTGAAAAACAATGGAACTGGCCGTTTTTGACACTTTGACGCCACGTTCACACATGATGTTTGTACCAAGTCAGGTCTACATCTCGCAAGCTTAAAACGGTTTTGGTCTAGATAGAAAGGAATGTATTCTACAGAGGAGGTAACAGGTCGTCTTTCATTCATTGAATATACTTTGTCAAGAAAGGCATAGTGAGCGACAAAAGCGTTGCCTGGAAGGGTACTATGGCGTTGTTGTTGGGTTTGCCACTATGTGTTGCTTAAACAGCGATAGACATTAGCTGCTTAGCGGACCATCGCAGTGCTTGACCTACCACGCTGCCCAGTTGGGGAAACGCCATGCAATTCCTGCATGCAATTCCTGCATTCCTCACACACCCAGAAGTGTAACATGCGCGTCGGAGCTGTTGACTCGTCCAGTGGTTTTCCTCTTGCACACACCCAGAGGTGTAACATGCGCGTCGGAGTCAGACCAAAGTAACACGGCTGGTGCGACCTGCGTGATGACCCCGTTAGCCGCAGCACAACGGTCTGATTACGTTCTGATAACAGCAGCGCATAATTTAGACCACGAAAAAGTTCATAGTCTAACCTCGCAAATCATTCGTGAATTCTCAAGGCTATGCGGACAGTCCAAAGAACCGGTAAATACATCAACAAGCTTTACAATAAGCCAATGCACCCTGTGCAAATTGTGGTTCAAATGTGAGCAGAACATAAAATTCTGACGTGTTGGAAACCGCCTGCTTCTGTCGTTTCCTTTCACTGAGTTGATCAGACCATGTGAAATCACACCTCGGGACTTACCTAAGCCCATTTATGCTTTTGTCTTCACGCTTCGTCTGCATTCTGTCAAAAATTGACAGCAGGCTTTTGGTGCATTCTTATATGATGAATATAAAGAAGACCAAAATATACGGGCATTAAAAAGAGTACCATTTTTTGCGGTATTGCTCCATGCAGTTGAAATCGTTCCAAATGGTATGTAAAGAGGGAATGATTCGTGATTTTGTGACAAAGATGTGGTACGAGAAACAATATCAAAATTAAAACGGATGGAGACCAAAAAATGGGCTGTGTGAGTGTTCACTTTCAACACGCGCCCGGTTGGCATGTTCGATACCCTCCGCTCGGGTGGGGGTCAAGTCGATCGCCTTGAAATATCAGTAACTAACAGGGCTAGAGTCACCGAATGGGCAGGGTGTGTTGGTCTGTAAATCAACTCACTTGGTCAAATTTTCCGGCTTCCAGGTCATGAATTTTGTGCCAAACAATGCCAAGCTCCAAATTTATGTTCAGATTGTATCCGGAAGTAGACACTTGTTCGAAGCTAAAGGTCACATGTTCATTGAAGGACATTGACCTTTTTCGACCTTAGAAGGTCATAGTGACGAAAATCAAAGAACACTGCATTGAGTTTTGCATTCGAATAAGCGACAAAGTTTACGCTAGGTAAAACGTTGCTATAAAAGGAATATTGACCTGAGTAAGTTTAGGTCAGTGACCTATTCTGACTAGTAAGACAACCGCTTAAAATGTCTAATGCGCTTCCTGAATAGCTCCTGAGCTCCAAGAGCTGCTCTCTAACTGACATTTGGGATCATGGCCCTACGGGCGAGCGACTTACATGTCGCCTACATCCAACACTTTGGGTGGTTCAGCTCTCCATCCGGGCCCTTGATCTTTGGTGTCCAGAAACCACTGGGAACCTCTTCGGGCCTTGTCAAAAACCGCTGGTGTGACACTTTCTCATGACCCTCCCATGCAGGAATTGCATGGCTTTTCCCCAACTGGGCAGAGTGGTAGGTCGAACACTGCGGTGGTCCGCCAAGCAGCTAATGTTCACCGCTGTTTAAGCAACACGTAGTGGTAAACCCAACACCAACGCCATAGTACCTTTTCAGGCAACGCTTTTATAGCCAAGTATATCTATTTTGGCAAAATATCTTCTATGAATGGAAGACCAACTGTTACCAGCTCTGTAGAATACATTCCTTTCTATCTATACCAAGACCAATCTAAGTTTACGAGATGTAGACTTGACATGTTACAAACGTCATGTGTGGACGTGGCGTCAAAGTGTCAAAAACGGCCAGTTCCATTGTTTTTCAACACGTGTGCACGTGCTGCGTGTCACGTGACGCAAAAGCTTACACCAATCTGATGGCCCATTCTATCGTATATCTTGCCCCTGTGACCCCTGACTCACAACGTGTGTCAGGGACTCCGAAAAATGCAAATAGCAAAATTTGGCTTGTTACGAACATCATATGCATCACCGTGTCTATGGTCATCGCACTTTCAAGAGTCCATAACTAGCAACGATCAGACTATCGTGCCCTTCAAAAATATCAACGATGCGAAGCGCGTGAGAATAAACACATGGCAAGCTTTTCACGCTGCGCGGAAATATACAGCCTTGTATTGACACGTTTATTTCGTATGCTACGAATTCGTTCGAAAACATTGCGCGCCGCCTCTTAAAGTTGGTCACCAGGTGAGAGTCCATGCCGCACAGCAACTGACAATCGTTTTTTAGTTGATGAAAAACCGTTGCCAATTGTTCAGATATCTCTTCCTCTCCGAAAAGTCTTCTGATGCCTGACGGAGTTGTTCCATGACCGGCCAGTCGCAGACTCGCCACTCCGCCGGTGACGCAGCATCCGCCTCACTTGCGTCGGGAGGCGTCATCGCCCATCTTTTCCACATCCGACTTGATCTCTGCTGCGTCTGTATTCAGGGTGGCGGTATAAGCGTTGAGTTCGGCCGTGGTGATGCAGTCGTCGCCGTCGGTGTTCATGGCATTAAACACCTCCGTCAGAGTCAGGTGCGTGTGCCCTCGCACTCCCTCGGTAGTGGGATTAGCCGTGGCGGCCACGACCAAGCACAGGACCAGGAGGCCAAGACGGAACATAGTGACGGAAGTTGCTTACGCTCGCTGCTGGCAACGTACTGGTGATACGGCACTGAACCAGCGTCTTAAATACGACAGAAATGAGTCAACTGGGTTCATTCGTTGGAGCAACAAGTGTACTAACAGCCACGCACATGGCAGCGTGTTACGTTTGCACAACGTGTTTTCTCAAAGCACGGTGCCATCTGTGAAAGAGCCCTAATGTTATGCGTTTCCTGTTTTTGGCCTGGGACATATATCGTTTTACGAATTAGGTTGGGAAAAAGTTGTTTGTAGTTTGAGCTGCAGCCAGGAAGAGAAACACGCTATATCATGATGACCAACAGAACACCGCTTCCGACAGGCAGAATGTTCTGCTTCATGCATGAGACAGCACTGATTGGTTTATTCGCTATCAAATAGTTAGGAAAAAGGAGAGAAAAATGGAAAATTAGTTCGACTTCATATCTTGGTCGGAATGATGATAAGCAGTTAATTCGAAATCACGCGACCATTAGGCGCAATTTTTTACTTTCCTGTTTTTGAAGCAGCGAGCCACAGTTTTATAAGGTGACCAACATTAAGGGCATTATTGACGTAGTACGACATAGTAAGGGTCGCGAGATCTAACTTGTGCCCTTAGAGGACCTATGCCCTGTTCAAATGTGTTTATGATTGCAAAGGTGGCCCGACTGGAGACGCCCATAGCGATCTGCGACCATCCAACTCTGACCCCGTGAAACGAACCAACGTCGTTTACCAATTTCGTCGTGACATATGAGATTGCAGGTTTCTAAAGCAATCAAACTACGTTGGCGTCATTACCACCGCACTTTCAATGTGGTTGACAATGAGCTTGCTGACGTGCCCCAAAAGAGCACGTGCGGAAAGAACACGGCCGGAGCATCAACTGAGACGGCCTCACCAGAAACACGGCCATCATAATATCATCAAACACGAGGAAGCTTTGTGTTCTGGAGGCTGTCACGATCAAAACCGCAACTAAACAAGGAAGCCCACCCCCCAGACACCCCTCACCTCAATGAGGAAGAATCGATGCCATCCGTGTATGGTATGTCGCACTATTCAGCACGTGTTTTTCCACTTGCACTCTTATGCCCGTTGGAAAAAATGCCGACCACCAAGGTAGATATCATAAAATTCGGCGATCGAGTCGAAGTTGATGAAACCTATTTGCTCTTACCTCATTGGTTACGCCTACCTTATATGATCACATAGTATATCACATAGTAGATGAAGATGTGATCACATAGTATATGATCACATCTTCGTCACTCTTATGCGGTATGCGTTTGCCTTTGAAAATGGAATACTTAATTTCAAAACTTTAGTAAAATCAATAGACACCAAACATCGGCGAGCTACTTTTCAATCTCGATTATGAGAAGGGAACCATACTTTGAAAACTCGAGCATCGACAGAAAAACCTGATGAAATATATCTACACTTAAGTCTTCAACAGCACTTGCTTAAAAAACAATTTGCTGCCTACTTGTAGCAATATATATATATATATATATATATATATATATATATATATGCATATATTTAGTTGCGTATGTAATAGGCTCTTAATGTGTGCTAGCTGGCAGTTGTTTGCATGAAAGAGCGAAGCCTGGTGCCGAGTTACATAAATCTGTTTTCATGCCCGACACGTATTTTTACGATGGAGTAATAGATAGATTGCATCGCTTCGTAGTAAAACATAACAATTGCTCCTTGTGTAATGCCCTTCTCGGTGGTCATCTCATAAAATGGTTAATATCTGAAGAAAAGTTCAATTTTCTGAGAAAAAGTTCAAAAATTGTGCATCATCACCAGACAATTTTTAGTTTATTTCTCAGCATCCTCTCGAACATGAAGCTGAAAAAATCATTCCTTTTTTCTCTTCCTGCTCTTACTTATTTAACACGGTATAAAGCTATCCGTAGTGTCTTATGCATAAAGCAAAGCGTTCTGCCTGCCGTAAGCGGCGTTCTACGGGTCAACATGACAAATCGAGTTTCACGACCTGGCTGCAGCCAAACCCACAAACAGCCATTTTTCAATTAAGTCTTAAAACCACATACCTACCTAGGCAAAGCCAAGTAACAAAACACCGACGCATTTTTACAGATGGCATCATGCTATGAGATAACATGCTCAACATGTTGACAACATGCTGTTGATGACATCCTTCCGTTCCACCGCGGAGCGTCGTTCGGTTCTTGTTCTCGCGACACGGGACATGATTCCCTGACCGATACAGGGGGTCCTTAGAGGGATGCATCATATCACATGGGCCCGCCTCCTGACACAGAGGCCTTGCGATCTGCGCAGTTTTCCCTTCTATCGGTACAAGCACCCGCATTAACGCAGAAAGGTCTCTTATCACCTCAGGTGGTCCCGTAATGTGTCCATAGACTCCGGTTCGCCTCAACGGGTCTATGCTGGAATTGGCATGGAGTGCAGACAATTCGGAACTGGCACCCTGACTGACACAGAGCCATTGCATTGCCTCAATGTGAACAGTCATCATCAGTTCTCATGTTTTCTGTCATTGCCAGAGTGTCCCGACCAACACGAGACGCCTTCCATTGTTCGAGTCTCGCCCCCGCCAGATACATCCGATGCATGCATACATCCGAGGGTCGCGGCCACGGGGGCGAGGAGAGGACAAATAACAATAAGATTCGGAGGGCCGCCGGCGCAAGGACAGGCACGCCGGCGGGACGGACTGTGTGGAGTATCTGTGGCGATTGTCAAATGCAGAAGTGACTTTTGACGTACTGAGTGTACCAGTGAGGCGGAGGCGAGGCACGGAATACCAAAACTTAAATGTTCACAAAAATAGTTGCAAGCGATGGGCCAATACGTCTCCTCATAGCTATTCCCTCCATCTGTCTGTAGAGGGAGTGATAGAACGGATCACTACAACACTAGGGATATTCCGTACCTCAACACCTTGCTCACGGTACAAAAGACTAGCAAATAACTTTACATCAAGTACACTCGATACATCAAATATTACACCAAATACTCCGCACGTACTCCAAGATTTACACCAAGCCAATCTCGGCACCTATCATCTTGCCCTTCACATCAGCTGACGCCGTGAAAATCAAAATTGCGGTACTTCACGCACAGCCTTTGAGGGCACAATGCATTGCCTCTAATTGCATTGCAGCTGCCGTAAAGGGATGAACCAAAATGTACTGTTTATTCGCATCAAATGGATATTCACTTAGGATGATTAAGCAGAGTAAATACTTCACCAAAACATGCTCCATGCGACACAGACGGCACACACGCGATACAAAACGATGGAAGCCATGTGCAATTTAAGGTTTGTCGTCAAGCACAAAAACGCATTGGAATAAAGCAAGAAGTGGCGCATGCAATAAGGAAAAGAAAATCTGCAGAACTCTTAGAGCAAAAATAACTAATAGTTACTGAAAAGCTGATTCCCTAAAGAACCATTTTTGTGGCCTGTTAATGGAAGCGCCACCTGTATCAAACATATTTCTTAAGTGAGCTATCATGTTTTATGACTGATATTGGCCGTAAACAACCATGAATCTATGTTTCAGTGTAGACTGTTAATCATATGTGGAAAATAACACAAAGCTGCACGCTAAGCTGCACTCCGCACTTCTTGATAGGATTTACGCAGATAAAACCCCGTGTATTCATTCAGGTCCAAAGTGCAGCAACTCCCAACGCCGGCTCAGCTGATTCGGCATCAGCAGACGAAAGACAGGTGTTGTTGAATGACCGAGCGAGGTTGTGGCGGTGGAGCAGGATCATAGTCGGGCCACCACCACTTGTCGACAGGTCACAGTCACCTCGGTCAGTGTGGACTTGAGAGGTTCTATGGAAACGCTTACTTACGATGCTAGGTCTCCGTGCTATAAACGACTTATTTTTTACGTGTTGTCTTGGAACACAACCAAGATATGGACTATAATGAAATAGGTTTCGAAGTAGTACTGCAACTTCTCACCATTCAAAAGAAGATCAGTTATCTGTAAAATGTGCAAAAATTGTGGCAATCTCGTTTTTTACATCAATGTTGATACGCCTTAATAGCAAGTGAATAACACTGACCTACGACAGGTCGACATACTACCCTACGGTAGTCGGTCGACAATGGAGTGTTAGATGAAACGAAGCATCTCGAAGATATTTTTTAGGCAGGGCACCAATTGAATCACCAAAGTCCATTGACCTTGGGTCAGGTAGGGAAATCGGCCCAAGATTAAAACCAACCTGTTTTATCACTCCACGTCTTGCTGTATGAAGTAGTTTCTGGTGCTCACTTCGGAATGATTGATTACAAGAACCGCATTAGATATTTTCACTGGTCTTCTTGAAAGTCAAAATAGGTCACTGACCTAAGCTGACTAAGGTCAATATTTCGTTTTTAGGAACGCATTACCTAGCGTTAACTTTGTCGCTTATTTGAATGCAAAACTCAATGCAGTGTTCTATGATTTTCGTCACCATAACCTTCTAAGGTCGAAAAAGGTAACTGACCTTAAATAAGCATGTGACCTTTTGCTTAGAACAGGTGTTCAGTTCTAGCAACACTTTGAACACAAATGCGGAGTTTGACATTGTTTGGCATAAAATTCATGACCTAGGAGCCTGAAAATTTGACCCCAGTGAGTTTATTTACAGACCAACACACCCGATCAGTTTGGTGTCTCTGGCCTCTGAGATTCTGATATTTCAAGGCGGTCAACTTGACCCCCACCCGAGTGGAGGGTATCAAACAAGCCAACCGGGCGTATGTCAAAGTGAACACTCACACAGCCCGTTTTTTGTCTCAATCTGTATTTAATTTTGATATTGTTTCGTGTACCACATCTGTGTCACAAAATCACTCATCAGCGAACCCTTAAGAAAATAAAATCTGAAGACGTCAAACCAGTCAACCAGGACGACAAGATGCCGGTCACTACCTACCACCAAAACAAAATAATCACCCAATTCTTCGTGAAAAATAATCTAACGCCTAACTCTGACCCCGTGAAACGAACCAACGTCGTTTACCATTTGCGTTGTGACATAGGAGATTGCATGTTTCTAAAGCAATCAAGCTACGTTGGTGTCATTACCACCACATTTTCAATCTGCTTGACATGTTACTTGGCTGACGTGCCCCAAAAGAGCACGTGCGGGAAGATACGCCCGGAACATCAACCAAGAAGGCCTCACCAGAGACACTGCCATCATAATATCACCAAACACGAGGAAGCTTTGTGTTCTGGAAGCTGTCACGACCTAAACATCGTCACCGCAGCTAAACAAGTAAGCCAACCTCCCAGGCACCCTTCACCTCAGTTAGGAACGATCGATGCCATCCGTTTATGGTATGTCGCATGGTATGGTATATTTAGCATGTGTTTTGCCGCTTGAATTTCTATGCTTGTAAGAGAAAAAGGCCACCTGTGGTAAATCATATAAAAGATGGTAATCGAATTGAAGTTAATGAAACCTGATTGCTTTTACCTCACTGGTTATACTTACCTTTGATATATGATAATATATTAGTCATTTCTATGCGGTATGCGTCGGCCTTTGAAAATGGAATATCTAATTTCGAAACTTTAGTAACATCAATAGACACCAAGCATAGGCGAGCTACTATTCAATCTAAATGATGAGAAGAGAGCCATAATCAGAAAGCTCGAGCAAAGACAGCAAAAAAACCTTATAAAATGTATCGAGACTGAAGTCTATAACAGCACTTGCAAAGAAGAAAAGTTGCTACCTAAATGTACCAGTTTATTTACATAAATGAATTTATATGAAAATATATGCATTTATGTATGCATATATTTATTGTCGTATGTGATAGGGTCTTAATGCGTGCTAGTTGGCAACTGCTTGCATGCATGCGTGACGCCTGATGCCGAGCTACATAAATTTGTGTCCGTGCACGATACGTATTTTTAAGATGCAATGGGATATAGCTGCATGGCATCTTAGTAAAAGCTTATGATTGATCCTTGTATAATACATTGCATGTTGGTCATCTCATAGGACTGTGGCTGGTGAAAAAATTAATTGTCTGAAGAAAAAAAAAATCAAAAATTGTGCATCATCAGCAGAGAATTTTGAAGTTCTTTCCCAGCATCATGTCGACCATGAAGGTGAAATAACTGTTCATTTTTCTTTTCCTGCTTCTACTTATCTGACACGGAATAAAGCTATCCGTACTGCCTGCAGAAAGCGGCGTTCTACGGGCCATCATGACATAGCGAGTTTCACGACCTGGCTGCAGCAAAACCAACACACCGCTATTTCCCATTTAAGACATAAAACCACATATATCCCCAGACTAACCCCAGTGACGCAACACCGAAGCATTTTCACAGATGGCACCATGCTGTGAGATAACATGTTACACAAACGTACCACTGCGAGCGCAGAGTGCGCAGCTGTTAGTACACTTGTTGCTGAAACGGATGGCGTCAGTTGCCTCCAGTTGACTCATTTCTGTCGTATTTAAGACGGCGGTTCAGTGCCGTATCTTCAGTGCCTTGCTAGCAGCGAGCGCAAACAACTTCCGTCACTATGTTCCGTCTTGGCCTCCTGGTCCTGTGCTTGGTCGTGGCCGCTTCGGCTAATCCCACCACTGAGGGAGTGGGAGGACACACCCACCTGACTCTGACGGAGGCGTTTAATGCCATGAACACCGACGGCGACGACTGCATCACCACGGCCGAACTCAACGCTTATACCGCCACCCTGAGTTCAGACGCAGCAGCGATCAAGTCGGATGTGGAAAAGATGGGCGATGACGCCTCTCGACGCAAGTGAGGCGGATGCAGCGTCACCGGCGGAGTGGCGAGTCCGCGACTGGCCGGTCATGGAAAAACTCCGTCAGGCATCACAAGACTTCTCGGAGAGGAAGAGATGTCTGAACAAATGGCAACGGTTCTTCACCAGCTAAAAAACGATCGTCAGTTGCTGTGCGGCATGGACTCTCATCCGGTGGCCAACTTGAGCAGGCGGCGCGTTATGTTTTCGAACGAGTTCGTAGCATACGAAATAAACGTGTCAACACGGGCCTGTATATTACCGCGCAGCGTGAGAAGCTTGCCATGTGTTTATCCTCACGCGCTTCGCATCATTGATGTTTTTGCAAGGGACGATATCGTTGCTAGTTATTAACTTCTAAAAGTGCGATGATCGTAGACACGGTGATGGCATATGATGTTCGTAACAAGCCAAATGTTGCGATTTGTATTTTTCGGAGTCCCAGACACACGTTGTCAGTCAGGGGTCACTGGGGCAAGGTAGACGATAGAATGGGCCATCGGGTTGTTGTACGTTTTTGTGCCACGTGACACGCGGCACGTGCACACGTGTTGAAAAACAATGGAACTGGCCGTTTTTGACGCTCTCGAAGCAACGTTCACACATGATGTTTGTTTCAAGTCAAGTCTACATCTCGTAAGCTTATAGCGGTTTTGGTCTAGATAGAAAGGAACGTATTCTACAGAGCTGGTAGCAGTTCGTTTTTCATTCATAGAAGATATTTTGCCAAGATAGATATACTTAGCTATAAAAGCGTTGCCTGAAATGGTACAATGACGTTGGTGTTGAGTTTACCACTACGTGTTGCTTAAACAGCGGTAAACATTAGCTGCTTAGCGGATCACCGCTGTGCTTGACCTACCACGGTGCGCAGTTAGCGAAAAGACATGAAATCCTGCATGGCAGGGTCGTGAGAAAGTGCCACACCAGCGGGTTTTGACAAGGCCCGAAGAGGTTCCAAGGGGTTTCTGGACACCAAAGATCAGGGGCCCGGATGGAAAGCTGAACCACCCAAAGTGTTGGATGTAGGCCACATGTTAGTCGCTCGCCCGTAGGGCCATGATCCCAAATGTCATTTAGAGAGCAGCTCTTGGAGCTCAGGAGCTTTTCAGGAAGCGCATTAGACATTTTAAGTGGTTTTCTAAGTAGTCAGAATAGGTCACTGACCTAAACTTACTCAGGTCAATGTTCCTTTTTTTCCAACGTTTTACCTAACGTAAACTTTGTCGCTTATTCGAATGCAAAACCCAATGCAGTGTTCTATGATTTTCGTCATCATGATCTTCTAAGGTCGAAAAAGGTCAATGTCCTTAAATGAACATGTGACCTTTTGCTTCGAACAAGTGTCTAGTTCTGGATACAATTTGAACACAAAATTGGAGCTTGGCATTGTTTGGCACAAAATTCATGACCTGGGAGCCTCAAAACTTGGCCAAGTGAGTTGATTTACAGACCAGCACACCCGGACAATTTCGTGTCTCTAGCCCTCTTACTTCCTGAGATTTCAAGGCGATCAACTTGACCCCCACCCGAGCGGAGGGAATCGAACAAGCCAACCTGGCGCGTGTTAAAAGTGAACACTCACACAGGCCGTTTTTTGGTCTACATCCGTATTTAATTTTGATATTGTTTCTCCTACCACATTTGCGTCACAAAATCACGCATCATTCCCTCTTTCCAGACCATTTGGAACGATTTCAACTACATGGAGCAATACAACAAAAATTGGTACTCTTTTAATGCCCGTATATTTTGGTCTTTATTATATTCCTTACATAAGAATGTACCAAAACATTCTGAAAATTTTTGACAGAATGGAGGCGTCGTGTGAAGACAAGAATATAAATGCTCTTAGATAAGTCCCGAGGCGTGATTTCACATGGTCTGATCAACTCAGTGAAAGGAAACAACAGAAGCAGGCGGTTTCCAACATGTCAGAAATTTAGTTTCTGCTCACATTTGAACCAGCATTTGCACAAGGTGCATTGGCTTTTTGTCAAGTTTGTTGGTGTATTTACCGGTTCCTTGGACTGTCAGCATGGCCTTGAGAAATCAGGAATGATTTGCGAGGTTAGATTAGAAACTTTTCTTGGTCTAAATTATGCGCTGCTGTTATCAGAACGTAATCAGACCGTTGTGCTGCGGCTAACGGGGTCATCACGCAGGTCGCACCAGCCGTGTTACTTTGGTCTGACTCCGACGCGCATGTTACACTTCTGGGTGTGTGCAAGAGGAAAACCATTGGACGAGTCAACAGCTCCGACGCGCATGTTACACTTCTTGGTGTGTGCAAGAGGAAAACCACTGGACGAGTCAACAGCTCCGACGCACACGTTACACTTCTGGGTGTGTGCGAAAGGAAAACCACTGGACGAGTCAACAGCAAAATGCACTCCAATCAAGTAGTGTGTGACCCGTTGCGTCATCGAAAACATCATATCTACCACCTTCCAATATCAGCAGGTCGCCTAGCGTGACACTTTCTCACGACCCTGCCATGCAGGAATTGCATGGCGTTTCCCCAACTGGGCAGCGTGATAGGTGAAGCACTGCGGTGGTCCTCTAAGCAGCCAATGTTTACCGTCGTTTAAGCAACACGTAGTTGTAAACCCAACACCAACGCCATAGTGCCCTTCCAGGCAACGCTTTTATCGCTAAGCATACCTTTCTCGACAAAGCATATTCTATGAATGAAATACGAACTTTACCAGCTCTGAAGAATACATTCCATTCTTTCTAGACCAAGACCGATCTAAGCTTACGAGATGTAGACTTGACTTGTTACAAACGTCATGTGTGAACGTGGCTTCAAAAGCGTCAAAAACGGCCAGTTCCATTGTTTTCAACACGTATGCACGTGCCGCGTGTCACGTGGCGCCAAAACGTACACCAATCTGTCATAACCGAGTATATGATCACAGCACATTTAGGAGTCCATAACTAGCAATGATCAGACTATCGTGCTCTTCAAATATATCAATGATGCGATGCGCGTGAGAATAAACACATGGCAAGCTTTTCACGCTGCGCGGTAATATACAGCCTTGTATTGACACATTTACTTCGTCTGCTACGAATTCGTTCGAAAACATAACGCGCCGCCTGCTCAAGTTGGCCACCTGATGAGAGTCCATACCGCACAGCAACTGACGATCGTTTTCTTAGTTGGTGAAAACTCGTTGCTATTTGTTCAGACATCTCTTCCTCTCCGAAGTCTTCTCATGCCTGACGGAGTTGTTCCATGACCGGCCAGTCGCGGACTCGCCACTCCGCCGGTGACGCTGCATCCACCTCACTTGCGTCGGGAGGCATCATCGCCCATTTTTTCCACCACGGCTATGAATGAAGAAGATATGAAGATATGAAATCTTCAATTGTTCTTTCCTTTTTCTTAACTGTTTGATAAGGAATAATGGTATCAGTACTGTCTTATGCATAAAGCAGAGCATCCTGTCTGCCGTAAGCGGTGTTCTGTTGGTCATCATGACACGGCATGATTCTCTACCTGGCTGCAGCTCAAGCTACAAACAACTTTTTCCCAACCTAATTCGTACAATGCATATCTTCTAAGCCAAAAACAAGGAACACATAACATCAGCGCATTTTCACAGATGGCACCGCGCTTTGAGATAACATGTTGTATAAAGGTAACACGCTGCAAAGTGCGTAACTGTTAGTTCACTTGTTGCTGCAACGGATGGCGCCAATTGCCCCCAACTGACTCATTCTTTATGTACTTGAGACGGACGCTCAGTGCCGTATCTTCAGAACCTTGCCAACAGCCAGCGCAAGAACATTCCGTTCTTACAAGCTTATTCCGTTGCCTTATAAGTTCCTTACGTTCCTTTCACCATGCTCCGTTTTGGCCTCCTGGTCCTGTGCTTAGTCGTGGCCGCCACGGCTAATCCCGCTAAGGTGGGAGTGAAAGGACACACCCACCAGTCTCTGACGGATGCATATAATGCCATGAACACCGACGGCGACGACTGCGTCACCACGGCCGAACTCAACGCTTATACCGCCACACTGAATTCAGACGCAGCAGCGATCAAGTCGGATGTGGAAAAGATGGCCGACGACGCCTCCCGACGCAAGTGAGGCGGATGCAGCGTCACCGGCGGAGTGAAGAGTCCACCACTGGCCGACCATGGAACATCTCCGTCAGGCATCAGAAGACTTTTCGGAGAGGAGGAAATGTCTCAAGATATGGCAGCGGTATTTCACCAACTAAGAGAACAGTCGTTAGATGTTGAGCGACATGGGATCCCTTGATCCGGTGGCCAATGGACACAGATGACCCGTAATGTTTTCGAACGAGTTCTTAGGATACGAAATAAATGTGTTAATACCGACCCGTCTGTAACCACTCAACGTGCAAAGTTTCATACGTGTCTATCCTTGCGCAAGTAGCATCACTGATTTCTTTTAAGAAGGGTTATAGTCTAAACGCTCCTAGTTATGTACTCCTAACTGTGCAATGATCATAGACACGATAATGACACATGATTTTCGTAACGAGCGATGCTGTGCTAGTTGCATTTTTCGAAGTCCCTGTCACACGTTGCCAGTCAGAGGTTACAGTGCCTAACAGAGGTCGTGTGGAGGCAAGTGGCCCGAGTCGACCAGGAGCGGTTTTTGAGGGGCCCGAAGAGGGCCCAAGGGTCTCTGAAGACCAGAGATCAAGGGCCCAAATGGAAAGCTGAACGGCCAAGCGTGTTGGTGGCAGGTCATATTTAAGACACCTGCCCGTAGCCCATTGTTCCAAATGTCAGTTAGAGAGCATGTTACACCTGTTGGACACACCGGAGACAGAGCATTTAGAGATCACCAACACCGAACAGTCGGCTCCGTGCTGGTCTGAGATCGGGGAGCCCATTTCCCAGGCAGGGACACGGCCGAGCCTGCGATTTACACTGGTCCATGATCGCATTAATGCGAGGCTCCTGTGACGTTCAGGGGCCTACGGTGCCTAATAGCTTGTTTCGTGTAAACAAGGGACCTCGAGTTGTTCGAGAAGATTTGTTCGCCAGAGGCGGGGACGAGACTTGAACAACGGAAGGCGTCTTGTGTTGGTCGGGACTCTCTGACTATGGAAGGAAACATGACTGCTTATGATGATTGTTTTCACTGAGGCAATGGAATGGCTCTGTGCAATCAGGGTGCCAGTTCCGAACTGTCTGCACTCCAGGCTAATTCCAGCATAGACCTGTTGAGGCGAACCGGAGTCTATCGACACATTACGGAACCACCTGAGGTGATCAGAGACCTTTCTGCGTTAATGCGTGTTCTTGTACCGATCGAAGGGAAAACTGCGCGAATCGTAAGGCCTCCGTGTCACGAGACGGGCCCATGTGATATGATGCATCCCTCTAAAGACCACCTGTATCGGTCAGGGAATCATGTCCCGTGTCGCCAGAACAAGAACCGAACGACGCTCCGCGGTGGAACGGAAGGATGTTATCAAGAGCATGATATCAACATGTTGAGCATGTTATCTCATAGCATGATGCATCTGTGAAAATGTGCCGGTGTTTTGTTACTTGGTTTTGTCTAGGTAGGTATATGGTTTTAAGACTTAAATGAAAAATAGCTGTTTTTGGGTTTGGCTGCAGCCAGGTCGTGAAACTCGATATGTCATGTTGACCCGTAGAACGCCGCTTACGGCAGGCAGATCGCTTTGCTTTATGCATAAGACGCTACGGATAGCTTTATTCCGTGTTAAATAAGTAGGAGCAGGAAGAGAAAAAGGAAAGATTATTTAAGCTTCATGTTCGAGAGGTTGCTGAGAAATAAATTAACATTGGTTGGATTTTTTAATAAACATTAAGAAATAATTAGTTGGTGTCATTACCACCACACTTTCAAGGTGCTTGACAAGTTACTTGGCTGACGTGCCCCAAAAGAGCACGTGCGGAAAGATACGGCCGGAACATCAACCGAGACGGCCTTACCAAAGACACTGCCATCATATTATCATCAAACAGGAGGAAGCATTGTGTTCTGGAAGCTGTCACGACCTAAACATCGTAACCGCAGCTAAACAAGTAAGCCAAGCCCCCAGGCACCCTTCACCATAGTTAGGAGCGATCGATGCCACCCGTTTAAGGTATATCGCATAGTATCGTATATTCAGCATATGTTTTGCCGCTTGAAATCCTATCCTTCTAAGAAAAATGCCGGCCACCTAAGGTAAATCATATAAAAGATGGTAATCGAATTGAAGTTAATGAAACCTGATTGCTTTTACCTTACTGGTTATACTTACCTTTGATATATGATCATATATTCGTCATTTCTATGCGGTGTGCGTCAGCCTTTGAAAATGGAAAATCTAATTTCGAAACTTTAGTAACATCAATAGACACGAAGCATAGGCAAGCTGCTTTTCAATCTAAATGGTAAGAAGAGAGCCATAATCAGTAAGCTCGAGCAAGGACAGCAACAAAACCTTTTAAAATGCACCAACACTGAAGTCTATAACAGCACTTGCAAAGAAGAAAATTTGCTACCTAAATGTACCAATTTATTTACATATATGAATATATATGAAAATATCTGCATCTATGTATGCATATATTTATTGGCGAATGTGATAGGCTCTTAATGCGTGCTAGTTGGCAATTGCTTGCATGCATGCGTGACGCCTGATGCCGAGTTACATAAATTTGTGTCCATGCACGATACGTATTTTTAAGATGCAATGGGATAGAGCTGCATTGGATCTTAGTAAAAGCTTATGATTGCTCCTTGTATAATACATTACATATTGATCATGTCATAAAGCTGTGACTGGTGAAAAAATTAAATTTCTCAACAAAAAAAAACAAACAAAATTGTGCATCATCACCAGAGAATTTTGAAGTTCTTTCCCAGCATCACATCGAACATGAAGGTGAAATAACTGTTCATTTTTCTGTTCCTGCTTCTACTTATCTGACACGGAATAAAGCTATCCGTACTGCCTGCAGTAAGCGGCGTTCTACGGGTCATCATGACATAGCGAGTTTCACGACCTGGCTGCAGCTAAACCAACACATCGCTATTTCCCATTTAAGTCTTTAAACCACATACCTCCCCAGACAAAACCCAGTGGCTTAACACCGACGCATTTTCACAGATGGCACCATGCTGTGAGATAACATGTTACACAAACGTACCACTGCGAGCGCAGAGTGCGCAGCTGTTAGTACACTTGTTGCCGCAACGGATGGCGCCAGTTGCCTCCAGTTGACTCATTTCGATCGTATTTAAGACGGTGGTTCAGTGCCGTATCTTCAGAACCTTGCTAGCAGCCAGCGCAAACAACTTCCGTCACGATGTTCCGTTTTGGCCTCCTGGTCCTGTGCTTGGTTGTGGCCGCCACGGCTAATCCCACCACTGAGGGAGTGGGAGGACACACCCACCTGACTCTGACGGAGGCGTTTAATGCCATGAACACCGACGGCGACGACTGCATCACCACGGCCGAACTCAACGCTTATACCGCCACCCTAAGTTCAGACGCAGCAGCGATCAAGTCGGATGTGGAAAAGATGGGCGATGACGCCTCCCGACGCAAGTGAGGCGGATGCAGCGTCAACGGCGGAGTGGCGAGTCCGCAACTGGCCGGTCATGGAACAACTCCGTCAGGCATCAGAAGACTTTTCGGAAAGGAAGAGATGTCTGAACAAATGGCAACGAGTTTTCACCAACTAAGAAAATGATCGTCAGATGCTGTGCGGCATGGACTCTCATCCGGTGGCCAACTTGAGCAGGCGGCGCGTTATGTTTTCGAACGAGTTCGTAACATACGAAATAGATGTGTCAACACAGGCCTGCATATTACCGCGCAGCGTGAGAAGCTTGACATGTGATTATTCTCACGCGCTTCGCATCATTGATATTTTTGAAAGGGACAATAGTCTGATCGTTGCTAGTTATGAACTTCTAAAAGTGCGATGATCGTAGACACGGTGATGACATATGATGTTCATAACAGGCCAAATTTTGCGATTTGCATTTTTCGGAGTCCCTGACACACGTTGTCAGTCAGGGGCCACAGTGGCAAGGTAGACGATAGCATGGCCCATCAGATTGGTGTAAGTTTTGCGCCACCTGACACGCGGCACGTGCACACGTGTTGAAAAACAATAGAACTGGCCGTTTTTGACGCTCTCGAAGCCCCGTTCACACATGATGTTTGAAACAAGTCAAGTCTACATCTCGTAAGCTTAGAACGGTTTTGGTCTAGATAGAAAGGAACGTATTCTACAGAGCTGGTACCAGTTCGTCTTCCATTCATGGAAGACATTTTGCCAAGATAGATATACTTAGCTATAAAAGCGTTGCCTGAAAGGGTACTATGACGTTGGTGTTGAGTTTACCACTGCGTGTTGCTTAAACAGCGGTGAACATTAGCTACTTAGCGGACCACCGCAGTGCTTGACCTACCACGCTGCCCAGTTGGAGAAAGCCATGCAATCCTGCATGGCAGGGTCATGAGAAAGTGTCACACCAGCGGGTTTTGACAAGGCCCGAAGAGGTTCCCAGGGGTTTCTGGACACCAAAGATCAGGGGCCCGGATGGAAAGCTGAACCACCCAGTGTTGGATGTGGGCCACATGTAAGTCGCTCGCCCGTAGGGCCATGATCCCAAATGTCAGTTAGAGAGCAGCTCTTGGAGCTCAGGAGCTTTTCAGGAGGCGCGTTAGACATTTTAAGTGGTTTTCTTAGTAGTCAGAATGGGTCACTGACCTAAACTTACTCAGGTCAATACTCCTTTTTAGCAACGTTTTACCTAGCGTGAACTTTGTCGCTTATTCGAATGCAAAACTCAATGCAGTGTTCTATGACTTTCGTCACCATGACCTTCTAAGGTCGAAAAAGGTCAATGTCCTTCAATGAACATGTGACCTTTTGCTTCGAACAAGTGTCTAGTTCTGGATACAATTTGAACACAAATTTGGAGCCTGGCATTGTTTGGCACAAAATTCATGACCTGGGAGCCTGACAATTTGACCAAGTGAGTTGATTTACAGACCAACACACCCTGCCAATTTGGTGTCTCTAGCCCTCTGAGTTCCTGAGATTTCAAGGCGATCAACTTGACCCCCACCCGAGCGGAGGGAATCGAACATGCCAACCGGGCGCGTGTTAAAAGTGAACGCATACAGCACGTTTTTTTGGTCTCCACCCATATTTAATTTTGATATTGTTTCTCGTACCACATCTGTGTCACAAAATCAGGCATGATTTCCTTTTTACATACCATTTGGAACGATTTGAACTGCATGGAGCAATACAACAAAAATTGGTACTCTTTTTAATGCCCGTATATTTTGGTCTTCTTTATATTCATTACATAAGAATGTACCAAAACCTCCTGAAATTTTTTGGCAAAATGGAGGTGTCGTGTGAAGACAAGAATATAAATGCGCTTAGGTGGGTCCCGAGGCGTGATTTCACATGGTCTGATCAACTCAGTGAAAGGAAACAACAGAAGCAGGCGGTTTCCACCACGTCAGAAATA
Organism: Pollicipes pollicipes; assembly: GCF_011947565.3. NCBI lineage: Eukaryota > Metazoa > Arthropoda > Thecostraca > Pollicipedomorpha > Pollicipedidae > Pollicipes > Pollicipes pollicipes. Next base: position 16,017,663 of record NW_023597055.1, read on the forward strand.
TATGTTCTGCTCACATTTGAACCAGCATTTGCACAAGGTGCATTGGCTTATTGTTAAGTTTGTTGGTGTATTTACCGGTTCTTTGGACTGTCAGCATGGCCTTGAGAATTCAGGAATGATTTGCGAGGTTAGATTGGGAACTTTTTCGTGGTCTATGTTTTGCGCTGCTGTTATCAGAACGTAATCAGACCGTTGTGCTGCGGCTAACGGGGTCACCACGCAGGTTGCACCAACCGTGTTGCTTTTGTCTGACGCCGACGCGTATGTTACACTTCTTATTTCTACTTCTACTTCTTGCACATGTTCTCCTTCTTGTTACACATGGACGCGTCAACAGCAGCTTGCACTCCAATCAAATAGTGTGTGACCCGTTGCGTCATCGCCAACATATCTACTACCTGCCAATATCTTGATACGGTGGCCAATGGGAAGTGACGGCCCGCAATGTTTTCGAGCGAGTTCTTAGGAGATGAAATAAATGTGTTAATACAGACCAGTCTGTTACCACCCAATATGAAAAGTTTCATATGTGTTTATCCTTACGCAAGTCACATTACTGATATTTTTGAAGGGCACATATAGTCTGGCCGTTGCTACCTTTGGACTTCGAAAAGTGCGACGACCATAGACACGATGATGACACATGATGTTCATAACATGCCAAGTTTTGCTAGTTGCATTTTTCGAAGTCCCTGGCACACGTTGTCAGTCAGAGGTTACAGATCCTAACAGAGGTCGCATGGAGGCAAGTGGCCCGAGTCGAGGCCACTTGCCTACACAGGAGCTCCACACTTGCCTCCGAGGCCAGGAACGGTTTTTGAGGGGGCTAAAAGAGGGGCCCAAGGGTGTCTGGAGACGAGAGATCAAGGGCCCGAATGGAAAGCTGAACGGCCAAGAGTGTTTGTTGTAGGACATATTTAAGTCACCTGCCCGTAGGGCCACGATCCCAAATGTCAGTTAGAGAGCACCTTGCACCTGTTGGACACACCGGAGACAGAGCATTTATAAATCACCAACACCGAACAGTCGGCTCCGTGCTGGTCTGAGATAGGGGAGCCCATTAGCCAGGCAGGGACACGGCTGAGCCTGCCATTTACACCGGTCCGTGATCACATTAATGCGGGGCTCGTGTGAAGTTCAGGGGCATACAGTGCCTCATAGCGCATTCCGTGTCAACAAGGGGCCTCGAGTTGCTCGAGAAGATTTCTTCTCCAGAGGCGGGGACGAGACTCGAATAACGGAGGGCGTCTTGTGTTGGTCGGAACACTCTGACAATGAAAGAAAACATGACAGCCTATGATGATTGTTTTCATTGAGGCAATGCAATGGTTCTTTGTCAGTCAGGGTGCCAGTTCCGAATTGTCTGCACTCTAGTCCAAGTCCAGCATAGACCTGTTAAGGCGAACTGGAGTCTATGTACCTATTACTGGATCACCCGAGGTGATCAGAGACCTTGCTGCGTTACTGCGTGTTCTCGTACCGATCCAAGGGAAAACTGCGCGGATCGTAAGGCCTCCGTGTCAGGAGGCGGGCCCATATGATATGATGCATCTCTCATGACTGAGCGAGGTTGTGGCGGTGGAGCAGGATAGTCGGGTCACCACCACTTCTCGACAGGCAACAGTCACCTCGGTCAGTGTGGACTTGAGAGGTTCTATGGAAACGCTTAGTTACGATATTAGGTCTCCGTGGTATGAGCGAATTATTTTTTGGAAAGGTGTTGCTTTGGAACGCAACTAAGATATGGGCTATAATGAAGTAGCTTTCGAGGGATTTCTGCAACTTCTCACCACGCAAGAAATGCTGAGGTATCTGTAAAATGTGCAAAAAATATGGCATTCTCGTTTTCTACATCAATATTGATATACTTCTATTACAAGGGAGTGACGCTGACCTACGACAGGTCGACCTACTGCCCTACGGCACAACGCTGACCTACAGCAAGTCAAAGTCAGAACACGGTTTTAGCGAAGTCAACTTCTATGGAATCGCTTAAGGCGAACGCATTACAACGGTGTATTTGATGAAGTCAAAAATCTCTAAGATACTTTTAAGGCAACGCATCAATTGGATGACCGAAGTCCATTGACCTTGGGTCAGGTAGGGAGGTCGGCCCGAGATTAAAACCAACCTGTTTTATTACTCTACGGCTTGCTGTATGAACCAGTTTCTCGCGCGTACTTCGAAATGACTGATTACAGGAACCGCATTAGACCTTTTCAGTGGCCTTCTTAAAAGTCAGAATACGTCACTGACTTACACTGACTAAGGTCAATAATTTGTTTTTAGGAACGTACCATCTAGCGTAAACTTTGTCGCTCATTCGAATGCAAAACTCAAGGCAGTGCTCTATGATTTTCGTCACCGTGACGTTCTAAGGTCGAAAAAGGTCACTGACCTTAAATGAGCATGTGACCTTTTGGTTAGAATAGGTGTCTAGTTTTGGGAACACCTAAAACACAAATATGGAGTTTGACATTGTTTGGCACAAAATTAATGACCTAGGAACCTGAAAAATTGACCTCCGTGAGTTGTTTTACGGATTCACACACTGTCAATAAGGTGTCTCTAGCCCCCTTAGTTTCTGAGATTTCAAGGCGGTCAACTTGACCCCCACCGGAGCGGAGGGTATCCAACAAGCCAACCGGGTGCGTGTTAAAAGTGAACACTCACACAGCCCGTTCTTTTGGTCTCAATCTGTGTTTGATTTTGATATTGTTTCTTGTACCAAATCTATGTCACAAAATCGCGCATCAGCGTATCCTCAAGAAAATTATTTCCGAAAACATCAAACCAGTTAACCAGGATGACAAGATGACGGTCACCACCTACTATCAAAAACAGAAAGGTCGCCCAATTCCTAATGAAAAATTATACAAGCCAACTGTGACCCCATGAAACAAACCAACGTCGTTTACCAATTTCGTTGTGACATGTGAGATTGCAGGTTTCTAAAGCAATCAAACTACGTTGGTGTCATTATCACCGCACTTTCAAGGTGGTTGACAATGCACTTGGCTGACGTGCCCCAAAAGAGCAGGTGCGGAAAGCCGAAACACGGCCGAAACATAAACCGAGACAGCCTCACCAGAAACACTGCCATCATAATATCATCAAACAGGAGGAAACTTTGTGTTCTGGAAGCTGTCACGGTCAAAACACTGTCACCGCAATGAAACAAAGAAGCCAACCCCCCAGTCACCCTTCACCTCAGTTAGGAACGATCCATACCATCCGTATATGGTATATCGCACTATTCATCACGTGTTTTGCCGCTTGTATTCTTATGCCCATAAACAGAAATTCCAACCACCTAAGGTAGATGCTATAACATTTGGGGATCGATTTGAAGTTGATGAAACCTATTTGCTATTGCCTTGCTGGATTTACCTATCTTTAATATATGATCATGTCTTCGTCACTTTTATGCGGTATGCTTTTGCCTTTGAAAATGGAAAACTTGATTCTGAGACGTCAATAAAATAAATAGACACCAAACATCGGCGAGCTAATTTTAAATCTCAATAATGAGAAGAGAACCATAATCGGAAAACTCGAGCAAGAACAGAAAAACCTTGTAAAACGTAGCAACACTTCAGTTTTTAATAGCACTTGCATAAAATACAAGTCACTGCCTAAATGATACAACTAATATATATATATATATACATATATATATATATATATATATATATATATATATATATCTATCTATCTATCTATCTATCTATCTATCTATCTATCTATCTATCTATCTATCTATCTATATATATATATATATATATACATATCTCTCTCTCTCTCTCTCTCTCTCTCTCCCTCTCTCTCTCTCTCTCTCTCTCTATCTATCTATCTATCTATCTATCTATCCATCTATCTATCTATATATATATATATATATATATATATATACATATCTGCATATATTTGTTTGCGTATGTGATAGGCTCTAAATGTGTGCTACCTGGCAATTGTTTGCCTGCATGAGTGACGCCTGATGCCGAGTTACATAAATTTGTGTGCATGCACGACACGCATTTCTAAGATGAAATAATATATAGATTGCATCGCATCGTAAAAAAGCTAACAATTGCTCCTTGCATAATACCTTTCATGTTGGTTCTGTCATAAAACGGTGAGTCTCCGAAGAAAAATTCAATTTTCTCACAAGAAATTTAAAACTTGTGCATCACGAGAGAATTTGAAGCCATTTCTCAGCACACTCTCGAGAATGAAGCCGAAATAATTGTTAATTTTTCTCTTCCTGGTCTTACTTATTGGACACGGAGTAAAGCTATGCGCACCGTCTCATGCATACAGCAATGTGTTCTGCCTGCAGTAAGCCGCGTTCTGCTGGTGATCATGACATAGCGAGTTTCACGACCTGGCTGCAGCCAAACCCACAAACAGCTATTTTTCATTTATGTCTTAAAACCACATATCTCCCTAGACAAAACCGAGTTACAAAACACCGACGCATTTTCACGGATGGCACCATGCTATGAGATAACATGCTCAACATCTTGATACCACGCTGTTGATAACATCATTCCGTTCCACCGCGGAGTGTCGTTCGGTTCCCATTCTGGCGACACGGGACGGGATTCCCTGACCGATACGGGGGCCCTTAGAGGGATGCATCATATCACATGGGCCCGCCTCCTGACCCGAAAGGCCTTATGATCCGCCCACTTTTCCCTTGGATCGGTACAAGAACACGCATTAACGCAGAAAGGTCTCTGATCATCTCAGGTGGTCCAGTAATAAATACATAGACTCCGGTTCACCTCAACAGGTCTATGCTGGAATTGGCCTGGAGTGCAGACAATTCGGAACTGGCACCCTGACTGACACAGAGCCATTGCATTGCCTCAATGTGAACAGTCATCATCAGTTCTCATGCTTTCTTTCATGTCCAGAGTGTCCCGACCAACACGGGACGCCTTCCGTTGTTCGAGTCTCGTCCCGGCCTCTGGCGAACAAAGCTTCTCGAGCAACTCGAGGCCCCTTGTTGAAACGGAAAAAGGTATTAGGCACTGTACGCCCCTGAACGTCACACGAACCCCGCATTAATGTGATCACGGACCGGTGTAAATGGCAGGCTCGGCCGTGTCCCCACCTAGGAAATGGGCTCCCCGATCTCAGACCGGCACGGAGCCGACTGTTCGGTGTTGGTGATTTTTCGGTGTTGGTGACCATGACTCTACGGGCAGGTGTCTTAAATATGACCTACAACCACACTCTTGGCCGTTCAGCCTTCCATTCGGGCCCCTGATCTTTGGCCTCCAGATACCCTTGGGCCCCTCTTCGGGCCGCTCAAAAACCGCTCTTGGTCGACTCGGGCCACTTGCCCCCACACGACCTCTGTTTGGCACTGTAACCTCTGACTGACAACGTGTGGCAGGTACTTCAAAAAGTGCAACTAGCACAACTTCGCTGGTTATGAAAATCACGTGTTATTATCGTGTCTATGATCGTTGCACGGTTAGGAGTACATAACTAGCAGCGGTTAGACTATACCCCTTCTTAAAAGAAATCAATGATGCGACATGAGTAAAGATTATCGCATCTGAAAATTTTCAGGTTGAGTGGTAGCAAACGGGCCTGTATTAACACATTTATTTCGCATCATAAGAACTCGCTCGAAAACATTACGGGCCGTCTGTTCCCATTGGCCAACGGATCAAGAGAGCCCATGTCGCACAACATCTGACGACTGTTTTCTTAGTTGATGAAAAAGTGATGTCATATCTTGCGACATTTCTTCCTCCCCGAAAAGTCGTCTGATGCCTGACGGAGTTGTTCAATGGCCGGCCAGTGGTGGACTCGCCACTCCGCCGGTGACGCTGCATCCGCCTCACTTGCGTCGGGACGCATCATCGGCCAGCTTTTCCACATCCGACTTGATCGCTGCTGCGTCTGAATTCAGTGTGGCGGTATAAGCGTTGAGTTCGGCCGTGGTGACGCAGTCGTCGCCGTCGGTGTTCATGGCATTATACGCATCCGTCAGAGACTGGTGGGTGTGTCCTTTCACTCCCACCTTAGCGGGATTAGCCGTGGCGGCCACGACCAAGCACAGGACCAGGAGGCCAAAACGGAGCATAGTGAAAGGAACGTGAGGAACTTGTAAGGCAACGGAATAAACTTGTACGAGCGGAAAGTTCTTGCGCTGGCTGCTGGCAAGGTACTGAAGATACGGCACTGAGCAACCGTTTTAAGTACATAAAGAATGAGTCAGCTGGGGGCAATTGGCGCCATCCGTTGCAGCAACAAGGGAACTAGCAGTTACGCACTTTGCAGCGTGTTACGTTTGTACAACGTGTTATCTCAAAGCATGGTGCCATCTGTGAAAATGCGCAAATGCTGTGTGTTCCTTGTTTCTGGCTTAGAAGATATATGGTTTTACGAATTAGGTTGGGAAAAAGTTGTTTGTTGCTTGAGCTGCAGCCAGGTAGAGAATCATGCTGTGTCATGATGACCTACAGAACACCGCTTACGGCCGGCAGAATGCTCTGCTTCACGCATAAGACAGTGTTGATAGGTTTATTCCTTATCAAATAGTTAGGAAAAAGGAGAGAAAAATGGAAAATTCTTTCGGATTCATATCTTGAGCGGGATAATGATGAGCTATTAATTCGAAATCACGCGACCATCATGCACAATTTTTTACTTTCTTATTTTTGAAGCAGCGAGCCACAGTTTTATGAGGTGACCAACATTAAGGGTATTGTTGACGTAGTACGACGCAGTACGGGTCGTGGTATCTAACTTGTGACCTTAGAGAACCTATGTCCTGTTCAAATACGTTCATGATTGCAAAGGTGGCCCGACTGGAGACGCCCATAGCGATCTGCGACCAGCGCTGCGTGAGCCAGGGTGTCCTTGTTCCTCTCAGAGGCGCCGGCATTCGACAAGTAGTCGTCTGTCTATCCCACGGTGTCATTCACGCTCGCCTTATCATGCATTGTCGCTCGCATACAGATGTGACCAGAGCCCGATCTCTGACATGTTTTGTTCTGACATGAACCCTCTACTTCTGATATTTTCTTCCTTCGAATGGATCGACCATGAAATCAAAATTAATCCTCACGCTCCAGGCGAGTGTCGCGGCCGCGGGGGCGAGGAGAGGAGTAGTAACAATAAGACCCGGAGAGCCGCCGGCGCGAGGGCGGACATGCCGGCGGCACGGACTGTGTGGAGTGCCTGTGACGATTGTCAAATGCAGAAGTGACTTTGGACGTACTGAGTGTACCAGTGAGCCGGAGGCGAGGCACCGAACAGCAAAACTTACATGTTCACAAAAACCATTGCCAGCGGTGGGCCAATACGACTCCTCATAGCTATTCCCTCTATCTGTCTGTAGAGGGATTGACAGAATAGATCACTCCAACACTAGGGATACTCTGTACCTCAACACCTTGCTCACGGTCCAAAAGACTGGCAAGTAACTTTACATCAAGTACACTCAATACATCAACTATTACACCAAACACTCCATACGTACTCCAAATTTTACGTCAAGCCAATCTGAGGCCCTCTCATCTTGCCCTTCAAATCAGCTGACGCCATGAAAATCAAAATGACGGCATTTCACGCACAGCTTTTGGGGGCACAATGCCTTGCCTCAAACAAAGCAGCTGCCATAAAAGGATGAAACAAAATGCAATATTTATTTGCATCAAATGGATGTCCACTTAGGATGAGCCAACAGAGTAAATACCTACCAAAACATGCTCCAGACAACGTACATGGACGACAAAACCGCAATACAAGCGATGGAAGTCATGTACAACTTAAAGTGTGCTGTCAACCACAAAAACGCATTGGAGAATAGTAAGAAGTGGCGCATGTAATAAATAAGATAAGTTCTGCAGAACTCTTAAGCAAAAATAAGTACTAGTTGAGCGAAAGCTGATTCCCTAAAGAACCAATTTTTAGGCCTGTTGAAAGAAGCGCCACCTGTATCAAACATATTTCTCAAGTGAGCTATCATGTTTGATGACTGATATTGGCCGTAAACCATCATGAATCTATGCTTTAGTGTAGACTGCTAACACAGGAGGGAAATAACACAAAGCTGCATGGTAAGCTGCATTCCGCACTTCTTAAACGGATTTACACAGATAAAAACCTGTGTATTGATTCAGGTTCAAAGTACAGCAACTCCTAACGCCGGCTCAGCTGATTCGGCTTCAGCAGACGGAAGACAGGTGTTGTTGAATGACCGAGCGAGGTTGTGGCGGTGGAGCAGGATAGTTGGGTCACCACCACTTGTCGACAGGCCACAGTCACCTCCGTCAGTATGGACTTGAGGGGTTCTATGGAAACGCTTACTTACGACGATAGGTCTCCGTGCTATGAACGACTCATCTTTTTTTAAAGTGTTGTCTTGGAACAGAACCAAGATATGGACTATAATGATATAGGTTTGGAAGTAGTACTGCAACTCCTCACCATTCAAAAGAAGTTAAGTTATCTGTGAAATGCGCAAAAATTGTGGCAATCTCGTTTTTTAGTCAATATTAACATACCTTAATAGCAAGTGAATACCGCTGACCTACAACAGGTCGACCTACTACTTTACGGCAGTAGGTCGACAACGGAGTGTTAGATGAAGCGAAGCATTTCGAAGATATTTTTAGGCAGAGCATCAGTTGAATCACCAAAGTCCATTGACCTTGGGTCAGGTAGGGAGGGTCGGCCCAAGATTAAAACCAACCTGTTTTATCACTCTACGTCTTGCTGTATGAAGTAGTTTCTGGTGCTCACTTCGGAATGATTGATTACAAGAACCGCATTAGATATTTTCACTGGTCTTCTTGAAAGTCAAAATAGGTCACTGACCTAAGCTGACTAAGGTCAATATTTCGTTTTTAGGAACGCATTACCTAGCGTTAACTTTGTCGCTTATTTGAATGCAAAACTCAATGCAGTGTTCTATGATTTTCGTCACCATAACCTTCTAAGGTCGAAAAAGGTAACTGACCTTAAATAAGCATGTGACCTTTTGCTTAGAACAGGTGTTCAGTTCTAGCAACACTTTGAACACAAATGCGGAGTTTGACATTGTTTGGCATAAAATTCATGACCTAGGAGCCTGAAAATTTGACCCCAGTGAGTTTATTTACAGACCAACACACCCGATCAGTTTGGTGTCTCTGGCCTCTGAGATTCTGATATTTCAAGGCGGTCAACTTGACCCCCACCCGAGTGGAGGGTATCAAACAAGCCAACCGGGCGTATGTCAAAGTGAACACTCACACAGCCCGTTTTTTGTCTCAATCTGTATTTAATTTTGATATTGTTTCGTGTACCACATCTGTGTCACAAAATCACTCATCAGCGAACCCTTAAGAAAATAAAATCTGAAGACGTCAAACCAGTCAACCAGGACGACAAGATGCCGGTCACTACCTACCACCAAAACAAAATAATCACCCAATTCTTCGTGAAAAATAATCTAACGCCTAACTCTGACCCCGTGAAACGAACCAACGTCGTTTACCATTTGCGTTGTGACATAGGAGATTGCATGTTTCTAAAGCAATCAAGCTACGTTGGTGTCATTACCACCACATTTTCAATCTGCTTGACATGTTACTTGGCTGACGTGCCCCAAAAGAGCACGTGCGGGAAGATACGCCCGGAACATCAACCAAGAAGGCCTCACCAGAGACACTGCCATCATAATATCACCAAACACGAGGAAGCTTTGTGTTCTGGAAGCTGTCACGACCTAAACATCGTCACCGCAGCTAAACAAGTAAGCCAACCTCCCAGGCACCCTTCACCTCAGTTAGGAACGATCGATGCCATCCGTTTATGGTATGTCGCATGGTATGGTATATTTAGCATGTGTTTTGCCGCTTGAATTTCTATGCTTGTAAGAGAAAAAGGCCACCTGTGGTAAATCATATAAAAGATGGTAATCGAATTGAAGTTAATGAAACCTGATTGCTTTTACCT